>NW_027397122.1:2478051-2545161 GCF_003265705.2 Callorhinus ursinus | reverse complement strand
TTATTGTATTGTTGTCAATGTGTTTCTTTGCTTTTGTTATTAATTGCCTTATATAATTGGCTGCTCCCATGTTTGGGTCACAGATATTTACAATTGTTAGATCTTCTTATTGGATAGACACTTTAAGTAGGTTAGAGTGTCCTTCCTCAACTCTTATTACAATCTTTGGTTTAAAATCTAATTTGTCTGATATAAGGTTTGCCACCCCAGCGTTCTTTTGGTGTCCATTAGCATGGTTAATGGTTTTCCACCCCTTCACTTTCAATCTGGCGTGTCTTTGGGTCTAAAATGAATTTCTTGCAGACAGTATATTGATGGGTCTTGTTTTTTAATCCAATCTGATAGCCTGTATCTTTTGATTGGGACATTTAGCCCATTTACATTCAGGGTAACTATTGAAAGGTATGAATTTAGTGCCATTGTATTGCCTGTAACGTGACTGTTACTGTATATTGTCTCTGTTCCTTTCTGATCTGTGCTGCTTTTAGTCTCTCTCTTTGCTTAGAGGACACTTTTCAATATTTCTTGGAGGGCTGGTTTCGTGTTTGCAAATTCCTTTAGTTTATGTTTGTCCTGGAAGTTTTTTCTCTCTTCTTCTATTTTCAATGATAGCCTAGCTGGATATAGTATTCTTGGCTGCATGTTTTTCTCGTTTAGTGCTCTGAAGATCTCATGCCTGGCCTGCCAGGTCACTGTGGATTGGTCTGTTGCCAATCTAATATTTCTAGCATTGTAGGTTACATATCTCTTCTCCCGAGCTGCTTTCAGGATTTTCTCTTTGCCTCTGAGACTCATAAGTTTTCCTATTAGAAGTTGGGGTGTTGACCTATTTTTATAGATTTTGAGAGGGGTTCTCTGTGCCTCCTGGATTTTGATGCCTGTATCCTTCCCCACTTTAGGGAAGTTTTCTGCTATTATTTGCTCTAATATACCCTCTGCCACCCTCTCTCTATCTTCTTCTTCTGGGATCCCAATTACTCTAATGTTGTTTCATCTTATCGTATCACTTATCTCTCGAATTCTGCCCTTATGATCCTGTAGTTGTTTCTCTCTCTTTTTCTCAGCCTCTTTATTTTCCATCATTTGGTCTTCTATATCGCTGATTCTTTCTTCTGCCTCATTTATCCTAGCAGTTAGTGCCCCCATTTTTGTTTGCACTTCATTAATAGCCTTTTTGATTTCGACTTGGTTAGACTTAAGTTCTTTTATTTCTCCAGAAAGATTTCTCTAATAACTTCCTCGTTTTTTTCAAGCCCAGCTAGTATCTTTAAAGTCATGATTCTGAACTCTAGGTCCGACATCGTACTAATGTCAGTTTTGAGTAGGTCCTTGGCAGAGGGTACTACCTCTTGTTCTTTTAGCTGAGGTGATTTTTTCGTTTTGTCAATTTGTCCAAAGGAGAATAGATGAATGAGAGAACAAAATGCTAACAGGTTAACAACGTCTCCAGCAAATATACTCTACACAAATCAGAAAAGACCTGAAACCAGGGGACAAGAAAGGGAAAGAAAGAAGAGAAAAAAGGGGAAAAGAAAAAGATAAAAACAAACAAAAACAGAACAAAGCAAAAAACACAGAATAGGATTAAATATGATCATGCTAGTGCATAGATCAATGCCTCACACTAGCTTTTGGGCATATTTTGGTGTGTTAGAAGAAAGTGCCTGCTAAAATTTTAAAGGAAGAAAGACTTATATATGTACAAAATAAGGGTTGATACAATGAAGGGATGGAAGATGACTGTTAAGATGAAAATTATAAAAATTTTATAAAAGGAATCGATAAGAAGTTGTTTTTTAAAAGGAAAGAAGAAGATTTAAAAAGAAATAGAAAAAAGAAAAAAAAGGAAAAAAAAGGGAGAGAATGTGATCGGGCAGGAGACTAGAACAAAGCCATACACTAGTGATTTAGGGTACATTTTGATCTGTTAGAAGAAATTGTATCTCAAAATTTTAAAGAGAGAACCACTTATATATATATATGCCAAAAATAAGGGTAACTAGTATGAAGGGATAAAAATATGACTCTAAAAATGAAAAATAAAAAGTTTTTTTTAAAAGGGATTGATAAGATGTTGTTTGAAAAAGGGAAAAAGAAAAATTAAAAAAAACAGTTAAAAATATTAACTTTGAAAAACTAATGAATTATGGTAAAAAAGCCATGAATTCTATGTGCAGTATTCCCCTAGCGCTGGAGTTCTCCTGTTCTTCTTGATTGGTAAACTTGATCTTGGCTTGCTGGCTGTTCATGCTGATCTTCTCGGGGAGGGGCCTGTTGCCGTGGTTCCCAAATGTCTTTGGTGGAGGTGGAATTGCTCTGCCCTTGTGAGTCCAGGCTAAGCAAGCTGCTCGGGTTTGCTCTCAGGAGCTTTTGTTCCCTGCAAGCACTCGGTACAGCTTTGGAGGACCAGGGTGAAAATGTTGGCCTCCCAATCTCTGTCCGGAGGAGCCAAGAACTCAGCGCCCCGCTCCTCAGTGAGCCCCCAGAGAAAAGCAGTCACTCCTGTGTCCCCGGTCTCCGGCTGCACTCCGTGCTCACCCGGCCTGTGACCGAGTGTTTCTATCTCTGGCACCTGACCCTGTGTGGAGTCTCCAAACCTAGCAGATCCCTGCAGTGCGCTCCCGCGCCGCTTCTCTCAGGGGAGGAAGGGGAGTCTCCCCGGCTCTGCCGCTTGATGGGTCCCTGCTGGAGGAGCAGTGGCCCGACTGGGCCGCGGATCACAGTTTATGGCCACCCCGAGCTGAGAACCTGCACCTCGGCTCCGTCTCTGCAGCCGGCTTCCCCGCTCCGATACTTTGGGAGCTCTGCCGCACTCATGCACCCCCGGACTTTCTGTGACCCCGAGGGTCCTGAGACCACACTGTCCCGCGAGGGTTCCACCCCCCGTTTAGCCACTGGAGCGACGTCCCTCAGCAGAGCCGACTTCTAAAAGGTCCGATTTTGTGCTCCGCGGCTCTATCACTTGCCAGAAGCGGCCGACGGAAGTCCACTTCCCCGCCATCTCTCCTCCCGAATATCGCCTCGGATCCACTTCTCCGCACGTCCAACCTTCCAGAAAGTGGTCGGTTTTTTGTTCAGAGTGTTGTTACTATTCTTATCTTCGATCTCCTGTTGAGTTCGTAGGTGTTCAGAATGGTTTGATCCCTATGCAGCTGACTTCCTGAGACCAGACGAAATCCAGGTCTCCTACTCCTCCGCTTCTTGCTCCGCCCCCCCCATAACAATTTCAACTTTTTCATTTTCTCTCTAGCTTCTCTAAGATATATGTTAAATCTTCAATGTTTGGCAGAATTTACCTATGAGACTCTCTATGAAGTTTGTATGAATTATAAGCCTGCCTTTATTTAAAAATACTCAATTACCTTCATTAGGTTTGTGAATATTTATTTCACTAAAGTTTATTACTTTAGGATTTTTCCATCTCTACTAAATTTTCATATCTATTTGCATATGTACCCTATTTATTATTTGAAAAGGCGAGAGATGTATAGTGATGATCTTTTATTCTTTGTGAATATTGGTGTAGCACTAAAAGTTTTGAACTCTATTTTCTGAAAAGAAAATTCCCTCCTATTTCATTGAGGTATTTTTGTGATGCCTAAAAATTATTGAATTGATACTTATTTACTTTCATTTAAACTTCTTTATCTTCATACTTTTCTGACAAGAAGGAAGTAGTCATTCTAGTTGCCCTGTGAATAGAATTCATCTTTTTTTGTTATGTTTTTGTTTTTGGTTTAATGCTCTGCTTGATTTTAGGATTCCCTTATTTATCTTTGGTTGTCAAAAATTTTACCTTGACAGATTAAATATGCATATTTAAAAATTTATACTTCCTGAATTTATACATCCCTGTCTCATCCAAATTATACAAATTACATATATTTCTAAAATATTTAATTCGGGGCGCCTGGGTGGCTCAGTCGGTTAAGCAACTGCCCTTCACTTGGGTCATGATCCCGGAGTCCCGGGATCGAGTCCCACAAAGGGCTCCCTGCTCAGCAGGGAGTCTGCTTCTCCCTCTGAGCCTTCCCCCTCTCATGTGCTCTCTCTCCCCCTCATTCTCGCTCTCTCAAATAAATAAATATATAAAATGTTAAAAAAATAAAATATTTTATTCATTTGTATTTATTTTTATTTATTTATTTATTTATTTATTTATTTATTTATTTAAGGGGGAGAGAGAGCATGGGCATGTGCATGAGTGGGGGGAGGGGCGGGGGGAGACTCCCAAACAGACTCCTCGCTGAGCGCAGAGCGGGAGACAGGGCTCCATCTCAGGATACCAAGATCATGACCTGAGCTGAAACCAAGAGTCGGACATTTAACTGACTGAGCCATCCAGGTGCCCCAAATTACATATTTTTAAAATTCACTTCTTTTATATTTCTTACCCAGTCTTCTTGATTGTACATTCTTTTCTATCTCTGATTTATTCTGGATATTTTTCTGATGTGTCTTCGTGTCTGCTGATATTCCTTCAACTGTATTTAATTCTCTGTAAACCTATCCATAAAGTTTATAATTTCATTTATTTTTCAGATCTTCTAGCTATCTACCAAAATTCTCAATTTCCTCTTCAATTCTCTGCACATAGGAAGCCCATTTATATTGAAGATTCATCTGATCATTCCAATATCTAGGGTCTCTCTTGGTTTTTTCATTCAATGTGTCTGCATGGTGTTTTGTGTTTTCCCTATACTTCATGATTGTTCATTGTTAGGTGGGATTGTATTTGTAAAATAGTCTTTAAAATTAAGTTAGCATAGGATGAATAACTTTTTCTCCATTCATTTAAGATCACTGACTCTCCAAGATCAACATCTTATTTTAGAAAATTGTATAATAGGGTGCTGACCTATGGTCCCTACACTAGCTTGTCTTTTTATGGATCACCCTAATTCCTAAGGTGTAGCCACCTTAGTCTCTAAAGCTTCCCTCCTACACACCAGTCACTATCTTCCTGACCCCTTGGTAAGATACAGAAAGGACTTAGACTCTCAGCCTCCCTTCAGGATTTGACAATTTCTCCTGGATGCTGTTCAGATAATTATTTATCTTGTTAGATCTTTTATGTCTCCAAAGATTTTTGTCGAACTTTTTTCAGTTTTCGTTGGGAAGTTTAATCCAAATAAACTGACTTTTGCCCATTGCAGTATCTTTCATATGCATAGAAAATCTTACATTCTATGAGACTTGCAATCAAGAAATTAATCTAATAAAATCCTATATTTTGTGGGAAATTAATTTTTGAGTTTTATTCACTGTTTGTTTTCATTCATGTACACAAAGGCCGAATAATAAAAACACACAACTGATTGAGAAGTTCTTTCAGAATGAAGAAATTCTGACTTTTAAAAAGTTTGACCTTACATCAAACAATCTTTCCCCTTCACCTTTGCTGTGTAATCTGAGTTTATACCAATTTCAAATCTTCCACATTTTCTAAATTTTTTTTAGCAAATAATTGTTGGGAAAATAGCGTGAACCAGGTATTTTGCTATGTGTTGGAGATAAAGCTATGAACTAGGTAGGCAACTTTCTGAGATTACATTTCAGTAGAAAATACTAATAATAAATTAAAAATGAAATAATTAGGGATTATAATAAAGGTTATGATGTAAATGAAAAAGGGTGATGAGGAGATACTCTGACACCACCTTGGGTAAGATGGCTGTCAACAGTCTTTGTGATGGGCTAACACTGGAACCCAGACCTAAAGAATGAAAACAAGGATGTTGAGCAAAGAACATTCTAGACAGACAGAAAGGACAGCAAATGGAATTTGGATGATGGATCAACAAGACAGAGAAATGACTCCAAGGGGCCTAGAGGAAGAGCCAGGGCTTAGAGGGGGAGATGGTGTATGATAAAGAATCCTTAAACCCAGGGCCAAGTTGAGTGAGATGATCTGCCAAGACTACTATGATTCACAAAAGCAGGATGTAAGTTTCACTCCAGGACTCTTCTCCTAATTGCCCAGAGCTGTAGAGATAAAAGTACTTTGAGCATACTGTGCCACAGTGAAAACTGACCCTACCTGTAATACTGAGACATATCCTCTAATTGTAACCCAATCTAAGGTCAGAGGAAGGTTGTGCACCAGAAATTCTTTTACTTTTCTGAATTGTTTTTCTTCTCAAACAATATTTTTTTTTAATTTTAATTCCAGTATAGTTAACATACAATGTTATATTAATTTCAGGTGTACAGTATAGTGATTCAACAATTCCATACATTACTCAGTGCTCATCATAAGTGTAGTCTTAATCCCCTTCACCCATCCTTCCATCCACCTCCCCTCTGATAACTGTCAGTTTGTTCTCTATAGTTAAGGGTCTGGTTTTTTTGTTTTTGTTTTTGTTTTTTTTTGGTTTGTCTCTTTTATTTCTTTGTTCATTTGTTTTGTTTCTTAAATTCCACATATGAGTGAAATTACATGGTATTTGTCTTTCTCTGAATGACTTAGTTTACTTAGCATTCTACCCTCTAGATCCATCCATATTGTTGCAAATGGCAAGATTTCATTCTTTTTCATAGCTGAATAATATATATATATATATATATATATATATATATATATATATGCCATGACTTCTTTAACCATTTATCTACCAATAGACACTTGGACTGCTTCCATAATTTAGCTATTATAAATAATGCTGCAATAAACATAGGGGTGCATATATCCTTTTGAGGTAGTGTTTTTGCATTCTTTGGGTAAATACCTATTAGTCCAATTACTGGATCATATGGTAATCCTGTTCTTAACTTCTCGAGGAAACTCTAAACTTGTTTTCCATAGTGGGTGCCCTGGTTTGCATGCCCACCAACAGTGCAAGTGTTTGTTTGTTTGTTTTTCTCCAATCCTCTCTAATTCTTGTTGTTCCTTCTGTTTTTGATTTTAGTCATTCTGACAGGTGTGAGGCAGTAGCTCATTGTGGTTTTGATTTTCATTTCCCTGATAATGAGTGATGTTAAGCATGTTTGCATGTGTCTGTTGGTCATTTGTATATCTTCTTTGGAGAAATGTCTGTTCATATCTTCTGCCACTTTCTAATTGGATTATTTGCATTTTTTTGGTGTTGAGTTATATAAGTTTTTCAATCTTTTATCAGATATGTCATTTGCAAATATTTTCTCCCATTCAGTAGGTAGTCTTTTTGTTTGTTTGTTTGTTGATATTTTCCTTTGCTATGCCAACACTTTTTCTTTCTTTCTTTTTTTTCTTAATATTTTGTTTTTAAGTAATTTCTCTACCCAAGATGGGGCTTGAACTCACAACCCTGGGATCAAGAGTTGCATGCTCTATCGCCCTCCCTTTTTTTCCCAAACACTTTTTATTTTGATGTAGTGCTAATAGTTTAATTTTGCTTTTATTTCCCTTGCTTTAGGAGACATATGTAGACAAATGTTGCTATGACCAATATCAGGGAAATTACTGCCTGTGGACTCTTCTAGGATTTTTATGGTATCAGGTCTCACATTTAGGTCCTTAATCCATTTTGAATTTATTTTTGTGTATGGTGTAGGAAAGTGGTCCAGTTTCATTCTTTTGCATGTAGCTGCTCAGTATTCCCAACACCACTTGTTGAAGAGAAGAATGTCCTTTTCTTGTTGCACGCTCTTATCTCTGTTTTTGAAGATTAATTGACTCTGCAATTGTGAGTTTATTTCTTAGTTTCTATTCTGTTCTATTTATCTATATGTGTATTTCTGGGCTAGTACTATAGTGTTTTGGTTACCACAGCTTTGTAATATGACTTGAAGGCTGGAATTGTGATTTATCCACCTTTTCTTTTTTTTTTTAAGATTTCATTTATTTATTTGAGAGAGAGAGAATGAGAGACAGAGAGCACGAGAGGGAAGAGGGTCAGAGGGAGAAGCAGACCCCCCCGCTGAGCAGGGAGCCCGACACGGGACTTGATCCCGGGACTCCAGGATCCGAGCCGAAGGCAGTCGCTTAACCAACTGAGCCACCCAGGCGCCCTCCAGCTTTGCTTTTCTTTTACAAGATTGCTTTGGCTAATTGGGGTCATTTTGGTTGCATACAAAGTTTAGAATTGTTTGTTGTAGCTCTGTGAAAAATGCTGTTAGTATGTTGATAGGGATTGCATTAGATCTATAGATTGCTTTGGAGAGTATGGACATTTTAACATTTGTCTTTTCAACTCATTAGCATGAAATATCTTTCCATTTGTTTGTATTGCCTCCAACTCCTTTCACCTTTCAATTTATTTTACAGGTTTCAGAGTATAAGTCCTTCACCTCTTGGTTAAGTTTTTTCCTAGGTATTTTATTATCTTTGGTGCAATTGAAAATGGGATTGTTTTCTTAATTTCTCTATCTGCTGCTTCATCATTAATGTATAGATGTGCAACAGATTTCTGTACATCGATTTTTGTATCCTATAAACTTACTGAATTCATTTATCAGTTCTAGTAATTTTTGGTGGAGTCCTTAGGGTTTCCTATATATATATAGTATCATCTCATCTGCAAATAGTGAAAGTTTTGTTTCTTCCTTACCAATTTGGATTACTTTCATTCCTTTTTTTGTCTAATTACTATGGCTAAGACTTCCAATACTAGTCTACTAGTACACTACTTCCAGTACTAGAGTAAAAGTGGTGAGAGTGGAGATCCTTGTCTTGTTTCTGACCTTAGGGGGTAAGTTCTATTTTTCCCCATTGAGTATGATTTTGGTTGCAGGTTTTTCATATAAGATCTTTAGTATGCTGAGGTATGCTCCCTGTAAACATACTTTGTTGAGGTTTTTTGGTTTTTGTTTTTCTAAATCATGAATGGATATTGTACTATGTCAAATGCTTCTCCTGCCTCTATTGCAAAATTATATGATTGTTATTCTTTCTCTTGTTGATGTGATGTATCATGTTGATTGATTTGAAAATATTGAACCACACTTGTATCCTGGGAGTACCTCTCACTTGATTGTGATGAGTGATTTTTTAAATGTGTTGTTGGATTTGGTTTGCTAATCTTTTGTTGAGGATTTCTGCATCTGTGTTCATCATGGGTATTGACTTGTAGTTGTTTCTTTTCTGTAGTGTTTTTATCTGGTTTTGCTGTCAGGATGATACTGGCCTCATAGAATGAATTTGGAAGATTTCCTTTCTCTTCTGTTTTTTGAATAGTTTGAGAAGAATAGGTATTAAATCTTCTTTAAATGTTGTAGATTTCACCTGTGAAGCTGTCTGGTCCTGGACTTTTGTTTATTAGGCATTTTTTGATTACTGATTCAATTTCACCACTGGCAATTGGTCTGTTCAAATTTTCTATTTCTTCTTGTTTCAGTTTTGGAAGATTATATGCCTCTCAAAATTTATCCATTTTATCTAGGTTGTATAATTTGTTGGCATAGAATTTTTCATAATATTCTCTTCTAATCCTTTGTCTTTCTATGATGTTGGTTATTATTTCTCTTCTTCCACTTTTGCTTTTGTTTATTTGAGTCTTCTCTCTCTTGTTTGTTTTGTTGCTGTTTGTTTGGTTGGTTGGTTGGTTGGTTGAGTCTGGCTAAAGGTTTATCAAATTTATTGATTCTTTCAAAGCTCCTGGTTTCATTGATTTGTTCTAAAGTTTTTTAGCTTCTATTTCATTAATTTCTGAACTAACCTTTATTTCCCTTCCTTCTATTGATTTTGGGTTATGTTTGTTCTTTTTCTAGCTCCTTTAGGTGTAAGGTTAGGTTATTTAAGATTTTTGTGGCTTGCTGAGGTAGACCTGTATTGCTATAAACTTCCCTCTTAGAATCACTTTTGCTGCATCCCAAAGATTTCAGACTGTTGTGTTTTCATTTTCATTTGTTTCCATGTAATTTTGTATGTCTTCTTTGATTTTATGGTTGAGCCATTCATTGTTTAGTAGATGTTGTTTAATCTCCACTTATTAGTGTTCTTTCCAGATTTTTTTCTGGTGGTTGATTTCTAGTTTCATAGAGTTGTGGTCAGAAAAGATGCATGGTATGACTTCAATCTTTTTTAATTTATTGAGACTTGTTTTGTGACCTAATATGTAACCTATTCTGGAGAATGTTCTATGTGCCCTTGAAAAGAATGTGTATCCAGTGATCCCAGCCCCTCCAGCATCTGTTCTGAGATTAGTACTCAAATCTCCCCCTTATATACCCTATGTGATTTTCAAATTCCTATTTACATGCCATATCTCCATGGTTTGTTGATTGTGCTGTCTCTTTAAGTGTGGTGACTCACTTTCCTCTCACTCTTCCAGCTCTCCCAAGCCCAGCCCACTGATTTTCCAGGTTTTAAGTCCCACTGGTTATAAAAACTCATGAAATTCAGCCGTTCTGGTTTTCAAAGGCAAATGTTATGGGGATTTGTCTTTTCTATGTGGGCTCCCTGGTGTCAAAGTCTGTTTCTTTCCCCTCTCCTTCCCCAGAACAACCTCACATGGGTCCATTTAGCTTCCCACTGAATCTCCATTCTTTCTACCATCTTTGATGTGTCTTTATCTCTGCATTTAGTTGTGGAAGTTGTTCTGCCAGTCTTCTGGTCATTTTTGGGTTATTTACACTGATGTGGGTATTATCTAGCTGTATCCATTGGAAGAAGTGAGGTTAGGGTTCTCCTACTCCAGTATCTTCCCTGAAAGTCTCTTAAACAATACTTTTAATGAAAATACTTAAAAGAGTAGACATTATAAAATAAGATCAATGGAGATTTTAAGCAGCCTACAAATAATTATATCAATATGTGTCACTATTTAAAAGTTTAGTAATCAATGGGGCGCCTGGGTGGTTCAGTCGTTAAGCGTCTGCCTTCGGCTCAGGTCATGATCCCAGGGTCCCGGGATCGAGCCCCACATCAGGCTCCCTGCTCCTTGGGAGCCTGCTTCTCCCTCCCCGACTCCCCCTGCTTGTGTTCCCTCTCTTGCTGTGTCTCTCTCTGTCAAATAAATAAATAAAAATCTTTTAAAAAATAAATAAAAATAAAAAATAAAAGTTTAGTAATCAAAATGATTAAATTAAAGCCACTGACTCCTAAAATGGCCTCCATTTTGGCATTAAATTATATCACCACTATATTAGGTGATATAGGTAAATATAGATATATTATATATATATATATATACGTATATATATATATAATATATATATTAGGTGATAGGACCTAATGAAGTGCAAAAGTCATCAAGGACTTACAAATTTTAACAAACATGATTTTTTAAAATGGATATTCACCATTTTGTGTTTAGTTTTTGATGAACTTCCCAGCTCCTCTTTTCTCTGAACTAACATCCAAAAGTAATATAAAGCAAACTCTAAATGTTTTTAAAAATGTTCCCTATCCCTACTAACAAAGTAAAAAAGAAACAATGATGTAAATTTTAATAATTTATTTTATTTAATTCAATATGTCCAAAATATTGTCATTTTAACAGGCAATCAATATAAAAATTTAAAATTTTTGTTCTTAGTCTTGAAATATGCTGTTTATTTTAGACTTACAGCAAATACCATTTTGAACTAGTTACATTTCAATTGCTCAATAACTTCATACAGCTAGTGGCTATCATATTGGACAGTGCAGTTTCTCGTATCATTTTGTTGTATGTTTGGTTCAACTGTGTCCTTATTCTATTATTTTCCATCTGGATCTATTAACCAGTCCCTTCTTTGTTCATTGCTTTAGCAGCTAAGTTTTGAAGACTGAAAAATAGTCTATTTCTAATTACAATGACTCAGTAGCAAAAGATCGAATACTTTTTGATAACATGAATGTGTACATATTATGAATGTCTAGAAAATGGATTTCTCTTTTGATTGTTGTTATGCATCACATAGATGTAGTCATATAGATAAAGCCATCATATTTTATCAGAAATGCAACATGGTAAAGAGAAGTAAGTATAATAAAGCTTAGGATAAAGTCAGGAGTTTTACAATGTTGATATGCTGTCCTTCTTATGCTGGCTCTGTGGCCACTGAGGTTAAACATATTTAAAAAATGTATCAAAAATGTATTAAAATATATTAAAAAAGTATACTTCAAGTGCATGATTCAGAGAGTTGTGAAAAGGAAGTGAACGCAATGTTTATTTATGATGTTTTTTGTTGTGATGAACGTGTGAATAAGCGATATGTTTTCAACTGTATCATTTAAATTTTTTCATTGTTACGTTAATCACCATACATTACATCATTAATTTTTGATGTAGTGTTCCATGATTCATTGTTTGTGCATAACACACAGTGCTCCACGCAGAATGTGCCCTCTTTAATACCCATCATCAAGCTAACCCATCCCCCCATCACCCTTCCCTCTAGAACCCTTAGTTTGTTTTTCAGAGTCCATCGTCTCTCATGGTTCGTCTTCCCTTTCGACTTACTCAACTTCATTCTTCCCCTCCTGCTATCTTCTTTTTTTTTTTTCTTAACATATATTTCATTATTTGTTTCAGAAGTACAGATCCGTGATTAAACAGTCTTACACAATTCACAGCACTCACCATAGCACATACCCTCCCCAATGTCTATCACCCAGCCACCCCATCCCTCCCAGCCCCCACCACTCCAGCAACCCTCAGATTGTTTCCTGAGATTAAGAATTCCTCATATCAGTGAGGTCATATGATACATGCCTTTCTCTGATTGACTTATTTCACTCAGCATAACACCCTCCAGTTCCATCCACGTCATTGCAAATGACAAGAGCTCATCCTTTTTTATGGCTGCATAATATTCCTTTGTGTATATATACTACATCTTCTTTATCCATTCGTCTGTCGATGGACATTTTAGCTCTTTCCACAGTTTGGCTATTGAGGACATGGCTGCTATAAACATTGGGGTGCACGTACCCTTAACATCCCTACATTTGTATCCTTGTGGTAAATACCCAGTAGTGCAATGGATGGATCCTACGGTAGCTCTATTTTCAACTGTTTGAGGAACCTCCATACTGTCTTCCAGAGGGGCTACGGCAGCTTGGATTCCCACCAACAGTGTAGGAGGGTTCCCCGTTCTCCACATCCCCGCCAATATGTGTCATTCCCTGACATGTTAATTTTAGCCATTCTGACTGGTGTGAGGGGGTATCTCATTGAGGTTTTGATGTGGATTTCCCTGATGCCGAGCGATGGTGAGCACTTTTTCATGTGTCTGTTGGCCATTTGGATGTCTTCTTTGGAAAAATGTCTGTTCATGTCTTCAGCCCATTTCTTGATTGGATTATTTGTTCTTTGGGTGTTGAGTTGGATAAGTTCTTTATAAATTTTGGATACTAACCCTTTATCTGATATGACATTTGCAAATATTTTCTCCCATTCTGTCGGTTGTCTTTTAGTTTTGTGGACTGTTTCTTTTGCTGTGCAAAAGCTTTTTATCTTGAGGAAATCCCAAGAGTTCATTTTTGCCCTGGCTCCCCTTGCCTTTGGTGATGTTTCTAGGAAGAAGTTGCTGTGGCTGAAGTCGAAGAGGTTGCTACCTGTGTTCTCCTTTATGATGTTGATGGACTCCTTTCTCATGTTTAGGTCTTTCAACCATTTGGAGTTTATTTTTGTGTGTGGTGTAAGGAAATGGTCCAGTTTCATTCTTCTGCATGTGGCTGTCCAATTTTCCCAACACCATGTGTTGAAGAGACTGTCTTTTTTCCATTGGACATTCTTTCCTGCTTTGTCGAAGATTAGTTGACCATAGAGTTGAGAGCACATTTCTGGGCTCTCTAATCTGTTCCACTGATCTATGTGTCTGTTTTTGTGCCAGTCCCATACTGTCTTGATGATGACAGCTTTGTAATAGAGCTGGAAGTCTGGAATTGTGATGCCGCCAGCTTTGCTTTTCTTTTTCAAGATTCCTCTGGCTACACAGGGTCTCTTCTGGTCCCATACAAATTTTAGGATTATTTGTTCCATTTCTTTGAAAAAAAGTGGATGGTATTTTGATGGGGATTGCATTGAAATTGTAGATTGCTCTAGGTAGCATTGACACCTTCAAAATGTTTGTTTTTACAATTCATGGGCATGGAAAGTTTTCCATTTCTTTGTGTCCTCTTCAATTTTTTTCATGAGTATTTTATAGTTTTCGGAGTACACATCCTTTGCCTCTTTGGTTAAATTCATTCCTAGGTATCTTATGGTTTTGGGTGCAATTGTAAATGGGATCGACTCCTGGATTTATCTCTCTTCTGTCTTGTTGTTGGTGTAGAGGAATGCCACTGATTTCTGTGCATTGATTTTATAGCCTGCTACTTTACTGAATTCCTGTATGAGTTCTAGCAGTTTTGGGGTGGAGTCTTTTGGGTTTTCCACATACAGTATCATATCATCTGCAAAGAGTGACTGTTTGACATCCTCTTTGCCGATTTGGATGCCTTTGATTTCTTTTTGTTGTCTGATTGCTGTGGCTAGGATTTCTAATACTATGTTGAATAGCAGTGGTGAGAGTGGACATCCCTGCCGCGTTCCTGACCTTAGGGGGAAAGCTCTCAGCTTTTCCCCATTCAGAATGATATTCGCTGTAGGTTTTTCATAGATGGCTTTTATGATATTGAGGTAGGTAACCTGTATCCGTATAGTCTGAAGAGTTTTGATCAAGAAAGGATGCTGTACCTTGTCAAATGCTTTTTCTGCATCTATTGAGAGGATCATATGATTCTTGTTCTTTCTTTTGTTAATGTATTGTATCACATTGATTGATTTGTGGATGTTGAACCAAAGTTGCAGCCCAGGGATAAATCCCACTTGGTCATGGTGAATAATCCTTTCAATGGGCTGTTGGATCCTATTGGCGAGTATTTTGGTGAGAATTTTTGCATCCATGTTCATCAAGGGTATTGGTCTGTAATTCTCCTTTTTGATGGGGTCTTTGTCTGGTTTTGGGATCAAGGTAATGTTGGCCTCATAAAATGAGTTTGGAAGTTTTCCTTCCATTTCTAATTTTTGGAACAGTTTCAGGAGAAGAGGTATTAATTCTTCTTTAAATGTTTGGTAGAATTCCCCTCAGAAGCCATCTGGCCCTGGGCTTTTGTTTGTTTGGGAGATTTTTGATGACTGCTTCAATTTCCTTAGGGGTTATAGGTCTGTTCAGGTTTTCTATGTCTTCCTGGTTCAGTTTTGGTAGTCAATACATCTCTAGGAATGCACCCCTTTCTTCCAGGTTATCTAATTTGCTGGCATAGAGTTGCTCATAATATATTCTTATAATTGTGTGTATTTCTTTGGGGTTGGTTGTGATCTCTCCTCTTTCATTCATGATTTTGTTGACTTGGGTCATTTCTCTTTTCTTTTTGATCAGTCTGGCCAGTGGTTTTTCAATCTTGTTAATTCTTCCAAAGAACCAGCTCCTAGTTTCATTGATCTTTTCTACTGTTCTTTTGGTTTCTATTTCATTGATGTCTGCTCTGGTCTTTATGATTTCTCTTCTCCTGCTGGGTTTAGGCTTTATTTGCTGTTCTTTCTCCAGCTCCTTTAGGTGTAGGGTTAGGTTATGTATTTTTGACCTTTCTTGTTTCATGAGAAAGTCTTGTATTGCTATATACTTTCTTCTCAGGACTGCCTTTACTGTATCCCAAATATTTGAACAGTTGTGTTTTCATTTTCATTGGTCCATGTATTTTTTTAATTCTTCTTTAATTTGCTCGTTGACCCATTCATTCTTCAGTAGGATGCTCTTTAGCCTCCATGTATTTGAGTTCTTTCTGAATTTCCTCTTATGATTGAGTTCTAGGTTCAAAGCATTGTGGTCTGAAGATATGCAGGGAATAATCCCAATCTTTTGGTACCGATTGAAACCTGGTTTGTGACCTAGGATGCGATCAATTCTGGAGAATGGGCACTAGAGAAGAATGTGTATTCTGTTGTTTTGGGATGGAATGTTATGAATATGTCTATGAAGTCCATTTGGGCCAGTGTTTCATTTAAAGTCTTTATTTCTTTGTTGATCTTTTGCTTAGATGATCTATCCATTTCAGTCAGGGGGTTGTTAAAGTCCCCCACTATTATTGTATTGTTGTCAATGTGTTTCTTTTCTTTTGTTATTAATTGCCTTATATAATTGGCTGCTCCCATGTTAGGGGAATAGATATTTACAATTGTTAGATCTTCTTGTTGGATAGACACTTTAAGTAGGATATAGTGTCCTTCCTCATCTCTTATTACAGTCTTTGTTTTAAAATCTAATTGGTCTCATATAAGGATTGTCACCTCAGCTTTCTTTTGGTGTCCATTAGCATGGTAAATGGTTTTCTAGCCCCTCACTTTCAACCTGGGGGTGTCTTTGGGTCTAAAATGAGTCTCTTGCAGACAGCATATTGATGGGTCTTGTTTTTTAATCCAATCTGATAGCCTGTGTCTTTTGATTGGGGCATATAGCCCATTTACATTCTGGGTAACTATTGAAAGTTATGAATTTATTGCCACTGTATTGAGTGTAAGGTGACTGTTACTGTATATTGTCTGTGTTCCTTTCTGATCTATGCTGCTTTTAGGCTCTCTCTTTGCATAGAGGACCTCTCTCAATATTTCTTGGAGGGCTGGTTTCATGTTTTCAAATTCCTTTAGTTTTTGTTTGTCCTGGAAGATTTTTATCTCTCCTTCTATTTTCAATGAAAGCCTAGCTGGATATAGTATTTTTGGCTGCATATTTTTCTCATTTACTGCTCTGAAGATATCATGCCTGTCCTTTCTGGCCTGCCAGGTCTCTGTGGATAGGTCTGTTGCCAATCTAATGCTTCTACCATTGTAGGTTACATATCTCTTCTCCCGAGCTGCTTCCAGGATTTTCTCTTTGTCTCTGAGACTCATAAGTTTTCCTATTAGATGTCGGGGTGTTGACCTATTTTTATTGATTTTGAGAGGGGTTCTCTGTTCCTTCTAGATTTTGATTGCTGTTTCCTTCCTCACATTAGGGAAGTTCTCTGCTATAATTTGCTCCAACATACCTTCTGCCCCTCTCTCTCTTCTTCTTCTGGGATCCCAATTATTCTAATGTTGTTTCATCTTGTCGTATCGCTTATCTCTCGTATTCTGCCCTCATGATCCGGTAGTTGTTTATCTCTCTTTTTCTCAGCCTCTTTATTTTCCATCATTTGGTTTTCTATATCGCTGATTTTCTCTTCTGCCTCATTTATCCTAGCAGTTAGTGCCCCCATTTTTTATTGTACCTCATCAATAGCCTTTTTGATTTCGATTGGTTAGATTTTAGTTCTTTTATTTTTCCAAAAAGGGTTTCTCTAATAACTTCCACGCTTTTTTTCAAGCCCAGCTAGTATCTTTAAAATCGTGATTCTGAACTCTAGGTCCAACATTGTACTAATGTCCGTATTGAGTAGGTCCCTGGCTGTTGGTACTATCTCTTGTTCTTTTTGCTGATGTGATTGTTTTCGTCTTGTCATTTTGTCCAGGGGAGAATAGATGAATGAGAGAACAAAATGCTAACAGGTTAACAATGTCCCCAGAAAATATACTCTATACAAATCAGAAAAGTCCTGAAACCAGAGGTAAAGAAAGGGAAAGAAAGAAAAAAGGAAGAGAAAAAAAAAAAAGAAAAAGAAAAAATAAAAACAAACAAAGACAGAACAAAACAAAACAAAAAACAATATGATCAAATATGATCAGGCTAGTGCATAGATCAGTGCCACACACTAGATTTGGGGCGTATTTTGGTCTGCTAGAAGAAAGTGCCTCCTAAAATTTTAAAGGAAGAAAGATATATATATATGTACAAAATAAGGGTTGCTACAAGGAAGGGATGGAAGTTGTCTGTAAAGATGAAAATTATGAAAGATTTTATAAAAGAATTGATAAGTTGTTTCAAAAAAGAAAGAAGATTTAAAAAAAAAAGTAAAGAAAATAGAAAGAAAAAGGAAGAGAATGTGATCAGGCAGGAGACTAGAACAAAGCCATACACTAGTGATTTAGGGTATATTTTGATTTGTTAGAAGAAACTGTATCTCAAAATTTTAAAGAGCGAACAATTTTTATATATATATGCCAAAAATAAGGGTAACTACAATGAAGGGATAAAATATGACTCTAAAAATGAAAAATGAAAAATGTTTTTTTAAAAAAAGGGATTGATAAGATATTTTTAAAAGGGAAAAAGAAAAATTCAGGACAAAAAAAGTTAAAAAAATTAACTTTGAAAAACTAATGAATCATGGTAAAAAAGCCATGAATTCCATGTGCAGTATTCCCCTAGCATTGGAGTTCTCCCGTTCTCCTTGATCGGTAAACTTGGTGGTGGCTTGCTGGCTGTTCGTGCTGATCTTCTGGGGGAGGGGCCTGTTGCCGTGGTTCCCAAATGTCTTTGCCGGAGGCGGAATTGCCCCGCCCTTTCGGTCTGGGCTAAGCAAGCTGCTCGGGTTTGCTCTCAGGAGATTTTGTTCCCTGCAAGCTCTCGGTACAGCTTTGGAGGATGAGAGTGAAAATGGTGGCCTCCCAATCTCCGCCCAGAGGAGCTGAGAACTCGGGGCCCCGCTCCTCAGTGTGCCCCCAGAGAAAAGCAGTCACTCCCGTGTCCCCGGTCTCCGGCCGCACTCCGTGCTCACCCGGCCTGTGACCGAGCGTTTCTATCTCTGGCACCCGACCCCGTGTGGAGTCTCCAAACCCAGCAGATCCCTGCGGTGCGCTCCCGCGCCGCTCCTCCCGGGGGAGGAAGGGGAGTCTCCCCGGATCTGCCTCCTGTTGGGTCCCTGATGGAGGCGCAGTGCCCCGACTGGGCCGCGGATCACAGTTTATGGCCACCCCGAGCTGAGAGCCTGCGCCTCGGCTCCGTCTCTGCAGCCGGCTTCCCCGCTCCGATCCCTGGGAGCTCTGCCGCACTCAGGCACCCCCGGTCTTTCTGTGACCCCGAGGGTCCTGAGACCACACTGTCCCGGGAGGGTTCCACCCCCCGCTTAGCCACTGGAGCCACGTCCCTCAGCGGAGCCGGCTTCTAAAAGGTCTGATTTTGTGCTCCGTGGCTCTAGCACTTGCCAGAAGCGGCCGACGGAGGCCCCTCCCCCGCCGTCTATCCTCCCGAATATCGCCTCGGATTCACTTCTCCGCACGTCCTACCTTCCAGTAAGTGGTCGCTTCTCTGTTCAGAGAGTTGTTGCTACTCTCCTCTTCGATCTCCTGTTGAATTCATAGGTGTTCAGAATGGTTTGATCCCTATTCAGCTGACTTCCGGAGACCAGTCGAAATCCAGGTCTCCTATTCCTCTGCCATCTTGCTCCGCCCCCTTCCAATCTCAACTTTATCATTTTAAAACAGGAATTTGCTTGCATAGCGTTCATCATTAGTTTACAAAGATCAGTTTTTCAGACACTTATTTACTATATTATTCCAAAACATTTTACTCTTTAAATGCACTTGATATCCTCAGAATTTATGAGAATCCAACTTGTAAGAATGAGAATGCAATCTTTTAAATGATCCTTGGCTAATAGTGGTCTTTGTTTACAAAATTGACTTCAGGATCTTAAAAGGACAAAACTGCCAATTATATAAACTATATTTTTAATTCCAAATTTATTTCAAGAATTTCATAAACTATTTTTTCTACAAGTTTTACTTAATATAGTCTTTTGAATGAAAATATCTAGAGCTAGACATAAAAATACAATAGAAATAAATTAAGTAAACATATAATTCTAAATCTCATGGGCCAATATATTACTGCACTTGCAAAAAACTCTTGATTACCGAATTACCTATGAGTATCACAGTCCCATGATGAAGATTCAAGAATTAGTTTGAATTTTCTCTCCTACCTTTAATGTACCAATGTCTTATCAGGCTTGGTTTCGAATTAGGCCACCTATTCTCTCAGATCCCAAAGTTTTCTGTCTTGGGAGCAACTATTAGCCCACTGACAGGGACTTTGGCCCACTTGTAAATATTTCCTGATTTCTAAACGCTTCTCATATGTGCTTACTGTTAACATGTGTCTGTTTGTTCCCTAGTGGATGATTCAGAAGCACCCATTGGGTCATCATTCACTGTCACTGCAGCCCAGAACCTGCCTCATCCATACAGAGCTTGCGGAGCCTCATTCCTGCTGGGAGGAAGTGAGGGTCTTAGACCCATTTATATTCCGCTTCCTCACCTGTAGAAAGCTCTCTCTGGCCCTGTGGCAAAAAACTTCCCAGTTCTCTCAGGACTGAGTGGTTTCCAGGCCCAGGGAACTTCTGCTGGTAACACTGGTAATGTTTTGGGCAAAGAAGGATAATTGGTCAGCTTATTTTGGTCCCTAGGAGGGATAGACCTCTTAAGTTTATTTTCATTGTTACTGCTGACCATTCGCTTCTCTGTCACAGCATTCTTTCGCCCAGGGGAAATCTCATTGACAGAAATGCTGTCTCGAGGGAAGGGTGGGTTTAAAAATGAAGTCACACAATAGCCAGGACTCTGTCATACATTTTTCTCTCCTTTGAGCCAGTGGCCCTGTTCTTGAGTCCAACCAGGTCTTGTTGCAGGATACAAGCAACACCAATCCTAAAACCATAAAGATATCTTCTCAACCAGGAAACCACAAGTAGGCCAACCCAATGTTGGTTCAGAGGCATAACAATGTCTTAACCCATGCTCCACTCTTGGCTCCACTCATTTCCTCTTTTGTTAACCAAATGGCCACCTAGATTTTATTTTACCAGCCAACTTTATTCAAAACATCAATGAGACAGTGGAGGTAATGACCTTCTTTTTATAGGACACTATCATTTTAGGGGGAGACAACCCTGTCCATTATTCCTCTTACATACCCCCTAGTGTATCTTCTTGGCCAGAACTCAGTCTGTCCCATTGGCTCACTAGCAAAGGGACAAAGATGACATAAGTGGGTTTGAACAGGTTTTTCTCAGACAACGTCTTATCATCACTCCTCCCAAGGAGACTTTTTAGACAATGTTTCTAATCACTCCCACTATGAAGTTTTAACATCATTGTCCACAATATATCTACTTATGTACTGAATGTGTATCTGTACTTTATAAATAAAAATGGTAAGATTTTTTTCCGCTAAATAATTAAGGGTCGATCTCTTGGGACTATTGTTACTTTACTGTAAACATCAATCATAGTCCGTTCTCTGCACCTGGGTACATTATGGCAACAGTTAGAAAGTTAACAAAACAATTAGCAAGGAAGAAGAGGCCCTGGGATAACATCAAGTTGTGTCTACTCCAGCCCACATTTGTGATCACTCTTCAACATTCGTTGCATATGCCCTAATAAACTTTATTGCTTATGTAATACCTATGTCCTAAATGTATATAATGCCAAGTAATATATAATGCCAAGTCCTAAATAAGTGCTGGAGATACAGTGGAGAACTGAGAAGATGAAGTACTTTTATCTACTGAACAGTGTGACAGGATGTATTCAAATATATTCTGGCACCATGCATGGCCATGCTTTCATGCAACGGTTTGCTCAATGTAATTCAAGATTTCTTTCCTACTTTCTTCTTTTGCATACAGAGCATATTATGTAGTAGGACAGAAAGTGTGTCTGGGGGCAGACCTGGCTTAAAACAGGAATACAAATAATTAAATACTAGAGTTGTTAGAGCATTAAATGAGACTGTGCGCATTACCTGTTTTGTTTTTTAAACTTTTTCTTTGGGGGTAAATTATTAAAACTGGTGCAGACCTAATGAATCATTATCACTTTTTTGAATATTCAGAGTTCTTCATTTTCTTCCTGTGCACCTTACTCAATTAGTGGTTTCATCATTTTAGAGAATCAACAAATCATTAAGTACTAGACTCATCATTGAATAGAAAGTAGCTGTGAGGGCGCCTGGGTGGCTCAGATGGTTAAGCATCTGCCTTCGGCTCAGGTCATGATCCCAGGGTCCTGGGATTGAGTCCCGCATCAGGCTCCCTGCTCCTTGGGAGCCTGCTTCTCCCTCAGCCTCTCTCTCTCGCTCTCTCTCTGTCTGTCTCTCATGAATAAATAAATAATATCTTTAGAAAAAAAAAAAAAAGAAAGTAGCTGTGAATACCAGAAATAAGAACATATAATTAGTAAGAGTAAT
The DNA here is from genome assembly GCF_003265705.2 of Callorhinus ursinus. Lineage (NCBI taxonomy): Eukaryota > Metazoa > Chordata > Mammalia > Carnivora > Otariidae > Callorhinus > Callorhinus ursinus. The sequence continues at coordinate 2,523,162 of NW_027397122.1, read as the reverse complement.
TCTTAATTTTACCTTTGTTTTGACCTTTAAATATATAAAACTTTAGTAATTGTATTTGTTTTTCTTTTACAACTTACTTAGAAATGTGTGTGACATTTCAGAGAAAAGAATAATTAAAAATACCTTGCCCAAGTGCTCAGTTATAAAAGTATCTTTTGCCTAATCAAAAGAAAAAAAATGTTTCTTTTCTGATTGTCTTACAACATTTTATATTCTTTTCTTTGCTTATAGAGCTTTTGAGTGAACTCGGAGTTTCTGGGGATCAATTCATTAATCAACAGTTATCACCAAGCTTTCCAGCTACCAAGTGGGCCATTGGGTCAGCATTTCATGGGATCACTGGCTACTGTGTAGTTGTATGTCAGTGAGGGTTACAGAGAGGGACAGACAAAGTCCAAACCATGAAACAATTTTCAGATGTGAGAAATGGAACAGGTTGGGGTTTCTGTGTGTTTGGTGCAGGGAGACGTGAGAGGGGAGAGTCTGCATGGAGACTGGAATGAATTTCACTTGGTGTCTGTGCTCTGCCTCTATGGTACCATCATAGCCACACAGGTTAGCATTTCTACCAGAATCAATACTTCCCTCCATCTTCACTGAGGCTGTGAGCAGACTGGAGGAAGCAAATGAACAGTGGGTGGCATGACACTGTGTGTCTGGGACAGTTCATTCACTTCCCTGCCCTCATCTTGCTCTGCTTTCACCCCACTGTGCGCAAGGCTTTCCCTGTAAGTGATTAAATCATTTTTCCCCCCAAATACTCTACCCTTAATGTCCCCACTTCCTCTGTCAAGTAAACTTGTCCTTAAGGTTCTTTGAACCTTTAAATGTTTATGGGTGTAAAGGAAAATTGGATTCAGGCATCATTAATGCTTCTTGGCAATTTCCAACTGAAGAGTCCTGGGAGGTGAGATGCCAGGGTCTGTCTGGATTGTCCTGTCTTTCCTCTCTGTGCCTAGAGGACTAGAATGTTCAGCTGTATATTTTAAGAGATTTGCTTAATCTTGAATCTGCAGACACTCATCACCATATGCAGGAGCTTGAAAAATAATCATATTCAAAAGTAGTGGAGCATTCCACATCATGCTGCCAAAGAGAGATTAGAAGGAAGCCTTACAGGCTTATTGGAATATCCAGATTTTGACTCACTAAAGGCCAGTTATCAAACATTTCTCTACACTGTTCACATCAATTATATATGTATATATATATATATGTTATACATATACACACACGTGTGTGTGTATATGTATAACATATATATATATATTTATCCCAAATATTAAATGTAAAATAAAATATAAATTTAAGTCAAAATAAAAATACAAAAGGGTTCATGCAAATGCTGAAAACCTACTCTGCCTGTCCAATATTTCCTTCTTCAAATCACTTCTGTACCTCTTCTCGTATCATGCAGCTCACCTGCCTGGTGGAGGATTGTGCAAAATTCTGATCTATGAGTGTGACATTGAGCAAAGGCTCTGATTTTCTTTTGCTACTGCTGTGCTGGCAAATGCTGGTTCTTCTTTTATTTTTTTTTAAAGATTTTATTTTTTGACAGAGAGAGACACAGCGAGAGAGGGAATACAAGCAGGGGGAGTGGGAGAGGGACAAGCAGGCTTCCCGCGGAGCAGAGAGCCCGATGCGGGGCTCGATCCCAGGACCCTGGGATCATGACCTGAGCCGAAGGCAGACGCTTAACGACTGAGCCACCCGGTCGCCCACAAATGCTGGTTCTTCTTATTCAGAAGCTAAAAGTAGTATCCTGGTAAAATATCCTGAGCAATATTGCATTGTTTGAATTACTGAAGATTAACTTTTTTTTTTTTTAGTTTGAGAAAACTATATGATAACATCTTAATACCAAGCAAGTAGATATCAAAATGAAAAGTCATTAAAATTTGAGAGTTAAAAGGGATTGATTATTCATCAAGGGCAGTGTCTTCTTTTCATAGATGAGAAATATGAGATAAAGTATTTCATAATTTATCCAACAGGGACCTAATAGTAAGTCATTATTAGAGCACAATGCCACTCTTAGGCAAGTTTTCACTTAAATTATATATATTTATATCTATTTATTATCTATATCCATATATATCTATGTATTAATAATATATATTTATCTGTAGATAAGTGGAGAATAGAGACAGAGAAAGAATGAGTCAAAAATTTTGATTTGTTGAAGGGTGTGATTTTTGATTTTTATGTTGCTGGCAGTAGAACTCAGAAGAGAAGCTCAGAAAAGAAAAGCTACATTAAATATATGTCATTTTCATTTGAAAAATGAACAATACAGGACAGCAGAAAAGATCAGGCAGTTATTGAACATCAGATGAGTGCTAGGCAACTTATAGCCCAGTCTTCATTTCAGTTTCATTAAATACATATTGTTAAATGCATTATAGGGCTATAAACATGTTAGAAGTTCAATGACCCTAAGTAAAACAATTGTCCTCTGGCAGTTCTCTCTGACTGCAAAGTCCTTGTTCTTCCAACTACAAGGTGCTTCCTTGAAAAGGAATTCCAAACCTTGGATTGATTTCCAATTGTCATCCTCAGTTCTATTTGTACAGTTCAGTTACTTTGTTGTTGTTTTTGCTATTGTTTTGCAAACACCGTAGGATGTGCACTGACTGAGCTTCTGTCACTAAGTATATTTGGAGTTGTACTTGGACTTTGTATTTATATTGGGGTCTTGACCAAAGGGATTAACAGCCTGTTCTGTGGTCTTCCCTGCAGCCTCGGGGACCCTGGAGGTTTGGTCCCTTGGTGGAATCATCCTGGCAACAGTAACTGAAAGAACTGTGAGGATTATTTTATTCCAGATACAGAGCAGGAGGAAACCCAAGGACCTAGGAGCAGCCCAAGAGCCTGCACCTCACTGTTGAGGCTGTTTATCCAGGAGAGAGTCACTGGAACAACACAATGCAGCTTCACTGGGTAATGGGAACTCAGCACCGCAAGGGCTGTGTGACTAAGAGGCTGACAGCCAAAGGCTCCTCAGAGCTGATGATTCCCCAACCCTGTGGTCAGCACTCACATGTACATCATCTCTCCTGACCACACTTGCAGGGGCATATCTTTTCATAAAGCTAACTAACCTTCAGGCGGCACAAAGCCTATTCTGTTTCAGGAGCTTTGTTTCAACCAGAACCCCAAACCATGAAACTGGTTGAGCAGACTCTCCATATTCATATGGAGGACATATTCAAAGTTTACACTGAGAAACATAAGTAATGTACAGTTTCAGAATATAGCATGTGTCCGGGGGTCGTGTGAGTTTTTGTGAATATGTGTGCACCTGCCCTTCTCACCTGGGAGGTCTTCAGGGTACAACCACCAGTCCTTATTACTGCTCTGCCCTCAGGTTTTTCAATGCCCCCCCACACTTTACTTACTGCCGTCTTTCAGATTACTTCACTTCCTTGACCTCTCCATTTTCAGTAACATCTTTTTTTTCATTTTACTCCAATACCTCATTGTAATCTAAATATTTCCATTACCTCAGAAACTGTATCAACACTGAAGTCATTATTTCAAACAAATCATGACTCAGTGCAGCACACTTGATTAGGCACACAGATGAAGAATCACAAGACATCCACTGTCCCTCTCTATTTATCTGCCAACTTACTTATTGCTGTGTTCTGAGTATTTGTGTCCTTCCCAAATACAGATGTTGACATCCTAACCCCACTGTGATGGAGTTAGAAGAGGTGGGGCCTTCGGGAAGTGCCTGGGTCATAACAGTAGGGTCCGCATGGAGAGACTACTGTACTTCTAAAATGTACCCCAGAGAGTTTGCTTGACCCTTCCACCATGTGAGGGCACAGTAAGACACTGGCTACGAACCAGGAAGTGGGCCTGCACCAAAATACAACCATGCTGGAGCCTTGATCAGCCTCCAAAACTGTGAGAAATTAATTTCTGTGATTGATAAGGTACCCAGTCTGTGGTATTTTGCTATGGCAACCAAAGTGAGGACACCCACGCTTTACCATCCAGTAATTTTATCAGATTAGATTGCCTAGTTCCTCTTTATATCCATTGTCGTGAAAAATCCCTCAAGTTCCGTACCCTGGGTGCAATCAGACACTTCCTTTTGCTCTTCCTAAACCAGGAACTGAATGAGGAAAATTACACTCATATACTTTTGATTCTTTCTTGTAAATGCATTTGTTTATTCATGAACAAATGTTTTAGGCAGAGGGAATGGAGCAGAGAATTAGCAACAATTCAGAAATCTTCCCTGAACTCCCTTCCAGTATTTATTTTCCTCCTCCTAATCATATTGGTAGGTTTTGCTTATTTTCAACTTTATCTAAATGGAATCATGAAAATATACTATTTTGTAACTGGCTTCTTTTTCATAGTGTTGTGCTTGTGAAGTTCATTTATATTGTTACAAATAGTTACTCTTTATTCATTCCCATAGTTCTATAGTAATTCTCTATAAAAATAACACATCTTATTTAATAATTCTACTCTTGGTGAACATTTAACTCATTTTTAGCTTTCAGCCCTTATGCAAGTGTTGCTATATCTATTTTTCTATACGTATTTTAATTAACTCTATGTACACAGCTCCACTGGCTTTATTCATAGGAGAAGAATTCCGTGTTACATGTTTCGATTATGTTCAGTTTTAGTAGATTTTGCATTTGTCTTTTGAAGGCTACTTTGAATACTGTAAAGCTCCTTCTGGCAACTCCACCCACATGTTTTATCAGTGATTAGTCATTATGGAGGCTACAATCATATCAAATGAATGAAATGTCATCAACAAAAACAAGGCACGCCATTTGGGTTTGTTGTTATATGAATATTCACTTTCAAAATAGGTAAGCATTTTTGATGTAACATCAATGAAAGTTCTCCTTATGTGCACTTATTTTTGTTAACATTTTCACATTTGATTGAAGTGTAAGTGAATTTGCTTTTGGAAGCAGTCTTTTTTTTTTAAGATTTTATTTATTTATTTGACAGAGAGAGAGATAGTGAGAGCAGGAACACAAGCAGGGGGAGTGGGAGAGGGAGAAGCAGGCTTCCCGCTGAGCAGGGGGCCCGATGCGGGGCTCAATCCCAGGACCCTGGGATCATGACCTGAGCCTAAGGCAGACATTTAACGACTGAGCCACCCAGGTGCCCTAACTTTGGGAAGCAGTCTTAAAGAGCAACAGCTTTGCCAACACAGCAAGGTGAAAACCAGCAGCTTATCATCCACATGTGAGGCAGAACAGGTTTGGATCTCCTTAAAAGCTCCATTCTCAGAGGACTGCTACTATCTGACCTCCCTGGAGTTCCCTAGAATCCCTCTTAAAGGCCCTGTCTTTATTTGACATGGGGTGGAATGTACTCACGACAAAGACATGGGTGTTTGTTGGGGAAAAAAATGGCAGCAATTGCTTTACAACGCAGGTATCTGAGGCAATAATAATGGTTAGGGCTAGCAAGAAGTGGGTAAATAAATAAATAAATAAATGGAGAAATAAAAAATGAGCTGTCCACAGGAGTCTTTGCAAACCTTGGACATATTCCTGCAACCTTGGAAGACCACATATATGTGCAGGGCTACCCTGGACAAAGACCAGAACAAATCCTTATACATCAGTGGCCCAGAAACACCCACAGTCTCCCTGCAAAGGCTGAGAGATTTATAGATTCAAGGCATTTAAGAAATTTCTGTGGAATCATTAGCCAACCACTAAACTAATCAGAAGGTAGTTCACTAGCTGCACACAATAAATAATAAAGTCTTTAGAGAATTAATTTAGTAAAGCCACTAAACAAACTGCAGTAACAAAAGCAAGAACATAAACAACACCAAATCCTAGATTGGTGGTGGGGGGGGGGTTGGTGGTGGGAATCTGATTTCTAGAGTTGATGCATTATTTTATTTATTATTTATTTTTTTAATTTTATTATGTTATCACCATACATCATTAGTTTTTTCTTTTTAAACTTTTTATTAAGTTAATCACCATACATTCCATCATTAGTTTTTGATGTAGTGTTCCATGATTCATTGTTGTGCATAACACCCAGTACTCCACGCAGAACGTGCCCTCTTTAATACCCATCACCAGGCTAACCCATCCCCCCACCCCCTCCCCTCTAGAACCCTCAGTTTGTTTCTCAGAGTCCATCGTTTCTCACGGTTCATCTCCCCCTCCGATTTCCCCTCTTCATTTTTCCCTTCCTACTATCTTTTTTTTTTAACATATAATGTATTATTTGTTTCAGAGGTATAGGTCTGTGATTCCTCCGTTTTATATAATTCAGAGCGCTCACCATAGCACATACCCTCCCCAGTGTTTATCACCCAACCACCCCATCTTTCCCACCCCCACCACTCCAGCAACCCTCAGTTTGTTTCCTGAAATTAAGAATTCCTCATATCAGTGAGATAATATGATACATGTCTTTCTCTGATTGACTTATTTTGCTTAGCATAATACCCTCTAGTTCCATCCACGTTGTTGCAAATGGCAAGATTTTGTTGTTGTTGTTGTTGTTGTTGTTGTTGTTGTTTTGATGGCTGTGTAATATTCCATTGTGGATATCTATACCACATCTTCTTTATCCATTCATTAGCTAATGGACATCTTGGCTCTTAACATAGTTTGGCTATTGAACATTGCTGCTATAAACATTGGGGTGCACGTACCCCTTCGGATCCCTACATTTGTATCTTTGGGGTAAATACCCAGTAGTGCAATTGCTGGGTCATAGGGTAGCTCTATTTTCAACTTTTTGAGGAACTTCCATACTGTTTTTCAGAATGGCTGCACCAGTTTGCATTCCCGCCAACAGTGTAGGAGGGTTCCCCTTTCTCCACATCCCCGCCAACATCTGTCGTTTCCTGACTTGTTAATTTTAGCCATTCTGACAGGTGTGAGGTGGTATCTCATTGAGGTTTTGATTTGGATTTCCCTGATGCTGAACGATATTGAGCACTTTTTCATGTGTCTGTTGGCCAATGCTTCTATAATCAAGAGCATGTGGTACTATAAGGAGAGAAATATAAATGTAACTGAAGTCTATAAATAAATCCTTACATTTATGGCCAACTGATTTTAGACAAGTGTACAAAGGCAATTCAGTGGGAAAGAGCACTTTTTTCAACAAATGGTGCTAGAACAACTGTATGCAAAATAATGTATTTGGCCCCTTATACTCCACTATACCCAAAAATCAGCTCAAAATGGGATCATGAATCTAAATGTAAGAGTGAATACTATAAAACTCTTAGAAGAACATAGGCATAAATCTTTGTGGCCTTGAATTAAGTGATATGCAAGAAAAAAATGTTTCATAAAAATGAAAAACGTGGGGTGCCTGGATGGCTCAGTCGGTTAAGCGTCTGGCTCTTGGTTTCAGCTCAGGTCATGATCTCAGGGTCATGAGATTGAGCCCTATGTGGGGCTCCACACTCAGCACAGAGTCTGTTTGAGATTCTTTCCCCTCCCCCCACCCCCTCTACTCCTCTCCCAACTACACTGTCTCTCTAAAATAAATAAATAAATAAAATCCTTAACCAAAAAAAAAAAAGGAAAAGAAAAAGGAAAACTTTTGTGCTTAAATAAAAAACAGCAAGAAATTGAAAAGATAATCCACATATGGGGAAAATGTTTGAAATTCACATATCTAGTAAAGATTTTGTATGTACAGTATATAAAAAAGTCTCCCAACAATAAATACATGACAAATGACCCAGTTAAAAATGGGTAAATGAACGCAACAGACATCTCCAAAAAAGATACCAGTGACCAATAAGGATATGAAAAGATGCTCACAATCATTAGTTATGAGAGGAATCAAAATCAGATTCGCAAGTTACCACTTCATACTCAATAAGATGGTTAAGAGTAACAAGAATTGTTGAAGATGTGGAGAAATTAAAACCCCCATACTTTGCTGGTGAATGTAAAATGTGCAACCCCTGAGGAAAACAGTGTGACAATTCCAAGAAAATTTCAAAATAGAGTGAACATATGATGCAGCAATTCTACTCTTAGGATTATATCCAAGAGAATTGAACACATATGCCCACACAAATGCATATACATAAATGTTATAGCAGCATTTTTCACAGTAGCCCAAATTTGGAAACAGCACAAATACCCATCAATTCAATGATGAATAAACAAGTTTGTATTTTTATACAATGGAATATTTTTCCACAATTAAAAGGAATGAAGAATTGACACATTCCACAGCATCATTAAACCTTGAAAACTTGCTAAGTGAAAGGAAACATTTTCTATACTTCCATTTGTATGAAATGTCCAGAATAGGCAAAACTACAGAGCAAGAAAATAAGTGAGTGGTTATCAGAGACTGACAGAAAGTGGGGACAGGGTGCCTGTGTGGCTCAGTTGGTTAAGCAACTGCCTTCGGCTCAGGTCATGATCCTGGAGTGCCAGGATCGAGTCCCACATCGGGCTCCCTGCTTAGCAGGGAGTCTGCTTCTCCCTCTGACCCTCCCCCTCTCATGTGCTCTTTCTCTCTCATTCTCTCTCTCAAATAAATAAAATCTTAAAAAAAAATAAAAGAAAGTGGGGACAGAGGGCGTCAGTTAATGGGTATAAGGATTCTTTTTGGAGTTACACAATATTCTGGTCTTAGCTATTTGTGATGATTCCACAGCTTTGTAAACATACTCAAAACTAGATCACTGTCTGCTTTAAAAGGGTGCATTTCATGAGATGTAAATTATATTTCAATAAAAAAAATGAGGGAACAAAAAGTAACCAAATAAAAGTGTCTTGAGAGTTTAGTAGTCTTATATGACACCTACTCTAAATTGGTGTGCATGCAGAAATAGCTGAGTTCTGATGTAAGGGAAGGGATAATTGTGTTACCTTGAAAGTCTGTTATGTAGCTCTGTGGTATATTTCTAAATCTAAGGTGTGAAACCAAATTCCTTAAAAGATAGTAACAATAGTGTTAGAAATGTATTATATATATATATATATATATATATGATTTTATATATAAATAATATATAAATGTAGCCTGCTATCTTAAATTTGCTTTTAAAAATATTCGGCAACTTTCTTCTTGTTCATGGTTCAGCTTATGTGACTGATCTGATGAAATTCTATCAGTTTCATCAACCAAACCTTCAAGAACTCCTTCTAGAAGGAGTTGAAGAATAGATAAATCTTTACTCATAAAATTACAGAAAGAGTGGATGAGAAGCTTAATAACTTGGTGGAAACCTCACCAGCAGTAGTGATACATACTGGCTGAGCTCACCAAAAATATCTTTCTCTTCCAAGAACTCCAGAAGTAAGTGAATGTCTATATATTATCACAGAAGTTATTAAACTGCTGTCAGTATTGAGAAATTGTGATTCTTGTTGCAAAAGGGAACTAAAAAACTTCTACCTTATAATAATTTAGTAATGCTAGCATCATCATCATCATCTTCATCATAAATTCTAGATAAAGTTTTATTTATTCCTATATGTTGGAATTTCATTTTTTTAAAGATTTATTTATTTTTAGAGAGAGAGTGCGGGAGCAGGGCAGGGGGTGCAGGGGCAGAGGGAGAGAGAGAGAGAGAGAATCCCAAGCAGACTCAGCGCTGAATGTGGAGCCCAGTGCAGGGCTGGATCCCATGACCCGGAGATCATGACCTGAGCCAAAATCAGGAGTCAGATGCTTAGCCAACTGAGCTACCCAGGCTCCTCCAGAAATTCATGTTTGATTGTGCAATTTATTGTCAGCCTCAACTTCAAAAAAATGCTGATTTTACTATTTTTCCATTCAACATTTGGCCAAAATATATATGTTGAGTCTCTACCCTAGATAATAAGCTTTTCATGTTTATTCTCTTTCTGCTTCCTGCAGAGATATATTTGTAAACTAATTAATTTCTGTATGATATGAAATACATCTTTATGAAAATGATAGTATTAAAATGTGCTGACTTTCCCATGCTTTATGTTTTCCTTGTCATGAATAGAAATTTGAAAAAGATGACCCCTGGGAGTTTCTCTATTTTAAGGAAAAATTCTCAAGATCGAGGAAAGAGCACTGATAAAAATTACACTTATAGTGATTTTAGTATTACCAGTGAATGAACTCCTGTTTGTCTGCTCGCACCGGTGAGTAAGTTACCTTATAGGAGAGAATAGAATGATGACCTGGGTTCAGCATATAGCTTCATAGTAAGTATATTTTCCAACAGATGCCCCAGCCCCAATGTATTCACCTTTAAAAAAAAAAAACACTTTATTTATTTTTTTGACACAGAGAGAGAGAGAGAGAGCACAAGGAAGGGGGAGAAGCAGGCAGAGGGAGAGGGAGAAGCAGGCTCCCCACTGATCAGGAAGCCTGACATGGGGTTAGATCCCAGAACCCTGGGATCATGACCTGAGCCAAAGGCAGCTGCTTAACTGACTGAGCCACCCAGGTGTCCCTGTATTCACCTTTGTCACAGCTCACAATCCTACATCACACCCTTCCCTGCTTTAGGGTAATTTCCCCAAGTGGCATCATAATGAATATTTATTTACACTTTTTTCCCCCATAAACTGCAAGCCTGCCTTCACGTTTGCCTATAGGTATAAACATAAATCCATTTACACAAAGACGTTGTGAGGCTTTCAATTTTATGTTGCTTCCAACTAGAGTTTTTCACATTTGACAGCTCCTTTAACTAAAGTTAATAGTAGCTCACTTTTGAACTCTAAGAAAATAATTTTTAACCATCTGACTGAACAATTTTATTAATTAACACACAGTTGAGAATGCCAAAATCTATCAAATTCACTGCTTCTAAGATGGACACTTCCAATATATAATGAAATTCCTCTAGAGGAATACATCAGAAACAAAGCTTTGACATCATGTCCATTTCAACAATGACTACAAAAATCTACTTTACTCTGTATGTTTTTCATATGATGAATGACATAAGGACCAATATTTATTTATGAAGTCTTGTTGAATTTCTTGGATAATTAATTCACTTGGTTTTCAACCTCATGATTCAGAGCAGCATTAGAGGTGGGGAGTGTTGATATGCACATAGACACTGAAGAGCATTCTGAAAAACTTAATTATCACCAAGAATAAAACCTGCAGTGAGAAATTGCAGCTTCTGTTTCCACTGCTTAAGTTTATTCCTAAACATCCGGATCTCCTGAAGGATCTGTTATAGAAAAAAAAAAAATCAAAATGTAAACTGTGCCACTTTTAGCGATGTGGGATTTGATCTTATTTATGTCAATTTTCGTCTAGTGCCTTTTCCACTTGTGTGAGGTCTAATATCTGTTCATTCCCCACCCACCCCGGCTGCAGTCCCCCAGCATTCCCAGGAACCAAGCCTAATATCTGGGGTTTTTTCAAGTTTTTATTTAAATTCCAGTCAGTTAGCATACAGTGTAATATTAGTTTCAGGTGGACAGTATAGTGATTCAACACTTCCCTACATCACCTGGTGCTCATCACAGGTTCACTCCTTCCTCCCCATCACTTGTTTCCCATCCCCCCTCCCAATTCCCTCTGGTACCATCAGTCTGTTCTCTATAGCTAAGAGTCTTTTCTTGGTTTACATCTCTCTCCCTCTCTTTTTTTCCCTTTTGCTCATTCGTTTTGTTTCTTAAATCCCACATATGAGTGAAATCTTATGGTATTTGTCTTTCTCTGACTGATTTCACTTAGCATAATACACTCTGGCTCCATCCATGTTGTTGAAATGGCAAGATTGCATTATTTTTTATGGCTGAATAATATTATACTATATATATTTATATATATATTTATATATCATATAATATATAATATAATAATATTCTACTATATATAATATATATAATATATATTTATATATATATATGGCTCACCTTCTTTAAATCCATTCTTCAATTGATAGATACTTGGGCTGTTTCCATAATTTGGCTCTTGTACATAATGGTGTTACTGATATCTATTTTATTTATTTTTTAACATTATTTTAAAGATTTTATTTATTTATTTGACAGAGAGAGAGAGATAGCAAGAGGAGGAACACAGCAGGGGGAGTGGGAGAAGGAGAAGCAGGCTTCCCGCTGAGCAGGGAGCCCAACGCGGGGCTCGATCCCAGGACCCCGGGATCATGACCTGAGCCGAAGGCAGACGCTTAACAACTGAGCCACCCAGGCGCCCCAATATCTATTTTAATACAGTTTTTTTTTTAAGAACAACAACAGCAAAACTCTACATTACCTTGATTATATACCTATTTTGTATGTATCAAAATTTCTGAAATGTAAAAATGTGAAAATATTTCCTAGATTTGAGATGATATATTCAATAAAATAAAATTTTGATCATAATATATTGTTATACATTTTTCTTGTCATTATAAAATGAACATATATGTTAGTCATTAAATATTCTTCAAAGGTATTTTTGAGTTAACAGTATTCTTATTATACACTAAATTTATTTAGTAATTAGAAAAATATAACCTAGATGAGTTATCAAAATATTGTTTCTAGTGTAATTTTTAAAAGGTAAGATTCTAATTATTTTCTAGTAATCATTGTAATAGTGATACTATTATGCTTCTTTCATATCTTCTTTAATGCTTTTATTTTTCTATTCTTCTTTTCTAAAACCACACTGCTTTTGAAATTATACCATGGATGATGTATAAGCACCACTTTCCTACAGCAATTTTTCTAGACAATTTATCCCCCCACTTCCTATTTCCAGTAACCACTCCTTCCCCATTCACACAGTAATCACAAAATCAGCCATTGACACAGCTGCCACACCACCTCCAATGTTAATTTTGCTCCTCTTGCAGCCACTCACCTGACTACTAAGCATGGATCACATATTTTAGTAATAAAAATATTTTTAATGGAATAAAATCCACATATCATAAAATTAACCATTTTAAAGTGGACAGTTGAGTGGCGTTAATTATGTTTACAACTTTCATAACTATCAACTTTTTTTTGAAAACATTTCCATTTCCCCACAAGAAATGACTGTATTCATTAGGTAGTTACTCCCCATCTTCCCATGCTTCCAGCCCCTGGCACTACTAGACTATTCCTCTGTATATAGAATGTCTCCTTGGGACATTCCATATGAATGAAATCATATAAAATGTAGTTTTTGTGACTGACTCCTTTCATTTACCATAATATTTCTAAAGTTCATTCATACTGTAACATGTGTCAGATCTCCATGCTTTTTATGGCTGATTGACATTCCACTACTTGTTTATACCACAATTCTTTTGTTCATTCATCTACTGATAGTCATTGAATCATTTCTAGCTTTGGGCTACTGTGAAATTTTTGCTATTATGGATATTGCACATGTATGTTCATGTATTTGTCTGAGTTCCTATTTTTAATTATTTTAGGTCTTTACTTAGAAGTGGTATTGCTGAATCATATGATAATTCCATGTGTAACTTTGTGAAGACTGACAAATGTTTTCCAAAGAAGCTGAACCCTTGTACATTCTCCCATCAAGTAAGAAGCATGAGGGTTCCAATTTTCCCAAACCCTCACCAACACTTGTAATAATACATTGTTTTGCATGTAGCCATTCTAGTGGGTGTAAAGTAGTATCTCAATGTCATTTTCATTTGCATTTCCCTAATGACAAATGATGTACTTGCTGGCTATTTGTGTATCTTCTTTGGAAATATATGTTAAGAATTTTAAAAGCAGCGTAAGATTTCTGGTACTGATTCCATATCATTCTTGGCTAGGTTATGTAAACCCAAATGTCCATACCTTAACACTTAAATGTTTTAATAAATTTAAGCTATCACTTATATCATCTTGGAATATGAAATATATATATGTGTATATATGTTATAATCATATATATATAATACGTTTGTTCTCTGGGGAAAAGGCAAAGAAATAGTACTATCAAGAGTGTAAACTGTATATTGCTTAGTTTGAGCTGCTTTTTGCAAGGTATCACACACACAAATATGAACTCTGCAAAAATGGTCAACTTGCAAACAGAAATAATAAAAGACACTAGAAAAAGCATAACAATTCAAGCCCTTTAAAAATGGAAAAGGCCAATAACTTCAGGACCTCAAATAATATGAGATGTTTTTGAGAAATACAGACCCTAAAAGATTCCAGTTAAAGATGAGACAGAAAGTCTGTATCCTGTAATGACTTTCAGTGCAGATTCAGGCATTGCCTTTCTACTCCTTGTTCCTGGTTATGTGAAAATCAAAATTGTCCTATTTGGTTAAGAGAAAGCAGTTGTGGGTATGGAGTATAGGTGAAAGTGAATTTAAAAAGCAGCTTTAAGAACTATGAGTTAAAATAAGCTAAGGTTATAGTTATGAGCACATAGAATTGACAAAGATGCAAAGAAAAAAAGCCCACTGGGTTTTTAGTTTGTTTGTTTTTTGTTTTTTTTTTAATTTTGTTTAGTTTTGTTTTGTTTTTGTTTTTGTTTTTAGCAATCTGAACTTCCAAAGAAAAAAATCATGAGCCTTTAACATAACAATTAAAAAATTTAAAAAAAACTACACCAAAACAAATTATGTAATATATGGTGATTAACATAACAATAAAAAAATTAAAAGAAAAAAATCATGAGCTTGATATAAAAACCCTGTCATTAATACTCTATGTAGAAAACCTGAAAGACCCCACCAAAAAATTGCTAGAACTAATAGATGAATTCAGCAAAGTCACAAGATATAAGATCAATGTACAGAAATCTGTTGCTTTTCTATACACCAATAACAAAGAAGCAGAAAGAGAAGTCAAGAACTAAGTCTCATTTACAATGGCACCAAATACCATAAAATACCTAGGAATCAACCCAACCAAAGAGGTAAAAGATCTGTACACTGAAAACTATAGAACACTTATGAAAGAAATTGAAGAAGACACAAAGAAATGGAAAAACTTTCCATGCTCATGGATTGGAAGAACAAATATTGTCAAAATGTATATACTACCCAAAGCAATCTACATATTCAATGTAATTTCAGTCAAAACAACACCAGTATTCTTCACATAACTAGAACGAACAATCCTAAAATGTGTATGGAACCAGTAAAGACCTCAAATATCCAAAGTAATGTTGGAAAAGAAGAGCAAAGTAGGCATCACAATTCCAGACTTCAAGATGTATTAAAAGGCTGTAATCATCAAGATAGCATGGTACTGAAACAAAAACAGACACATAGATCAATGGAACAGAATAGAAAACCCAACAATGAACCCACAACACTATGGTCAACTAATCTTCAACAAAACAGGAAAGAATATCCAGTCAACAAAAGACAGTCTTTTCTGGACAGTGTTGGGAAAACTGGACAGTGATATGCAGAAAAATGAAACTGGACCACTTTCTTGCATCATACACAAAAATAAATTCAAAATGGACAAAAGGCCTAAATGTAAGGCAGGAAACCATCAAAATGATAGAGAAGAACACAGGCAGCAACCTTTTTGACCTCGGCAGAAGCAACTTTTTCCTAGACACATCTCTGGAGGCAAGGAAAACAAAAGCAAAAATGAACTATTGGGATTTCATCAAGATAAAAAGCTTCTACACAGTGAAGGAAACAATCAACAAAACTAAAAGGCAACCAATGGAATGGGAGAAGATATTTTCAAATGACATATCAGATAAAGGGCTAGTATCCAGAATGTATAAAGAATTCATCAAAATCAAAACCTAAAAAATAAATAGTCCAGTTAAGAAATGGGCAGAAAACATGAGTAGACATTTCACCAAAGAAGACACACAAATGGCTGACAAATGAAAAGATGCTCAATATCTCTCACCATCAGAGAAATACAAACCAAAATCACAATGAGATACCACCTCACACCTGTCAGAATGACTAAAATTAACAACTCAGGAAACAACAGATTTTGACAAGGATGCAGAGAAAAGGATCCCTCCTACACTGTTGGTGGGAATGCAAACTGGTGCCGCTGCTCTGGAAAACAGTATGGAGGCGCCTCAAAAAAGTTGAAAAGAGAACTACCTTATGATTCACCAATTGCACTCCTAGGTATTTACCCAAAGGATACAAGAATACAGATTCAGAGGGACACATGCACCCCAGTGTTTATAGCAGCATTATCAACAGTAGCCAAATTATGGAAAGACTTCAAATGTCCATCAACTGACAAATGAATAAAGAAGATGTGGTATATATGAGATATTACTCAGCCATTAAAAAGAATGAAATCTTGCCATTTACAACAGTGTGTATGGAACTAGAGTGTATTATGCTAAGTGAAATAAATCAGTCAGAGAAAGAAAAATATCATATGATTTCACTCATGTGGAATTTAAGCAACAAAATATATGAACATGGGGAAGGGAAGAAAAAATAAAATAATATAAAAACAGAGAGGGAGGCAAACCATAAGAGACTGACTCTTAACTATACAGGACAAACTGAGGGTTGCTGGAGGAGAGGTGGGTGGGGAAATGGGGTAATTGGGTGATGGGCATTAAGGAGGGCACTTATTGTGATGAGCACTGGGTATTAGATGTAAGTGATGAATCACTAAATTCTACTCCTGAAACTAATACTACACTATATGTTAACTAACTTGAATGTACATTAAATAAATAAATAAATACATACATACATACATACATACATACAAATAAAATTATAACTAAAAACAAATAAAAGCAAATACCCTATCACTTTTTGAGCCTTGAGTCTACAGTCTTTAATCAGAGAATGTGTTGAGAAAGTTTCAAAGGCCTCAATGAGGGTAAATACATGTATACCATTTTCAAATGTGAATAAGGAAGATGATAAAAAAGAAAGGACTACCCAAAAGTGGGACAAAGGGCCACAGAGAATAAAAGATGTGTGATCTATAAGGGAAGAGAAACATGGCAGGATCAACCAACATCTTCACCCTCCAGGTAAGTGGCTCTCACATGGTTTTCCAAGAGAATTTCAGAATTCCTACAGTCTCCCATTTTTCTCCTGTTGGTCATTGTATGTTGGTGGGGGGGGATAGTGAGTAAAACTTGTAGTAAAAATTTTTTGTTACTGGATTCTCTGGATCAAGAGCTGCTATATTTAACTTGATGGCGTTGTCTTCACACCACCTAAAGTTCCTGAGCTTTGACGTGGACATTAATGATTGTGGACTTTCTACTGTCTTTTCTGGTGAATTGTATAAATGTCTATAAATTTTTTAAGACTCTGCCTTCAAAAGATGGAGCTTAATTCACTTCCTCTTGAATGTTGGCTAGACTCAGGGATTCGCCTCTACTGAGTAGAATTTGACAGAGTTGATGCTACATCACTTTCAAGACATAGTCATAGGAGGTATTTTGTCTTTCTCCTTACTCTCCCTTAGTTCAATCTCTTTCTCTAGGGAGAAGCTACTGCTTGTGTCATGACAGTCACATAGCCCTATAAGAAGTCCATGTGGTGAGGACCAGAGATGTCCAACCAACAGCCATGTGTGCCAAGTATTCAGGTGACTATAGCCCTCACCACCAACTTGACTGCATTCCCATCAGAGATCTTGAGCCAGAACCACCAGGAAAACACGTTCCAGGTTCTGGACCTTCAGATACTGTGTGAGATAACAAATGTTTGTTGTTTTAAGCTGCTAGGTTTGGGGCAGTTTGTACACACCAATAGAAAACTAACACAGGTTCCATGCATTCTGTTTGGGAAGAAGTGATTAAAAGGGAAACCTGAAGGGTAAAGACAGTTACTAATCACTAAACATACATTTGCTCTTCCTCATTTCTAAATCCCTTTTCAGTTAGGTAAGTGAATAAATGGTTCAGTTTAATCAACTTTAAGCAAAAGCACCATATGTTGCATCTCAATAGAAGCATAGATTAATGAATATGAGTTCTCTGTATAACATTACCCCTTACCACGGTTATCTTGGAGTCCAGGCAGTGGAGCAGAAAGTAGAATCAGTCATTGCTCAGGAGGGCTCCTGGACAACAGGTGGTGAGAAATGTTCTCTCTCTCTCTCTCTCTGTCTCTTTCTGTCTCTCTCTGTTTTTATTTTATTTTTTTTAAGATTTTATTTATTTGAGAGAGAGAGAGAATGAGAGAGAGAGCACGAGAGGGAAGAGGGTCAGAGGGAGAAGCAGACTCCCCACTGAGCAGACTCCCTGCTGAGCAGGGAGCCCGATGTGGGACTCGATCCTGGGACTCCAGGATCATGACCTGAGCCGAAGGCAGTCGCTTAACCAACTGAGCCACCCAGGCGCCCCATGTCTCTCTCTGTTTTTAAATGAAAACTCTGGGATCTCTCCTTTTGTATGCCATCACAGAGATCCTGTAGAGTTTCACATAACAATATAGATGTCTTACTCTAGTGACAATGGGAACTATATTGGGGTCAGACCCAGGGTGAACTCAACATTGAGATAGGAACATAGTCCTTAAAGGAAGTCCATCAAGAGTGGAGTGGGATTGCTACTGTAGCACCATTATGAATTTTGTCAAAGAGCCTTCTCTTCTTTACTGGAGTCAGTTTTCTTTTTCACATAGTTACAATTTCTTCTTATGAACAGACATTTTTCCAAAGAAGACATCCAAATGTGATAAGAACTTTTAAGATCTACTCTCTTAGCAACTCTCAAATATGCAATACATTATTTTTTTTAAAGATTTTATTTATTTATTTGACAGAGAGACACAGCGAGAGAGAGAGAGAGAGAGAGAGAGAGAGAGAGAACACAAGCAGGGGGAGTGGGAGAGGGAGAAGCAGGCTTCCCACTGAGCAGGGAGCCGGACGTGGGGCTCGATCCCAGGACCCCGGGATTGTGACCTGAGCCGAAGGCAGACGCTTAACGACTGAGCCACCCAGGCGCCCCTGTAATACATTATTAACTATTGTCACCATGCAGTGCATTGTATCCCATGACTTCTTTATTTTATAATTGGAACTTTGTACCTATTGACTCCCTTCCCACATTTTTCCCATCCCCACCCCCAGCAGTCAGTTCTAATGTCAGTCCTTTAAGCAAAAAGCACTAGTGGAAATGATATTACATGGGAAAGCAGGCACCCCTTGGTGGGGTTTTCTCTTAATTGGGCATAGGTTCACAGGACTTGCAGTTTCCTGTAAATAGTCCAGGGACATTGAAATTATAAGAATGAACAAACAGCAAAAGTAACTTCTCTTTTATTGCATGTTGTCTCCGAAGCCTCTACCGGCAAATTCCTCTTAGTTTGCATTCCAGTCCGTGTTTGACAACAGAAGTATAGGTCCAAAGAGAAGTCCATGATGATCCCTCTAAGGCACTGGGGCGCACATGCAGTTCCTAAATCCTGTGGTGCTTGGGACAGTGTTGCTTATTGTGGGCACTGTTAGCGGAACTTTATCTATCCCGTGGCATGAAGGAAATATGCTAGCCTGCAGCTGCTGCTGGAAGGAACTGCACTCCCAGCAAGGAGGTCCTTAAGATTCTGAATGGCAAAATAACAAAGCAATAATTGTGGCCCATTTTCAAGAAAAAAGGGCTTTATTCTTGGACCCTGAGAGTGGGAGTTGGTTCATGGTGCTCAAATTAAAGGTCCTTTTTTGGGCGCCTGCGTGGCTCAGTCGTTAAGCGTCTGCCTTCAGCTCAGGTCAGGATCCTAGGATTCTGGGATCGAGCCCCGCATTGGGCTCCCTGCTCAGTGGGAAGCCTGCTTCCCTTTCTCCTGCTCCTCTTGCTTGTGTTCCTGCTCTCACTACCTCTCTCCCTCTGTCAAATAAATAAATAAAATCTTTAAAAAAAATTAGAGGTCCTTTTTACGATGTTGATACTTAAATTTTCAGCACCATGTTCCTCAGCTTTGGGTTTGTAAGGAATGTCCTGTGTAAGTAGGGCAGGTGTACCAAGGCATGCTGCAGGCTCATCCCAAGGGAGGCAGCCATGTCTTTGGTGACCTGCAAAGGAGAAAGGTCAAAATCCCTGTATTGGTCAAGTGATATATCTGCCTTCTTTAGGAAATGCTAAACAGGAACTCCTGTTTGGAGCACCTAGGTGGCTCAGTTGGTTAAGCACCTGACTCTTGATTTCGGCTCAGATCATGATATCAGGGTCCTGAGATGGAGCCCCACAACAGACTCTGTGCTCAGTATGGAGTCTGCTTCTCTCTTGAAAATAAATAAATATATTTTTTTAAAAAAGGAACCCTGTGCTTTCCACATCCCTTATACTTGCCTATCCATGGAGAGAGAAGTGATAGTGGCTCCAATTTTATTCCTCTAAAATGCAGTTGCAATTTTTCTCTGCCCCCCTTTCATGACCTGTTCCTTCCATTCAGTGTCTGGGCTGCCCATGCAGGATGCTCACCACTTCCTCTGCACTGTGCCTACAGGGACTATGACCTAGGTCAGGGAACTGTGAGAAGCTCCTGGAGGGGACGTAAAGGCCTGCCACTGTCTGGTTGCATTTTCAGAACTGGCCTTGCACTGGGGAAGAGAGAAATGAGGATGGGAGCAATGGATCAAAGAAATCCTGCTTGTTCTTATCTCTTTTGTCACAGCTATGGAGGAACCTGGAGCTCCTTCCCTTGCTCTAGATTTATAAATAGGCACAGTGAATTTATCTCCTAGATAATGTGAACAATAAAAATAGCAGTCCAGAACCAAACAATCCTAAAATTTGTATGGAACCATAAAAAATCCAGAGTAGCCAAAGTAATCCTAAAAAAGAAAAACAAAACTGGAGATATCACAATTCCAAACTTCAAATTATATTACAAAGCTGCAGTGATCAAAAAACTATAGACAAAAATAGACACACAGATCAATGAAGTAGAACAGAAAACCCCCAAATAAACCCATAATTATATGGTCAATTAACCTTTTATAAAGGAGAAAAGAATATCTAATAGGAAAAATACAGTCTCTTCAACAAATGGTGTTGGGAAAACTGGACAGCCACATACAGAAGAATGAAACTGGACCACTTTCCTAAAGCATACACAAAAATAAATTTAAAATGGACTAAAGACCTAACTGTGAGACCTGAAACCATAAAAATCTAGAAGAGAGCACAGGCAGTGATGTCTCTTGACATCCGCTATAGCAATATTTTGCTACATATGTCTCATAACTAGATAAACAAAAGCAAAAATAAACCATTGGGACAACATCAAAATAAAAAGCTTCTTTACAGCAAAGGAAACAATCAACAAAACTAAAAAGCAACCTACTGAATGGGAGAAAATATTTGCAAATGGAATATCCGATAAAGCGTTAGTATTCAAAATATATAAAGAACATATACAACTCAACACCCCCCAAAAATAAATGATCCAATTTAAAAATGGGCAGAAGACATGAATGGATATTTATCCAAAGAAGACATCCAGAGGGCCAACAGACACATGAAAAGATGCTCAATAACACTCATCATCAGGGAAATACAAATCAAAACCTCAATGAGATACCACCTCACACCAGTCAGAATGGCTAAAATTAACAAGTCAGGAAACAACAGATGTTGGTGAGGATGTGGAGAAAGGGGAACCCTCCTACACTGTTGGTAGGAATGCAAGCTGGTGCAGCCCCTCTGGAAAACAGTATGGAGGTTCCTCAAAAAATTAAAAATAGAACTACCCTAAGATCTAAGATTTACCCCAATAATACAAAAAACCCCACTAATTTAAAGGGAGACCAACACCCTTAAGTTTATAGCAGCATTATTTACAATAGTCAAGATATGAAAGCAGCCCAAGTGTCCGTCGACTGACAAATGGATAAAGGAGATGTGGTATATATATGCGATGAGCTATTATTTGGCCATAAAAAAGAATGAAATCTTTCCATTTGTGCTGACATAGATGGAGCTAGAGAGTATAAGCTAGGCAAAATAAGTTTGTCAGAGGAAGGTAAATACCATAAGATCTCACTCATATGTGGAACTTAAGAAACAACAAACCAGCAAAGGAAAAACAAAAGAAAGAGAAAGACAAACCATGAAACAGACTTAACTATACAGAACAAAGTGATGGTTACCAGAGGGGAGGTAGGTTGGGGATTGGTGAAATACGTGAGGGGGATTAAGAGTATATTTATCATGATGAGCACTGAGTAATGTATAGAATTGGTGAATCATGATATAGTACACCTGAGACTAATATTACACTATATATTCACTATACTGGAATTAAAATAAAAAATTAAAAAAAATAAAAATAAATAAAGCAGGCTGCCCCCCCCCAAAAAATAGCAGCCAAACTCTAACCAGGTATGAATTTCCCATCATTGCTCTGAGAGTCTTGAAGGGGATTAAGGCTGAAGGATCCCTGCCATGTTCCCTAAGAATTATTGTTCACCAAGAATTAAATTAGGTTTGTCAATGGCCTCAGTAGTCATTAATTACAAATGTGTTGTTAAATTCATGATTTTAACTAAAAACTGACAGATAAGACTTTTGTTGGCTTGTTTTCAAAACAGCTCTGATTTTCCAGAGGGGGAGACAAACCATGAGAGACTACGGACTCTGAGAAACAAACTGAGGGTTCTAGAGGGGAGGGGGGTGGGGGGATGGGTTAGCCCGGTGATGGGTATTAAGGAGGGCACGTTTTGTAAAGCTCCATGAAAGAAGAAAAATAAAAAACAGAATACCAAGAAGATGAAATTATTGAAGGTAAACAGGGTATGGTTATAGGGAGTATGACATGGTTACCCTGTAAACGAAAATGTGGTTTATTGGAAGGTAGAAACAGGAAAACTGAACCTGGTGCAGGTGCTGGGCTGGTTCCCAGAGCTCACCCTCTGTGCTGTGACCACCACACATGGGTCCTTCGCAGTCCTTGTCAAGTAGGTGAAACTACCCATGTCAAATTCAAAATCATCAAATGCTCTCTATAAGCATTTTTGTTCTGTTTCTTCTAAGAAAATGAACATAATAAAAGTAATTTGTGGAGTGCTTTGCTGGTTACAAATTTCATTCAGAGACATCTATATAATCTAAATATTAACTAATGCAATTTGTTTTGTGGATTTGTACAGAACGTCCTGGTAAGTGAAAAGGCGCTGAGCAAAATTACAAGCACAGTAAAGCAACGAATAAAGCATAGCTTCTGTTGGCAACAATTTGTAAACATAAATGCAAAGTGGAAATATGCAGCATGATGTTAAAAAAAAGAGAGAGAGAGAGAGAGAGAAGCTCTCCAAGGATAATATACTCCATGGATTGAGAAGGAGAAAATATATAACAAAAAGCAATAAATCTCCAAGATAAAAGAACAAAATGTTTATTTGCATCTCCTTGAATAATTTTGCCTCCTTGCTTTAATGCTTTCCATTACTAACCCAGAAACAGTTGCCGAGTAACAGTCCCAAAGTGATTGCAGGAAAGCACAGGTGGCCTACAGTGCTGTTAACAGATTTGAGTAACTCATGTCACTATTTTCCCAAATCCCAAACTAAGAATACTTTATGCAGTCTGTCAAGAAAGAACAGAAAACTGTTTATGAAGCAAGTTTGTGCTGTGTTACAAATGATCCCAATTACAGTTCAGCAAGCTGAACATCATGTCTTCAGTTGTGGGCTTGCCATGCAAGTGGATGAGAAATCCATTCGAGAACAAAGAGGCATTTCAGCTCTCCCTGTACCATTGTTTCCTGTAACAATCCTAATCAGTCAATCACTGTGTTACTGGAGACTAGAGCTTGCAATTAGCCTTTGCTGAGGGAGTATTTATATTATGAATAACCATCAACAAATGCAGCAAAAGGGCAAAAGCCTTTCCATTTCTTCCTTCACTTCCCTGTAAATCTCGGCATGTTTATGCAAGCTCCTGAGGGACCTCGCTCCTAAGGCACTTCATTGTTCTTTACAGAAAGGATAAATTTTCTGTATGCGGGTTTGTGTAATGAGCTCAGAATGAATTGTTGTCATTAGTCATAGGTTCTATGCGAAACTGTTAATCTTGCTGAAGATATTTCGAGTTAAATTCCAAGAAATGGTCTTTGTTTGACTTGGATATTTATGGAGAAGGAGAAGCAATTGACCCATACGTCCTTAAGAGAGGTAATTGAACGGGGGACATTTGACTCCACCAGAATGATTCATTAATCATGGGAGTGATTCAAATGCACAGGGAGAGGGCTTTCTGTTTCAGCCCGGGAAGTTGTTTAGAATAGGAAGAAGGGGTTCTGAGGGAACTGTGTCTAAACTCCACTCTCTCTCCAAGGGCCACTGACCTTGTCGACAAATGGCCCACCCTGTTGGCTCTCCTCAGTTTCGGTAGATGTTGGCATCTAGGGGTGTGGGGGTGTCCCACCTGAGGATCCCCGTCCTCCACACAACATGGAGCCAAGTCGAACTGCATTCAAAACCATCTTCACCATCAACATAGCTAATTACTGAGCACCGATTAATTTATAATTTATCATTGTTTGTTTATTAATTTATAATTTATCATTGTTTATTAATTTATAATTTATCATTGCAGTACATAATTTATCATTACATACTGCACCCTACATGCATCATCTCACTTAATGTTCTTAGTAATCCTATAGCTGGATCCTCTTATTAGCCTGGTACTGATCAAGGTCACACAGTGGGTAAGTGGTCCTGGGATGTAAACCCAGGCTCACCAGGCTCCCAAAAGTGCCCATTTCTCTCATCTTGCCTCCAACTGCCTGGAGTTCACAGGCTTCTGTTTGATAACTGTTTGTCAAATCTCTT
This sequence comes from Callorhinus ursinus, assembly GCF_003265705.2. Classification (NCBI taxonomy): domain Eukaryota; kingdom Metazoa; phylum Chordata; class Mammalia; order Carnivora; family Otariidae; genus Callorhinus; species Callorhinus ursinus. The sequence goes on along the minus strand of NW_027397122.1, from coordinate 2,498,500 downwards.
AGAGATTCTGGCTATTTTTCTCTTTGATGAATTTGATCACCGTGTGCTGCTTATGAGATGGTGAGCCATGTGTCTACACATGTAGTGTACATGTGTGTACATGTACTTGAATACCTGTTTTATTTGGGAGGGTATAGAAAAAAACAGTTTATCATAGGGATTTTTTTTTTTTTTTTTGGTCAGTGATAGTGGTTTTCAGAGACTTGAGTATAAGAATTATCTAAAGTCAGGTTCAGTTATTAAATTCTACTACAATAAAGAGGGGCACCTGCATGGCTCAGTCGGTTGTCTGACTCTTGATTTCAGCTCAGGTCATGATCCCAGGATCGTGAGATGGAGCCCTGCATCAGGCTCCTTGCTCAGCTTTCTCTTCGTCCCTCTGCTCCTCCCCCCACTCTCTCTCTGTCTCTCAAATAACTAAATCAATCTTTAAAAATATTCTACTACAATAAAGGATACTTATTAAACATTCATTAACAGATAGTAATTTACACAGCCTTTTCCATAGCTCAGTTGACTACCAACCTTTTGTTCTTCTAGATATTTACACAATGACATTATCTAAGCCTCATGCAACCAGAAATCCTTCTAAACCGATAGCTGGAACAAGGTTGATAGAGATCAAGTTATTAACACCATCCATTGATTTCATCAATGAGAATTCATTTCCAGCATTTATCACTTCAACTAACAAGTTACTACCCTTCCTGATGAAAGTTCATTTTGCCTTTAATTATGCAAATTAGCCAAAATTTTTTTATTGATTCAGATACTAATAGTGAGAATTCTTATCTTAGCCTCATTTGGTGAGTGGCTTTTTTTTTATGATCTCCAAATTATTGATATTATGTTTGTAAACTGACCACTGGGATTAAAGTTTAAGTGATGTGGTATGTGCATAGCATCACACTGATTATACTAATCTTTTATATAACTTGTAATATGAGTTCTGAAACATCTCTGAAATACTTAGTGCAGTTGCATTTGTTTGATTTTTATAGTTGAGACAAAATGGCTTGAAAAAAATCAGCTTTCTCAAATTTATATGATGAGCAAATAAAAGAGCCAGGAATTTTGATTCCTTGTCCAGTGGAAACTTTACTTCCATGTTTTTAAAAGGTAAAAATGTTGTAATGAACCTCATTACACCTCTTATAAAGAACACCAAATTTCTAAAATGTTCATTACCATAGAAGCCACACACTGCAATTGAAATAAAATTTAGAGTTAAAAAGAAGGAGATGAATATCAATTTTATTTTTTTACTATCTGTAGGAGTATGTAATTCATGCAATTTGGGGATTTTTATTTCCTAATTGAAATATGTATACGGCAGTACCTGTGATGTGGGGTTTTCAGATAGATTATAGATAAAATGTAAAAAGATCTGGAACATAGTAAGCATTTAGAAAGTTAGTATAATCAAGATAATTTTTATCATTAGTCCCCTGAGAGTGGGGCATGGGTATTTTTCCTATACTTTCAATAGATGGTGTGATATTTTGTTATCAAAGATTTCTCATAGCATTACAGTAAGTCAGGGCATTAGGGACCATGAATTAATATGGAAGGTGAACAATTTCTATGTTTAATGTTCCTACTTCCTAAAAGTGTTTCTTTGGCAAGAACTAACAACATGTTTGGAAACAGAGCACCTCTGTCAGCAATGACTTCCTTCTAAGTGGCCTTTGAGGGATTCCTATGACTTACACCTGGTAGTCTGTGATTTCCCTCAGATTCTCCCCAGCCAAAGCACACCAACACTCAAGCTAGGTCAAACTAATCTGCTGGTTTTGACAATAGAGAAGCAAGACAAGTCTGATTCCCCTTCTCCAACATGCTTACCCCATTTAAGTCTCAGTTAGGTAGAATTCTGGGGTCAATATACACATACAAATCAACATCAATAAATACAGGAACCATGGCTGTTGAAATGATTTTGTTAGAAATATTTGTAGTTATAATTCCACATGACCCTGAGGTGCTAAATTCAAATAAGGAATTCATTCTTTTTTTTGTTTCTTTTGAGAGAGAGAGAGTGAGAGTGAGAGAGAGTGTGAGCAGGGAGGGGCAGAGGAAGAGGGAGAGAGAGCATCTTAAGCAGGCTCCTTGCCTTGCTCTGTGCCGGGCAAGGAGCCCAATGCGTGGCTCCATCTCACCATACTGCGATCATGACCTGAGCTGAAATCAAGAGTCAGATGCTTAACCACTGAGCCACCCAGGTGCCCTAGGAATTCATTCTTAATATGAGAATAATTACTTACAATATACTTCAAATGATTATACCAGAATTGAGAAAGCATTGATCATTATCTTAAGATGTTAAAAAGCAACTTTGACGTTCACTGCCTTTACTCATTCTTTCCACATAGAGCATGTAAGATTATTGATAATTCTTTTAAACTAAAATGAATACATCTCTATTAATCTTTAAAGAATATAAAGTGCCAAATTGTGTGATTTGTCCTTTAAAACTGACTGATGCTTAATCAGAAAAAATAAAATCATCTCAAAACAGATTTCATCTATTTTTATTTTAAAGCCTGAGGTCTATTTGGATCCCTTTGTCTATTAAATTATTCAATCCCTCTTTCCTAAAACAAATAAATGATCCTTCTTGAATTTTCCTACTCCATCCTTCAAACGTGAAAGTGCAGCCGTTATGAGCAATGTACACATTTTCCTTTTATGTTCACTCCTCAAGGGACAGAAATCTGATCTACCATTTTTCCCATTTCTACCACCTTCTTGAAAAACCCTTTATCTACACAGATCACCAAACAAATGAAAATATTAAATATAACAACAAAATATTCTCAGAACATCTTTTCTACAACTCATTAACATATTACACAAACACTATTTCCTTTTGAAGATGCATCTCATGTCTAAAATTTTAAATTCCCGTTTAACTCCTATTTTGATGATTAAACTCTCTACATTGCCTTATTTTTTATGAAACAAGAATTACCCTTCCAACCTCTCATTACTTCTCTGTAAACTGCATTTGTCAATTTCACCCTGAATGGTATGTTTGCCATGCTCTGGCTTCCTTATAATTTCACAGCATATTTCATTGCATTCATCAAAATTTTCTAGTTTTGCAAAGTTTGATCTTCATATAGGAGAATTGTACTATACAATTAAGTGTTCTGAATTTGAAATTTTTTATTCTATATTATCTCTAAAGATATTACAGTAATTTTATATGCATCTATTTTCACTTTGATATCATATTCCACTTCTACTGTATCAAAATAAATTCATTCACTTCCATATAATCTATTATATGAGATCTATAGCATATGCTTGTTTGTGTGTGTGTGTGTGTATGCACGTGTATCTCCTTTTTTTATTTTTATTAAGATTTTATTTATTTGAGAGAGAGAGAGAATGAGAGATAGAAAGCACAAGAGGGAAGAGGGCCAGAGGGAGAAGCCGACTCCCTGCTGAGCAGGGAGCCCGATGCGGGACTCGATTCCGGCATTCCAGGATCATGACCTGAGCCGAAGGCAGTTGCTTAACCAACTGAGCCACGCAGGAGCCCTCTCCTTTTTTTAAAACTTAACAAAATATAGGGGCACCTGCGTGGCTCAGCCAGTTAAGCATCTAACTTTTGGATTGAGTTCAGATCCTAATCTCAATGGCTCGTGAGACTGAAACTCGAGTTGGGCTCCCCATTCTGCAGGAGTCTGCTTGGACATTCTTTCCCTCTGCCCCTTGTCCCCCACCCCTGCTCTCTCTTTCTCTCAAATAAAGAATTAAATCTTAAAACAAAAAAAAAAAGCTTAAAGAAATGTATTAAGGCAACAACATACAATTGTTTCCTCTGATACCATCAGTGTGTCTCTAGAATTCATCCTTAGCTCTTGATACAAAGGTGCAACAGATTTTCTAGGATTCACATCTAAAGTTGGAAGTGTTTTATGGTGAGTTACTTTCATTCTCAAATTTACTGTTTAGTAATTTATTTTCTAATGTAGCTGTATTCATCCACCTGTTCATTGCACAGTGTTAAACCTTACTCAGATGTCAAGAAGAAGAGCATCCAAGAATTCTTTTCCCTGGTCCATTCACATCCTCATCAGAGCATGTTATTGTTCACCTTTTTTAATCTTTATTTATCTGATGGCTGTGAAGTTGCACTTTCCCTGTTGTTCCATTGGCATTATGAATGGGATTGGGTATCATTTTATAATTTTATTGATTGTCTTTTCACATCTCCCTTATATAAATGACTGTTCATGTTTTCTGACCCAAGTTTTTTGACATAGAGCTTATGTAGAGTAAAATGCATACATCTCAAGTGTATAAATCAATTAATTTTCACCCACATATATGCCATGTAACCAAACCGTGTATGAAGATATAAAATTTCCCAACACTAAAAAGAGTTGTTCTTTCTCACTCAATATACTTCCCCACAGATAAGCACTATGGTCATTTTTATCTCCATGTGCTTCTTTGGTCTGTTCTTGTACTTTATGTGAATAGAATCATTCAGTATGCACTCTCTGATAAAGAGTACTTTAGTTCAGGGCATTATTAGTTTGAATTGCTGAGTGGAATTCCATTATGTGAATAGACCACCTACTTATCCACTTTCCTGGATATCAGAAATACCTGGAAAAAAATTACCAAAATTTATAGAAGAAGAACTCAAAAACATTAATGTCCACTGTCAAATTCTTTCAAATATTTTTAGGAAAGAAAATTGCAATGTCCATAAAAATCTTCCAGATATAAAAAAATTACCTTATAAATCAGTCTATGAAGCCAGTTTAATCTAGATATGAAATAAGACAAGGATAGTACAAAATAGGGAAATAAGATTAATATCAATCAATAAATATCACCAACAAAATATTGTGAAACCAAAACAAGCAATATAAGAAAAGGATAGTGACTATGATGGGTTGTCTACTCAGAAATGATAAAACATTGGAAAATTAAGAAGGATGTAATGATTTGAGGTACACATATCCTTTTTTATTTTAATACTTAATATTATAAAAATATGAATTGTTCATGAGTTGATCTATGGGGTCCATGACATCCAAATCAAGTTTACAAAGCTTTTTTTTTTTTTGATTGACAACATAAGTCTAAAGTGACTTAACTCATAAGAATGAAAATATACTCAAAGAGATATCTTTGAAGACTTCTCCAGAATATTATAATTTGCTTTAAAAAACATGTTCTTTGGTTTTGTTTTGTTTTTAGACAGCAACTGCCTATGAGTAGATAAATACAAATGTGAGACAGAATAGAGATTGTAATAGACAACCATTAGGTGTGGATAATTGCTTAATGGGCAGGTCGATGCTTCAGAATTGCGAAAAAAAGATGGTCTTTTCAACAGATATACCAAACAATTACCTAATGAACCCATCTTCTTCTGCAAATATGGCAGGTCCAAGTGATAATCCATATGAAAAACTGTAAATGAAATCCTACTTTTGATATTCCAAGTCAGCTCTGGATATAATGGTTATCTAAATATGAAAGTGAAACCATACACCTTCTAGAAAAAAATATAGAAGAAGGTCTTCATGAATTTGGAATGGGTAACCATTTCTTAAATTGGAATAAAAATTACTACCTACAAAAGAAAATATTAGTAATTAAAATTAGATTTATAATATGAATAAAGAATGAATATGCAAATTATGAAGTGAGAGAAGACACTTGACACATATATAAATGGCAAAGGCTCTTCTCTCATATGAAGAAAGAGCTCCTACAAATCAATAAGGAAAAAAAAAAAAGATAATCCAGTGAAACTGGGCAAGATACTTGAACATGTCCTGACTCCCAAAATGGAAATCTAGGTATTCAAATAAATATGTGAAATGTGCTCCGCCAAATGTTCATCAAGAAGGAACATAGTATAACTGCGAATAAACACCACCATACAGAGTGTCTGAAATCAAAGGGCTAATAAGTCCAAAAGTTAGACAAGATAGCAGTTACTTTTAGGGGAAAGGAAAGGATAGTGATTGGATAACAGAATGAAGAGGCTTCAGGGTGCTGGTTATGTTCTGTTACTTGACTTGGGTGGCTGTCATATAGTATGTTTCTTTTGTGCAATTCATTCAGCTACCGTTTGTTTGTATTTATTTTTTATATATGTGTATTGTACTTCAGTTATTAGGTAAAATATGAATCAATAGTTAAGTAGCATCTTACCATTTGATTAATTGTCTTTGAAATTGTATGCTATTTTTGCTATTTTTCAGATAAAGGTTTTTTTCTTAATCCTCTTTGTTGCTAATTACTGTTATTGCTTTGTAAAGTCAATAATTCTGTAAGATTCACCTATGTGATTTTTTTTCCTCTTCATTTTTCTTGTAGCTCAGAGTTTTTACCTTAGGCTATATCAACATTTTTTTAAAATATTTTATTTATTTACTTGTGTGAGAGAGAGAGAAACAGAGAGAGAGAGAGAATGAGCAGGGTTGGGCTGAGGTAGAGGGAGAAGCAGACTCCCACTGAGTGGGGAGCCCAACGTGGGGCAGGATCCAAGGACCCTGAGATCATGACCTGAGCCAAGGGCAGAAGCTTAACCGATTGAGCCAACCAGGTGTCCTGGGCATATCAACAATTTAATCAATATTTTTAATTTATAATTTTAATTATTATATAATTCATTATGTTGTTCCATTTTAAAAATGTCACATCAGTGTGATAGTCTTTTTTTTTTCTTAAGAATACTTGCCATCAACAAATGTTAGTGAGGATGTGGATAAAGGGGAACACTCTTACACTGTTGGCGGAAATGCAAACTGGTACAGCCACTCTGGAAAACAGTATGGACGTTCCTCAAGAAGTTAAAAATAGAGCTACCCTACAACCCAGCAATTGCACTACTGGGCATTTACCCCAAAGATACAGATGTAGTGATCTGAAGGGGCACCTGCACCCCAATGTTCATAGCAGCAATGTCCACATTAGCCAAACTGTGGAAGAAGCCAAGATGTCCTTCAACAGATGAATGGATAAAGAAGATGTGGTTCACATATACAATGGAATATTACTCAACCATCAGAAAGGATGAAACCCACCATTTGCATTGACATAGATGGAACTGGAGGGGATTATGCTGAGTGAAATAAGTCAATCAGAGAAAGACAATTATCATATGGTTTCACCCATATCTGGAATATAAGAAATAGTGCAGAGGATCATAGGGGAAGGGAGGGAAATCTGAATGGGAAGAAATCAGAGAGGGGGCCAAACCATGAGAGACTTGACTCTGGGAAACAAACTGAGGGTTGTGGAAAGGGAGGTGGGCCAGGGGATGTGGTAACCAGGTGATGGACATTAAGGAGGGCACATGATGTGATGAGCACTGGGTGTTATACACAACTAATGAATCACTGAACACCACATAAAAAACTAATGATGTAGTATATGTTGGTTAATTGAATTTAAATAAAAAAAGGAATACTGGCCATCACCTTCTACTTTTCCTTTAAGATATTTAATATCCTTGTTATAATGTTTCTTTGACCATTTCAGTACTTATAATGGTTTTCTTTCTGATTCTGTGGTATCTTTGTAATTGTTGATTCACATTTACATCCCCTTAAAAGCAAAAACTAATGCAACAGATTTATGTAGTAACACTGGAGGCATCTTCCGAATTTTGGACTTGCTAAAAATCTTGGGATCTCTGTTTTTCAAAATTGTTTGTTTTTGAGTATTTATCTTACTATTAGATCATTTGTGCATTAAAGTAATTGTTTTGATTTAATCAGACTGTTTGGTGTCCTGGTACCAATGTGGTTATTTTTGGATATTCATTTTATCATAGTCCCAGTAAATGTAACTCTGCAATGCCATTTTAATGAACTTTGTATTTCTTTTTATGTAAGTATTACAATTGTCTGCCTGATTCTCATTCTTTAACTTTAGGAACACTACTTTACCATTATTCTCAGTAATTACAATGGATATTAAAGACATGTATGGCCTTCAAATATTGCTATAAACTTTGAACATTCTGAAGCTGAATGAGCTAGAAGATACAGAAGCCAAAATAATAATAATAATTACAATATTAAAATTAAAAAAGTACCAAAAAGAACCCCCCTGAAAAGCAAAACTGAATTTCCTCTAATTTTTTTTTAATGTTTTATTTATTTATTCATGAGAGTCAGAGAGAGAGAGAGGCAGAGGGAGAAGCAGGCTCACCACAGAGCAGGGAACCCGATGCGGGACTCGATCCCAGGACCCTGGGATCATGACCTGAGCCGAAGGCAGATGCTTAACCATCTGAGCCACCCAGGCGCCCTGAATTTCCTCTAATTTGTGTTGCTAGTATCCACAAATATATTAGCAAAGGGGGACCCACAAACATAATGTTATGTTTTTTAGTTTACAACTCAAAAGCATAATTCTGTGGAATGGGGGCCACACAAGAGGTAGACTAAACCTAACTGATATAATTAAGCTCTGTCCCAGACAAATTATAGAGATCAAAGTCCTCAATCTATCCCAGTATATTCTCCCTAGAGAGATAATCCAACATGGAGACTCTTTTCATTTTGGTCACATTGTCCCCTATTTTGTCATGCCACACAGATCTACTAGGCATGATAAAAGACACGGTAATATTCCCAAAATGAAGAGAAAAAGCAGATGTAAAAAGAGACAACAGATGACATGTACATTAGAAAAACATATAATGTCTTTCAAATAACCATGATTAATATATTCAGAAAATTAGAGAAAGAGGAAGAGGAAAGATTAAAGGATGGTATATTTCCTCAAATAATTGTAATCCATAAAAAGAATTCCAGCACTGGAAATTACAGTCTCTGACAAGGAGAAATCACCAGATATTTTAACAGCAGATTGCACATGGCAAAAGGCAAACTTAAAGGACAAGAAGAAAGGTCAAAATCATGTTTATTTTATTTTTTTAAGATTTTATTTATTTATTTGACAGAGAGAGACACAGTGAGAGAGGGAACACAAGCAGGGGGAGTGGGAGAGGGAGAAGCAGGCTTCCCGGAAAGCAGGGATCCCAATGTGGGGCTCGATCCCACGACCCTGGGATCATGACCTGAGCCGAAGGCAGATGCTTAACGACTGAGCCACCCAGGTGCCCCCAAATCACATTTCAAAACAGGAACACAAAGAGAAAGAAGAATGGAAAGTTCAGAGAAGACCATAAGACACATGTGACACAGAATAAAAAGGCTTAAACCATGGAATGGATTCTAGAAGGTGAGGAACAAAGGATTTCTGAGGTTGATGATAGACATCAGCCCATAGATCGAAGGGACCAAAGAAGAAAAGAAACACAGAAAACCACGTGTAGAGAAACCACAGTTGAACTGCTGAAAATTAAAGATTTTATTTATTTATTTGAGAGACAGAGAATGAGAGAGAGAGAGCACATGAGAGTGGGGAGGGTCAGAGGATGAAGCAGACTCCCTGCCAAGTAGGGAGTCCGATGCGGGACTCCAGGATCATGATCTGAGCTGAAGGCAGTCACTTAACCAACTGAGCCAGCCAGGTGCCCAAGAACTGCTGAAAATTAAAGACCAAGAGTAAATAATGAAAGTGGCCAGGGAAAAAGAAACATTTTTGGCAGAAGTGACGGAGACCAGAAAAAAATTGAATGCCATTTTTAAAATACTGAAATTAATTTACTATCAAATCATTTCTATATTTAGCACCAAAAAAAAAAAAAACATGAAAAATGAAATGAAAAGAAAAATTTTTTCAGGAAACAATTATAGTCTGTGTCGTTATCAGTTATGTATTAAATAAACACAAGAAAGAGATCTTTAAGAAAGAGAATAATGATTAGAGTTGGAACATTTGATCTGTAAAATGAATGAAGAGTAGATAGAAAGTAAATGGTGAACATCTGTGATTTTTTTTTCTACAAAGCCTTGCTGGTGTTATCATGTGAGACTTAATCGTAGGAATAACTAACTGAAGATCCCAGTAAAACTAACAGTGAGTGGGGTTGCCTGGGTGGCTCAGTCATTAAGTGTCTGCCTTTGATCAGGTCATGATCCCAGGGTCCTGGGATGGAGCCCTGCTCCACGGGAAGCCTTCTCCCTCTCCCACTCCCCCTGCTTGTGTTCCCTCTCTCACTATATCTCTCTCTGTCAAATAAATAAAATATTTAAAAAAAGCTAACACTGAGGGTGTAAAAAGTGTTAAGATGTCCTATATTTAGTTTCCCCATTTGGGAATTGTTAAGAGTGATTTGTATTAGTCAAGGATGAATGTTGTAATTTCTAGTGTAGCCAAAATTTGTAGACAAATTTTTTTAAAGCAAAAATAATAACTTCACCACAAACTCCAGATATATTTTCATTGTTGAGGACCATGAAGAAGTGGGATGCAGAGTATTGGAGAAATGAAGGAGTCAAGATGGATTCTGGAGTTTTTATTGCCTAGAAACTGGAAAGACCACATTTCTATTAATTGAAAACTTGTAAGTGGAGCTGATTTTATGGCAAAGACTTTGGATATTCGGTCTCACTATGTACACATAAATAATAGGGCTAGGTATTTTTTTCCCTGAAAATTCAGGTTGGTTGAATTGACATCTCCCTGAAGAGGGAGATTGAAGAATGTCAACATTTGTCTCTCCTTATCTATACTTTGTTAAGTGACTGACACATTCTTTTCCAACGTTGCTGATTGGGATTCTTTCTGCCCTTTTCATCTTCTTTTGTGTATATCTGTATTTGTTGACGTCATTATTTAACTCTCAGAGCTTGACTTCCCAGACTAATGAGAAACCTTACTTATTATGCCTCTCTATACTGTCTACACCAATTTGGTTTATCTGATAACAAAGGTGTGCAATATAACTTCATATCCACTTAGGTTTAGGAATCTAGATTGGACTTAAATTACCTACTATTTTCTCCAAGTTTAATTATCATATGTGTAATATCCTCAGGAAGAAAATGGTGTGTCCCCTACTTTTGATAATTCAAGAACTGGTACCACTTTAAAGTTGCTAATTTTTCATGTGCCTAAATGTCAATAAAAACTTTTGCCAATGTTAACAAGAAAAATTAGAGGCAAAGTCATGAGCAGAATAAACTTCTAAAACTTCATTGTAACAGAAATAATACTGAGACCTTTAAATTCTAGTTTTAATCATATTACAAGTCCAAATAAGAAACATTATTGTCAATATAGCCTCATACAAGCTATCGTTACATGGCCAAAATTTATATTTAAAAATATATATTCCAGTAATGTTGGTCTAAAAATTAATTTCAGATTTCCACACCTGTCAATTAATTCCAGTGAATAGGCAATCAGGCTGAAAATTTCATCAAATCAATTGGTCTGCCTTAATGTGTGTTTGAAAATTATGTTTACTCAAAACTGAAAACAAATGGTTTAAACATCATAAGAGCCAAATAAACACTGAATATTACCTTTTTTCTCCCCAAAATATGTTGGTGCTTAAGTATAAACAGTCTATTTAAGGGCAGAAAAGATGCCTTTAATACTTCATTTAATCCTGATTAACATAAATCAGGGAATTTAACAAAAAATGTTCTGATTAGAGGCTAATCTCTGATATTTGTTACATTATTTAGAAATTCAACGACCAGGTGCCTGAGTGGCTCAGTAGTTAAGCGTCTGCCTTCAGCTCAGGTCGTGATCCCAGGGTCCTGGGATGGAGCCCCGCATCGGGCTCCCTGCTCTGTGGGAAGCCTGCTTCCCCCTCTCCCGCTCCCCCTGCTTGTGTTCCCTCTCTCGCTGTGTCTCTCTCTCTGTCAAATAAATAATAGAATCTTAAAAAAAAAAAAAAGAAATTCAACAACTCTGTTTTCTGTGTACTTTGAGGACCATTTAGAAAACTTGTCCTCATGTGTTTGTTAGGGATTGGAGGAATAGGGAGACAGACTTCAAAATCTGGGTACTTTAAAACACTGGAACAGTTGACAAAACAAGTATCTATGGATTAGGAGATTTTTCTCTAAAGGATTATTTTGAATGACAATTTTAACACTGTACAGACTCATCTTTTACATACCAAGGAGAGGGAGGTCCAGCTTGTGGTGGCCATGGCTTGGCTGACCTGAGGCTTGCTTTCCATTTCTCAACTCTTCCTTTTTTTAGAAGAGAAGCCTAAAGGACAACAGATTATTTCTTACAAATCTCAAACCAGGGTTCAAAAGCACATCTCATCTCATCACTCAAGCACGTGTCCATGCAGTTCACCCAGGCGCTATGACAGCAACTGCACCTTTCTCAGAAACCCATGTTCAGGCATGTGAGGTTGGAAAACTACTGTGACTGGGACCCTAAAGTGTCACCCATTCAAGACGAAGCAGTTCTTCAGTTGGAATAAAGAGCAGAGCCCAGGATAAGAGGGTTGTTTTGTAGGTCAGAGCTACCTAGAAGATTGGAGACATTCTGCAGAACTTCTAGAGAAGCTCACATTACACCCGGATGAACTTTCTCAATCAGCTGTATTCATCACCCGCCAAAAAAAAAAAAAAAAGTATCTGAGAAATAGGATAACATATTTGGAAAAACATGTTCTACCAAATCTAGTCATAAGAAAAACCCACATAATATGACACTGTGATGGTTAATCTTAAGTGTCAATTTGACATTTAGTCAGACATTGTTTCTGAGTTTGTCTGAGGGATGTTTCTGGATGAGATTAACACTCGAATCTTCAGACTGAGTAAAACGACTGCCTTCTCCAATGTTTGTGAGCCTCATGCCACCTGCTGAAGGCCTGAATGGAATAAAAGGCTGAATAAGAAAGAATTTCCCTCTGACTGTCTTAAAGTTGGGTCATTAAACTCTCCTGCCTGCAGACTCAGCCTCAAGCTGGAACTACACCATTGGCTCTCCCGGGTCTTCACTTTATTTATAGATAATAAATAAATATACATGTATATAAAATAAATACATATAATGTGTATATATAATACATATATATTCATATATAAATACAATATGTATTATATACATGAACACATACAGTTATTTATTTGTTACATACATAAATACATATAAATACATATGATAAAAACATATATATACACATACGTATGTGTGTATTTACATATATTAACATACATATATTCTATCGTTTTTGTTTCTCTGGAGAACCCAGACTAATACAGACACTACTGGAAAATATTTTGAAAAACATTTCAGAATTAATTATTAATATAAGAAAAGAGTTTGATGTACTAGTATAAGGTAGAAAAATCACTACTCAAAGTATGAGAAAACTCATCCTAAAGGGGAACCTCATAGTTGAAGTGAGAGGACTCTCTGACAAAATGAAGAATTCATTCAGAACTTATCTTTCCACTAAAATGGAGGAGTTGCCCCCTGTACACCAGAAAGCACACAGAAATCATGTGAATGGTCTCAGAGAATCATGCGGGAATGCATTCACCAAAGAAATCACACCTCATGGGTCATCAGAGCACTTACGAAGCAGAGAAACCAAATGAATGTAATGTGTGACTAATGACTGGGATGTCCTTCCATCCGAGCTCCAGCTAGAAATCATTTGAATATCCTCATGTGGGAATTCCTTTAGAACCAGTTCTTCACTGACAATCAGGGAATTCACTGGGAGAACCCTTGCAAATGTCATGGGTGTGAGAAGTCTTTCAGTCAGAAGTGTCCAATGTCATTGCCCACCAGAGAACTCAGAAGGGAAAAGTAATGAGAATATAGTTACATGTACAATTTTATTGTGATGCCTTTCCAACACATTATATACCTTTAGTGTAAACAATAAATAATCTAAAATTATCCACAATGTTATTTGGCAATGATGGAATATATGGCATTTTAAAGAACCATAACGTCATTATGCATACATTGGGTAATATCATTGGTATTTTCTCCTTCAGTAAGAAAGCAAGTGTTTCTGTGTTTGTTTTCTTTTTCCCCATTGTTTGTTCTTACTTCCGGGTGCACCACAGTTCCTTTTATCATTTTCTTTTTGTTTGAAGAACTTCCTTCAGCTATTATTTAAGAGTAGGGGAGTGGGAGGTACAGGCTTCCAGTTATGGAGTGAGTTATGGAGTGAGAAGGCACTGCATCAGGAATATAGTCAATGATACTGTTTTTTTTTTTTTAACTGTATAAAACTGTATCTTCTTTATTTTGCATACTTTAATCTCGGAACAAAATAAACAAAAAAACACCCACAATACATATCCAAACCCCGTCAAATATCGGAAGGGATAGGGCTTGAGGGCCTTCTTTCCTGCCTCAAAGACAGGAGAAAAAAGAAGAAAAAACCACTAGACATCAGCAGAGGGAACCAGGTGAACCGGGGCCATTCGGGGCTGCTGGGGAGCCATGGGGACACTATACAGAGGGCACAAGGTCTGCAGATAGAACTAATCTACTTCTTCCATGCGAGAGGCATCCTCATCACCCTCAAGGGGGGAGGATCGCAGCAGGAACAGCAGCACTGGGTTCCTCCGCAGTCACTTCATCTTCATCAATGCCCAGGCCTAGCTTGATCATGGGGTAGATGCAGTTGGAGTCTGGGGATCCTCAAGTGAGAAGCCAGAGGAGAGCAGAGCTGTTTCAAACAGCAGCACCACCAGGTCCTTGACTGCCTTGTCATTCTTGTCCGCCTCCGCCTTCTGCCGCAGCGTTTCCACGATGGGGTGGTCAGGGTTGATCTCCAGGTGCTTCTTGGCTGTCATATAGCCCATCGTAGAGTTGTCCCGAAGGGCCTGGGCTTTCATGATCCGCTCCATGTTGGCCGTCCAGCCATAGGTGCTAGTCACAATGCAGCAGGGTGAAGATACTAGCCTGTTGGAGACTGTCACCTTCTCAACCTTCTTACCCAAGATTTCTTTCATGAGTTTGCAGAGGTTCTCGAACTTGGCCTTGCTCTCCTCCATTTTCTTCTTCTCCTCTTCATCCTCAGGCAGCTCCAGGCCCTCCTGGGTAACCGAGAAAAGACTCTTCCCATCAAACTCCTTGAGCTGCTGCACGCAGTACTCGTCGATAGGCTCCGTCATGTACACTACCTCGCTCCACAAAAGCGGAGTTGGCAACCTGCTCCTTGCTCTCACCAGTGATGTAATAGATGGACTTCTGGGTCTCTTTCATGCGGGATATTGTAATAACTTTGTATTTTGACAGATGGTTGCTACACATGTGGTGAGCTATACACTTGTCCAATCACTATGCTGTACAACTGAAACTAATGTTACATTGCATCTCAGTTATACTCAAAAAAGAAAAAAGTAGAAAACAAAAAAGAGTAGGTCTGTTAATTTTATTGTTTCCCTTCATCTGAGAGTGTTTTTACTTCCTCTTCATTCTTGAGATACTTAAACCTGAGAAACAGATTTCACAGCTGATAGTTGTTTGCTTTCAGCACTGTGAGAACACCATTATTACCTTCTAGCCTCCACGATATCATCTGAGGAATCTGCTGGCATCAAGTTGCCATCCCCTATGGTAATATAATGCTTCTTGGGCTACTTTCAAAAATTTCTCTTCCTTTTTAGTTTTTACTCATCCAATTATTAAATTATTGTCTTGACATAGATTTCTTTGGATTCAATCTGTGTGGGGATCTGCTTAGTTTCTTGTGTATTCAGGGTCCTTTTACTAAATTTGGGAACTTTTCCATCATTTCTTCAGTCTCTAAGACTCCTGCCCTTTCTCCTTAACATCAGAGACTCCAGTGACACAAGCATTACATCTTTTATTTTCTCTGAGATTCTTTTCAAAGTTTTCTGGTCTATTTTCTCTTTGTGGTCCAGATTATGTACATTGATCTGTCCTCAAGTTCACTGATTCTATCATCTCTCTACCATGGGTCAAAGCTAACAAGATTTTTATTTCCTTTTCTTTAATTTCTGTTATTATAAATTTCAATTTTTATAATTTTGGTCTTTCTTTTTTATAATTTCTGTATTTTTGTGGAATTTTCCCTATATCCCTATATTTTTCCAAGAAAATGTATAATTGCTTGTTAAAACATATTTATGATGGCTGACTTAAAATTATTGTCAGATATTTCCAACATCTGATTCATCTCAGTATTGGAATAAGCTTTTTTTTCCCCTTTTAATGCATCTTATAAGTTTATTATTCCTTGGCATTGTAGGTTATTTTTGATCGTATTATGAATATTCTTATTATTATGTTAGAAGACTTTGTGTCTTATTTAAATCCCAGGTGACCCAGTACATCTACATGGGGAAAGGCAGTCACCAGATGACATGAACAAAGAGTGCTTCCCAGGCTGGGATATTTGTTGTGTCCCATCTCCCTTGCACACACTGCCCAGATACCTGTGTCTCTTTCTGTGAGAGTGGGGAGTTCAGGTGTGGTGTGGAAGGAAAGAGCTTCCCTAGGCTGCATGGTGTCATTGTGCCTCATGACCTGTCCCAGTTGTTAGTGCTTCCAGGCTTGCCTAATATCTTAGGTGGAAATTTCTTTCAATCTGGGGAAGAAACAAGCCTCCTCATGTCATTTTCTGTTGCTACATTGGGCTGGGTCACCTTCTGTTTTCCAGGTGAAGGTAAGCTGACCTGCTGCCATGTTGTATCTCCAATCCTGCCATCCATAACCAATTCATCTGTTCTTTCCATCTTTCAGAGTTCTCCTTTGGCTGATTCTTGTATTAGTTCCAGGGTCTACGGTTGTCCTTATCAAGGAAGAGCAGGGAAGAATGAATCTATGTCATTTCATTTAGATTGGAAGTCATAGCATGATATTTTTATTAATTGCCAAACATATGCCCAAAATATGACACTGACACATCATTATTACCCAAAGTTCATAGTTTCCATTAAGGTTCTCTCAGGTATTTTATATTGTATAGGTTTTGGCAAACATATGCTGACATATTCACCATGATAGTATATTGCAGTATAGTTTCATTGCCCTAAAAACCCCCTCTGTCTTACTTATTTATCTCTCCCTCTTCCTACCCCTTGGCATCCACTGATCCTTTTACTCTCTCCATGGTTTGCCTTTTCCAGAATGTCATATTATTAGAATCATACATCATGTAGCTTTTTCAGATTGGCTTCTTTTATAGCTGCATACTTTTTAATCCCTTCTTCATATGACAAAATGCTATAATAAATTCTCTATAGAGATCATAGTAAATTAATTCAGTCTTTACTCTGGGCATAGAGGATCATGGTTTGTTATTTAATATAATAATTTACAAAAGTTTCAGTTTCAAAAACTTTTAAAATTGTTTTCAAAATCTCTTTCAGGTTAATTTTCAACCAATTCAAGTTTTCCCTATAGGAACTAATGCTAACAGTTTCTACCATTGACTATGCTCATTAAGCTTGTCATTAAGGTATCATATATCAATGTCTGTGTTAAGTGGTCTATTGTGAGTTTTATGTTCTCTTCATCAATGTAAGTATTTCATGTAATTAAGCAAGATATTTAAATAATTTTCATATGGTTAAACCCTATTAATTATTTACATCTGAAATGCATTTCTTTGTTTTATTGAATTTTGTTTTTGTTTTAATAATTTGACTCAATGTCAGAACAGTATTTTTCAATTTAATTGCTTTTTATGTGCTTCATAAGTTTTTAAGTTTTAGATGAATTTTCTTTTGATAATTTAGTATATAAATCTACAAATGTTAAAAAGTTCCCCCTATATTCCTCCAAGTCAAAAATCTAATTTCTCTTTTTTCATTAAAATCTCCCAATACATATTTCCAAATTCTAGTCAAATGGCATGTTGCCAACTCATATTCCATTTATTTAGATCCAAAGATGCTTGTGACTATTCCAATCTTCTATGACACAAAAGGAGTGGAATGAAAAAGAAATTATGGCCTTAACCAATTCTGCTGAAATATTGATTACAAATATCATACTTATATGACTATGAAAACATCATACTACTTGACACCCTCACTCCCAACACTTTTGAAGATATAGGTACATCTCTGCAGCTTCAATATGGAGGCAAGCATGGTGACTATGAGAGAGAAAGGAGACTGGTGAGGTACGAAAGAAAATAAAGATTTAGGAACAAGGGGTGCCTGGGTATCTCAGCCAGTTGGGCATCTGCCTTCAGCTAAGGTCATGATCTTGGATCCTGGGATTGAGACCCATATCAGGCTCCCTGCTCAGTGGGGAGTCTGTTTCTCCCTTTCTCTCTGCCCTCTTCTCTGCTTGTACTCTCTCTCTCACTCTCTCTCAAATAAATAAATCTTAAAAAAAAAATTGGAAAATAAATCTGGAGAGTTAATTAGAAACAAGATCATGCAGGACCTTGTATAACATATCTTCATCCTAAAAGCATGGGGAATCTATTGACTATAAAAACAGCAGGAAAGGTCAGCAGAGCAAGATGGCGGAGGAGTAGGAGACCTGGATTTTGTCTGGTCTCAGGAAGTCAGCTGAATAGGTATCAAACCATTTTGAACACCTACGAACTCAACAGGAGATCGAAGAAGAGAGTAGCAACAACTCTCTGAACAGAAAAGTGACCCCTTTCTGGAAGGTAGGACGTGTGGAGAAGTGAATCCGAGGCGATATTCGGGAGGATAGATGGCAGGGGAGGGGCCCTCCGTCGGCTGCTTCTGGCAAGTGCTAGAGCCGCGGAGCACAAAATCAGAACTTTTAGAAGTCGGCTCCGCTGAGGGACGTCGCTGCAGTGGCTAAGCGGGGGTGGATCCCTCGCGGGACAGTGTGGTCTCAGGACCCTCGGGGTCACAGAAAGACCGGGGTATCTGAGTGCGGCAGAACTCCCAGGTATCAGAGCGGGGAAGCCTGTGGCAGAGACGGAGCCGAGGTGCGGGCTCTCAGCTCGGGGTTGCCATAAACCGTGGCCCAGTCGGGCCACTGCTCCTCCAGCAGGGACCCAACAAGCGGCAGAGCCGGGGAGACCCCCCTTCCTCCCCCGGGAGGAGCGGTGTGGGAGCGCACCGCAGGGATCTGCTGGGTTTGCAGACTCCACACGAGGTCAGGAGCCAGGGATAGAAACACTCGGTCACAGGCCGGGTGAGCACGGAGTGCGGCCGGAGACTGGGGAGACGGGAGTGACTGACTGCTTTCTCTGGGGGCACACTGAGGAGCGGGGCCCCGAGTTCTCAGCTCCTCCTGGTGCAGAGTGGGAGGCCACCATTTTCACCCTGGTCCTCCAAAGCTGTACCGAGAGCTTGCAGGGAACAAAAGCTCCTGAGATCAAACCCGAGCAGCTTGCTTAGCCCAGACCAACAAGGGTGGGGCAATTCCAACTCCAGCAAAGACATCTGGGAACCACAGCAACAGGCCCCTCCCCCAGAAGATCAGCACGAATACCCAGCAAGCCAAGACCAAGTTTACTGATCAAGGAGAACAGGAGAACTCCAGGGCTAGAGGAATACTACAAATAGAATTCATGGCTTTTTTTACTATGATTCATTATATTTTCAAAGTTAATTTTTTTAACTGTTTTTTTTTTCATTTTTCTTTTTCCCTTTTTCAACCAACATCTTATCAATCCCTTTTTTAAAAAAACATTTTATATTTCATTTACAGAGTCATATTTTATCCCTTCATAGTAGTTACCCTTATTTTTGGAATATATATATAAGTTGTTCTCTCTTTAAATATTTAAGATACAGTTTCTTTTAACAGATCAAAATATACCCTAAATCACTAGTGTATGGCTTGGTTCTAGTCTCCAGCCTGATCACATTCTCTCCCTTTTTTTTTTTTTTAAATCTTCATCTTTCTTTTTTCAAACAACTTCTTATCAATTCCTTTAATAAAATCTTTTATAACTTTTATGTTTACAGTCATCTTCCATCCCTCCTTGTATCAACCCTTATTTTGTACATATATGTCTTTCTTCCTTTAAAATTTTAGGAGGCACTTTTTTCTAACAGACCAAAACGTCCAAAATCTAGTGTGTGGCACTGATCTATGCACTAGCCTGATCATATTTGATCATATGCTGTTTTTTTGTATTGTTCTGTTTTTGTTTTTATCTTTTAATTTTGTGGTATTTTTTCTCTTTCTTTTTTCTTTCTTTCCCTTTCTTTTCCCCTGGTTTCAGGTCTTTTCTGATTTGTATAGAGTATATTTGCTGGGGATGTTGTTAACCTGTTAGCATTTTGTTCTCTCATTCATCTATTCTCCTCTGGACAAAATGACAAGATGAAAAAAATCACCTCAGCAAAAACAAGAGGTAGTACCATCAGCCAGGGACCTACTCAATACGGACATTAATACAACGTTGGACCTAGAGTTCAGAATCATGACTTTAAAGATACTAGCTGGGCTTGAAAAAAGCATGGAAGCTATTAGAGAAACCCTTTCTGGAGAAATAAAAGACCTAAAATATAACCAAGTGGAAATCAAAAAGGCTATTAATGAGGTGCAATCAAAAATGGGGGCACTAACTGCTAGGATAAATGAGACAGAAGAGAGAATCAGCGATATAGAAGACCAAATGATGGAAAATAAA
>NW_027397122.1:2225967-2473051 GCF_003265705.2 Callorhinus ursinus | reverse complement strand
CTCTGGTTTACCTGAAACTGGAGAGGTTTTATATTGCAATCATGTGTTCTGTTTACTACAGATTTGCACATCAGTAGATGTGAGTGGTGTGTGAGCCCAGATGAATCCTGACACAATATCACACCCTCATCAGTGTTAAGAAATTCAGTGGTTCCTGCTGTGTGTGCATGTGTGAATTGTGCATTAGGAAGCATGGTGGGATGGGGTAGCATGGGTTGAGATTAAGGCCAGAGGGTAACCATGTGGGAAGAAAGGTCTCCGCAGAATCTCTTGCTCTATAAGAGCCTGCTGCACATTACTTTCTGCT
This sequence comes from Callorhinus ursinus, assembly GCF_003265705.2. Lineage (NCBI taxonomy): Eukaryota > Metazoa > Chordata > Mammalia > Carnivora > Otariidae > Callorhinus > Callorhinus ursinus. The sequence goes on along the minus strand of NW_027397122.1, from coordinate 2,472,744 downwards.
GGAGCACCTCACCCTGGTCATTCAGCAGGTGCTCCCTGTTCTCAGAACCCAGGCACTGGTGTACCTATGCAACTAGAAAAGTTTAATTCTTAGTTTATGACAGATGGGGCTGTCAATAAACTTGGATGGATGCACACATACACCATACTCATGTAATGGTGATAAAGGGCCTATGATATCCTAACACATTTCAGGGAGAAAAGTCCAAAAGTTTTATAAAACATTAGACGGAAGCATACTCAGGAAATCAGCTTTTGTCCAGGCAACTCTTACATCATGATACTCATTAGAACTACAGCTACTATCTCCCCACCACATACAGACTCAATAATGATAATAATAATAATAATAATAATTTTATCCAAACACATTCAAGAGCAAATTTAGTTTTGAAGGTGGTTTGCCTCACTACATTTTTCACTGAATTAAGAAATTTATGAAATCGGGTGCCTGGGTGGCTCAGTTGGTTAAGCGACTGCCTTCAGCTCAGGTCATGATCCTGGAGTCCCAGGATCGAGTCCCATATCGCGCTCCCTGCTCAGCAGGGAGTCTGCTTCTCCCTCTGACCCTCTTCCCTCTCGTGCTCTCTATCTCTCATTCTCTCTCTCTCAAATAAATAAATAAAATCTTTAAAAAATTAAAAAAAAAGAAATTTATGAAATCAACGAGAAGCAAGAAGCTGATGATTACAGAAAATCTGAGAACTACCTCTTTGGTTACATGTGTACTCAATTAAACATAGATTTTTTTTTTTCCTGCCTGAATCCTTGATTCCTTTACCTGCTCCTGTTTCAAGGCATATGTCTTTCTTAACCTGACATAGTTTCTGACAGAGCTCAGACACTACCATAGATTGAGAACTTGAGAGGAACATAGGAATCTTACTTTTAATTCCCTTATGGATTATTTTATTTATGGTTGGCTTAAAGACAATGCTAATATGGCTCTTTTTCTGGTAGAAATAAGTAGAAAGAGGGACAGATAGAAAGATATACATAGGTGAATAGATAGATGAATAGATGGTGATTGATTCACCTGGGACACTCTGCTAAATGCTTCAGATTTATTATTTTATTTTATCTGGCAATAATCGTATAAGGAGGGCACATTTTATTAATGTTTTTGAAAATTAAAGTAAGGCAATGATAAGAAGCCACACAGTTATTAGTTGAACTCGCTTTGAGCACAGAGGCTGACATCCCAGTCCGCCCACAGAAGCGCTGGGTCTTGCAGGGCTTTGTACTGGTTATATGCAGGTGCAAGATGGGAAGAGGACTTCGCAGAACATCGTGGGTAAAGAATGCCCCTAGAATGAAGTCAGTGGTGAAAAATTCCCTGTGCTGTCATGGTTTGATGACTCTCAAATCAGGGATGCGAGAACGTGATCTCATGCTTGCATGACTGTCAAATTCCCTAGTCACAGCAACCTTCCCTGATGTTGGCTTCTGTCAACACAAAATGAAGAAACTTTTTAGAATTTGTAAGAAAAAAAAAGAAGGTTTCTTTTGAGCCCAAGTTAGGACAACTGCCCAGGATATACAATCTGCACAAAGAAGAGAGTGCTCTGACAAAGGAACGTTCGTTGTAGGGTTATATACATTTTTTTATATAAAAAGTTAGAAATCATTAGACAAAGTACCTTTCAGAAAGTTGCAGACCTTAAGTTTCTAGTATATTCAGGGCTGTATGACTTAAATCTTATGAGGACTAAGGAAGTTTCTTCCTTTTTCTTACCTTGTGTTCAAAATGCTCCTTTTTGGTAATTTTCTTTAATACAGCAGATGTACAATGTGTGCTTGAGGCAGAAATAGAGCCCATGCTTTGAGGTTTTGCCCAGTCATTTTGACCTGGATAAATGATAAGGAATGGCTTCCCCGGGAGCTCAGGTGAAGGGCCCACAAACATTAAAAGTGGAAAATCTCCTATATCACCTCTCAAACCCCTTAAGAAATGTTCCTTTTTTGAGGTAAATTATGGTAAAAAATGGCTGATTCCACATATGTTTCACACAGACCTAAAGGAGAAGACCAGCTTTGAGAAGGAAGAATCAAATGAGTTTAAAAACTTCAGGAATTGGGAAACCAGCATGGTTGGAATGCTTTAAAGAAAATAAACTTCCATGGATACACAGAAGTCTTGAGGAGAAAGCTGAGACTTCCTACAGATTAAGGTCAAGTAATTGAGGCTATTTTATTTCAAAGTCAAGGAAAAAGAAAATGAAGCTCACTCCTTTGTTTTACATATATTTTGAAATGCTTCTGAATTGAATGAAAATTCCATTTTATTAAATGGGATACAGCTAGGATATTATAAGAAAAAGCTTTCCTTCCCTCAACAGCAGCTAGAGTAACAGAGGGGTTTATTTTACTCACATAATAGTCTGACTTTCACTGGCAGGTCTAGGTGGATAAACACAACTCTGTAAGATTTTCCAGAAACAGAATTATTTTTTTGCAGCTCCGCTCCCTAGGGTGGCACTCATGTTGCCTTATTCAACATGTTTGAAGTGAGCTTTGAAGCACTTTTCTGTTGCAGGCACAGTGATAAGAAAAAATAGAAAATGTTGGGCAAATGGAATTCTTATTAAAACGCAACTGAGAAATTGCACAAAGGAATTTTGCTCACATTCCGTTGATCAAAACATAGACATGTGGCCATACAGCAGCGTGAGCTGCAAGAGGCTTTGAGAAATGTGATTTTCCATGGATGAACTTGCATATGGTAAAACTCAGGAGGAGATGGCTCTATCACCAAATATGGACAAGAGGGAATGAAAATTGGGGCTCATTAGCAGTCTCTGCTGCATCAGCCTGTGCATGACCCTCAAATAATAACTCTGCCAATGGATACAAAGCGACTTTGACATTGAAATCATGTGTTTGTAAACTATAGCCTTCTGTGTTTCCTCTCCTCAGAAACAAGTGGACATTCCCTCACTTGCATACACAGACACCATATTTGTTTGTCGTATAAGGGGGGCTCCATACCATCCTCAATCATTTTATTTAAACAATGATTGACCCAACATAGACATTGCAGAATATCACAGGGCAATTCTGCTAGGATTTTGTTTCTTTTTTACAAGTGAGAGGGGTAAACTAGATTAAGTTGTAATGAAATGGACTGATGAATTTTGGTTATTTAATCATGCGTTGTTTTAAATATTTCACCATGAGAGAATAGGTACTATTGATGGAGCAAATGCAAAGCAAAATAAAACAAACAAAAAAGACAGAACTTGTTTTCCTTTTAGTTTTGAAGACTTTTTAAAATTCACTGCATAGTAACCACACTGACCTATTGGAGGCGATCGTGGAAACTTTGTGCAGTCAAAATTTAAACTTTTTTATCATCTGCTGGGAACAAAATTGCTTAATGAATGTAATCATTTAGCATATGCTTTCAAGTAAGTAGACAATTGACTGTTGCAGTTCTCACTTTCCATTTGCGTTTAAAAGCATTTAGAACTCTATCTTCCTATAAATTCTTATTACATTTTAAAACACAGAGCCAGCATGTAGTATTCCTTTGATAGTATAAGTTGAAAATAAAATATTGAATTTAGAGCTATTTAAAAATTTAGGAGTGATGGGAGATACTACCTCTCCATAAACTGCTATTTCTTTTAAACTAAGAACACGTCCATAAATTTCTTTTTACGTGTACTCCCTAGCTTCCACACTTCCTCTGAATCTGTTTAAAGGATTTTAAGATACTTCAAATCCAAAATTCTGGGAATAGCGTCTATTTTTCATTGAGCAAAATTTAAATATATCCAAGATACTTCCCAAGACAAGATTAAAAAAAAATTAAAGAAGCCTTGTTTTTTGTTCTACACTTGTGTGCATATGCGTGTGCATTTAAGAGAATATTAAATGGATTTGTGATGTTTCACTTTCAGCTAAGGCTCTAAAGAGCTTTACACAAAACAAGAGTTAGCAGCTCCTTCCTTCCATATTTACAAATGAGGGACTCCATCACCAATGGGAGCCTTGCAGAGAGGTCTGCTCAAACTGTTCTTGAGGCTCTTAGCTGAACATCAACTTGAGTATACAAAAGCATTGAGGCAGGGAAGGTTAGAAAAAGTATCTTTTGGGGAAAATGGTTGGTAAGTTAGTCCTTTTCACTCCAAGACTACTGAGGTCTTGATATTTGATGAGGAGAGTGGAAGAAGGCTGGAGGTGTCTATGATGCCAGAGCAGGAGAGGTGATGTATGGGAGCAGCTGCATGTCCACGATTTACTGAGATAAGATTGCATGTATTCCCACAAGAGAAACAGATGCCACATACAGTGTGTAGTCAGGGATGATCTTATCTGAAATCTGCTCAGAATGTGGTGGCCTAACTAGACAAAAGATCACAAGCACGAAGAGGTTCTGGCATTTACCATTGGGGTAGGATTTGAAGAGGTTTGTACAAGATCACTATTTAATTGGAAATCCCCAGCAATCCACAAAATAAAGGCACAGCTACGGTCTGAATGCTTGTGTACCTACAAAAGTCATATGTTGAAATTCTGGTGCCAATATGATGGTATTAGGAGGGGTGATTTTGGGAGGCGGTTAGAGCATAAGGGCAGAGCCTTCATAAATGAGATTAAGGCCTTTATAAAAGAGTTGAAGAACTCCCTTGCCCCTTCCACCACATGAGGACAAAAGAAGTTTGCAGTCTTGCACCCTGGAAAAAGATTCTCACCAGAATCCAACCAAGCTGACATCTTGGCCTTGGACATCCCATCCTTACCACTGTGAGAAGTAAATTTCTGTTGTATATAAGCTACTCAGGTTTGTGACTTTTGTTGTTGTTGTTTTGTTATGGAAGTTAGTGGACCAAGACAAAAAACTGGTATTGAGAAGTAGAGGTGATGCTGTAACCAATACGTGCTAATGAAATGGCTTTGGAACTGGGTAATGAACAGGGGTTGGAAGATTTCAGAGGTGCATGCTAAAAAGAGTCTATGTTGCTGTGGAGGGACCTTTAAAGGCAATTCTGGTGAGGACTCAGAAGAAGAAGAGAGGAGTGGAGAAAGCTTCAGTCTTCTTAGAGAATACTCAAGTAGTTATGAGCAGAATGTTGGTAGAGATATGAATGGTAAAGGCCATTTTGATGAGGTGCTGGATGGAAATGGGGACATGCTATTGGACAAAAGGACAAGCTATGGGACATGGAGGAAAGGCTACCCATGTTTTAAAATGGAAAAAAAAGAAAAAAGAAGAAAAAAACTTGGCTGCATTGGGTTTGTTTCCTGGTGTTTTGTGGAAGGGAACTTGGGAGTGATGCAGTGGGATTTTTGGCTGAAGGCATTTCTAAGCCAAGTTCTGAAGGTATGACTTGGCTTCTCTTGAATGTTTATGGTAAAATATGATGAGAGAAATAACTTAAAGGTAGAATTGCTAATCAAAAAGGAAGCAGAAATTAAAAATTGGAAAATTCTCAGCCTGTCTATATTGCAAAAAAATGAGAAAGCATTTTTGAAAGAGAACACTAAGGATGTGGCCAAGTGAACCTTTGACAAGGAGAATGACTTGTTTGATTTCACAGCTTCACAACTGGAGAGGGGTTTGCCTCAGGATGAATGGTATCCTGAGTCTCACCAACATCTGATTTAGATTATATTTATATGAGACTTTGGACTTAGGATTTTGAGTGGATCTTGGAACCAGTTAGGTCCTTTAAAGCTATTGAGATGGAATGAATGCATTTGCATTTGAGGACCTGAATTTGGCAGTGGCGATGGTGGGAAGGAGTGGAATGCTGTGGTCTGGATATTTATGGCCTCCCAAAATACATTTGGAAATCCTAATGTCCAATGTGATTGTGTTAGCAGGTGGGGGCTTTGGGTGTCGATTAGCTTATGAAGGCAGACCCCTCATTAATGGGATTAGTGCCTTTATAAGAGTGTCCTTGGACAGTTTGCTTACTCCTTTTTCTAAGTGAGGGCACAAGAGAAGTGGGCAGTCTGCAACCGGGAAGAGGGTTCTTACCAAAATCCAACCCTACCGGCACTTTTATTTTGTCCTTGCAGTATCCAGAACAATGAGAAATAAGTTCCTATTGTTTATAAGACTCCCAGTCTGTGGCATTTTGTTGTAACAGCCCAAGTAGACTAAGACAGTTACCATGAAATAGAACAACAGTTTAAAGCATACAACAGATTGGACAATTGTTCCAATAAATAGAGTGTCTCTCTTCTTAACCCTAATTCTTTTCCCTAAAGTTAAGGAAATCAGATGAGAACCACTTGATGTGAGGGACATTTAGAGATCTTAGCACCCAACTCTGATTATATAGTGGAAAAAAAAAATTTTTACCTGGAGAATATACCTATCAAGATACTGGAATGGATGGATGATTTCATCCAAACATTCATTAATATTTTATTTAGTTTTAGGCACAGGGTATATAATAGTGCACATAAAGCCCTTAATTTATAATCTAGGTAGGAAAACTACCATTAATTAAATGACCTAGCAAAAAATTATGAATAATTATGACTCTGTTAAGATTTATGAGTGTGGCATGTGTATAGTATAAGAAATTAGAAGATTCCAGGGAACAATAATTTAACTAATATAAGAAAAAAAAGTAACAGCTAACTAGGAGAAGAAAAAGGAAGAGAATATTCCAGGAAGAGGAAAAAAGACAAATAAATGTTTTGTGGTGAGAGAGAAGAAAGAAAAGGAGGTGAATGTAGTTACAGTTTGGAGTACAAGGATGTAGACTGGTAGAGATAAAAGCTGAGAGGTAAGTCAGATCCTATAAGCAGGTTTATTGGTTTTTGTCTCATTTTTTTTAAATTCTTAGAACAATAAAAATCTATTAAAATGTTAAAGCATATATTCTGCATGATCAGTTGGACATTCTAATATATTTACTCAAGTAGATGTCATGCAACATACCTGTAGGTAGGTAATATAAGCACTTACATTATGGTATTGTTAGTACATACGTAGAGGCTTATTTAAATTAATTATGTATTTTGGAGGGTAAAATCAATAAAACTTTATAATAGACTTGAAAGTGTTGGGAGCCCCTTGGATTCTGGCTTGCACATAGGATGCTGAGATAGAATATTGAGAACGATGTCTCATTAAGAAATTGAACATGTTCTGGGAGATCCTGATCAGTGCTGAGCTAACAATAGAGGCTTGCTGTCTCCAAGGAAACAGGTAATCACCCTTCTATCTGCTTTTTTTTTACATTCCACCAGTTCGCTTCTACCAAGCATGGTGCTCCCTTGCCAAGACTCTGACAACATCCAGCTTCATTGACTCTTCTCTGATTCTTCAACTTTCTTAGACCACTGCTGTCTCAACTACTTGTCCTTTGAATCTTTATCAGCATCAATCAGGAATTATGTGGATCATGTCCAAGTCTACATTCTAGCCTGGAACACAATTAGGTTTTTCCTTCTGCCTCCTTAATGTTTTTGTTAAAGACTCATATGAATGACTTATTGCAACCTTCCTTAGTCCCCAATCCACCTGACTTCACCTCTCACTTGCTTTTCTTCCCCAATACGTTATTCCATTGTTTTCAATAAGGTATTCGTCAATCAAAAGTAAAGATACTATTAATATCCACTATATCGCAGACAGATGTAGGTGCTGGATTACATCATAGACAAAACAGCAAATGATATTAATATTCTAGAGTGTGAGAAGATAAAAATTAACAAGAAAATTAGTTAAACAGTATGCTTGATGGTGATTAATATATACCATAAAAGTAAAACAGGAGCTAGGGTTCGCCTAGGTGGAAGCTTGAAATTTGAAATAGGTTAACAACTTGGGGAGGGGGTTCCCACAGGAGAGTTTATACCTATTTATGAGGAATTTAAAAATGTGAAAGAATGGTAAAGATTTTTAATCTTTTTTTAATTTTTAAAAACCATAAATTTAAATTTTCTAAATTTAAAGAAAAAATAACTTAGATTTTTTTATTATTATTGACATCTCAGAAAACAAGGGACAAATTCATGCTTCATGAAATCATTCCTGCTTCAGAAATTGAGAAAATACCGTGTGGCTCCCTTGTTGCCTATATATGTTTAGGTGAATCTAGAGGCTCATAGAGTATTGCCATTGATCACTGTTTTGTACTTTAATTTCTCTATCTATAGCGCATCTAACTCAAGGAAATGGATGTTATTAGTTTGTTGCTCTTGAAATAGATCATATTAGATAGTTAACTAAGTGACAGAAAAGGAAGAGAAAGTTCCAGAAATTAGAAATAGTTTAGCAAGGTTTTGTAAGGGAGGAGACAAAGGGTGTTCTTAGAAATGAGAGGTCAGTGTAACACTACTGTGGAGAACAGGAGAGTAGATAGGCATAGATTGGGTCATTTATCCATATTAAACACATATAAATGCCATAACTTTGTACTGAAAAAAAAACACACAAATTCTGGTTTATAATATTTCCTATTCTGTTTGATTCACAATAACACATAATGTCGGCTCTTCCAAGGTTTTAGTAAACTTCAGCAACTAAGGGCAAGAGGTTACTTCCACAACGTTTTTTGAAATCTAAGTTATCTTATTGACCTCTAATAAATCTCAGCCTCAACAAAACTCCTAAGGGAGACTGGAAATTATAGGAGTAACACTGCTTTCCGTCATTACAGAGTTGGACTTGACGGACTAAAGAAACACATTAAAATACAAAGAAGCAAGGGTAAAATGCATGTTTCATACAAATAAAAGCAATTTCAGAGAAGAGAATACAGCAGAAAACACTATCAAAATTTGTGCAGTGTTTTCATTAAGACTGTCAGATAGGGCGCCTGGGTGGCTCAGTTCGTTAAGCGACTGCCTTCGGCTCAGGTCATGATCCTGGAGTCCCGGGATGGAGTCCCGCGTCGGGCTCCCTGCTCAGCAGGGAGTCTGCTTCTCCCTCTGACTCTCCTCCCCCTCATGCTGTCTCTCATTCTCTCTCTCTCAAATAAATAAATAAAATCTTAAAAAAAAAAAAAGACTGTCAGATAAATTTTCACTGAGAGATTTCTTTCGGTTTGGCTTTTGTTGGTAGAATGTTTCATTTGTTTGCTTGTTGGTTTTCTCCTTGCATTTGAAACAGAACCTAACCAGTGATCTACATTTTTCCATTAAATGTTAACATTTAGAAATTACAAAGTATTAGAATAAGTCCCCATATGGAAGTATAAATAATTCACGGGTTGTGTGTTTTGCTCTGTCACATAGGGGATATAAACTTGGCATGCGTCAAGGTGAGCATCATCATTAATTATTGTTAAAATGCTGAATGAGGAGTCTTTTTCCTTAAAAAGCAATGCATGCCCTGGCAAAATGGGTGGTTTGTCCCAGTACCCGGATGAACTGACCAAGGTGGCATAATTACTCTTAGTTTCTAATGCATAAAAAAATGAAGGCCATGGGAGATCCATGCAGCTAATAGATCCTGGGTCCTGGGAATATGTCCTAAGTCAACCTACACATCTGCAGAGATAGAATATGTATACAGTACCCAAGTTATGATAGTTTTTGATAGATTATTGAGTTACAGGAGACATTCCAGAGAGAATCTACATGATTAATAAACATTAAGAGAATTTCCTCTGGTATTAACCATCTAAAACTATATTTCTGAAAGGTCATAGTTTAGCATTTTTAAAGTATTTTAAAACTTTATTTTTCCTAACAGAAAAATGTGTGTATATTTGTGTTATAGTTTGCTTAAATTAATAATTTTTATTGTTAGTTCCTCTGATTCCTTAGTTATGAGAAACCCAAAGAATGACATACAAGATAGATAATTTTCTTATATCCTTTGTGGTCAGATGTGTGCTATGCAATGCATTTACATTTTTGATATTTTTAAAAAGATTTCATTTATTTAAGAGAGAGAATGAGATAGAGAGAGAGCACATGAGGGGGGGAGGGTCAGAGGGAGAAGCAGACTCCCTGCTGAGCAGGGAACCCAATGCGGGACTCGATCCCGGGACTCCAGGATCATGACCTGAGCTGAAGGCAGTCACTTAACCAACTGAGCCACCCAGACGCCCACATTTTTGATATTTTTTTTTAAACTTTTTAAAATGAATCCATAGAAGACCAAGATTTTTTAGAATAGAATTATTTTGATTTTACTAAGATGGTCATGCATGTCATTATATATTTATCAAAACCTATAAAAGGTAAATGCCAAGGATTAACTCTATATATATTGAAACTATATATATTTGTCAAAACCTATAAAAGATAATTGCCAAGGATGAACTCTCATGTAAACTATGGACTTTGGGTGATGATGATATGTAAATGTAGGTTCTTCAATTGTAACATATGTACTACTCTGATGGGAAATATTGATAGTGAAGGAGGCCATGGGTATGTGGGATCAGGCAATACATTGGAGCTTTCTGTAAGTTTCATTCAATTTTGTTGTGACCCTACAATGCTCTGAAAAATAAAGTCTATTAGACAGTTTTATTTTGTATTTCCCAGTGTCTGTTTTGGAAGTCAAGAACAACTGGCTGGAGGTACAGAGTTGGACTTGACAGGCTAAAGAAACACATTAAAATACAAAGAAACAGGATAAAATGCATGTTTCATACAAATAAAAGCAATTTCAGAGAAGAGAATACAGCAGAAAACACTACCAAAATTTGTGCAGTGTTTTCATTAAGACTGTCAGATAAATTTTCACTGAGAGATTTCATTTGGTTTGGCTTCTGTTGGTAGAATAAGTGTCATTTGTTTGCTTGTTGGAAATAATTCTCAAGCACATACTGATTATGGTGCAATTGTTTGCAAAGATGGCCACAGTGATTCCTCCCATGCTTGTGTATATACCTTTTTGCAATATGATTCACCTTTGAACCTGGTGGCATGGCTTGTTTGGACCAGCAACATCAGTACAAATGATGCTACAGAATTGCTGAAACTCGGCCTCAAGAGGACTTAAATATTTTCTCCCCATCTGGAACATGGTAGAATAATGCAAAGAAATCTGGTTTGGTTTTCTAAAAATAGAGAGCATGGGGAAAGTGACAGCTAGCTCCCCCAACTGCAAACATGTGAGTGATGTCATTCTGCACCATCAAACCCAAGTCCATTTATCACATGAGAGGCCCCTGGTTGATGACCAAAGAACTGCCCAGATTATCCAGGTCCCAAATATCTGAACCACAGAATCCTGAACAGATAAAATAGCTGCCATTTGAAGCCACCGTGATTGTCTTATCAGTATGTTTCGGTTATTCAGCAATAGCTAATGAATACATTGATAAATTTCAGCACATTCTTTATCAAATTACACATTAAATTTGTAAGCCTAAAAATCATGTTTATTTCCATAGTAGCTGTACAAAATTTTAGGGTCAGATTTTTTTATGTATTTATATAATGAGGAACTTCTTAGAGAGGTTCTAGTTAAGTGTGTGCTATCTATTAAATCAGATATAATAAATTCAAGCACATAGATTAATAACTAATTCCCAATATTGTTTCTTTTTTCTCTATCTTCTTGAAATTCTACCTTTTATTCTTTGATTTTCCTCTTAGAGTAATACTTTCTTTAAAATTGTGGATATTATTTGATACTTTCTTCAAAATCCAGCCATTTTTTTTCCTTACTAGAGTTAAAATCTTCTCAAAATTTTCTGTCTTAAGAGACCTCATCATTTCTGCATGACTTTGATACCTAAAGGAACCAAGAAATGCAGCAGACAAAATTAAATTTCAGAAACACTATAATTTTACAGTACAAAAATTTCTCATACATTTTGAATTATCAGAGAAAATGTATTTAATTGTGATATTAACATTCACAGTTAGAACTCTGAATATGCTTTATGTCAGTTTTTTTTTTTCAAAATGTAAACTAACCTTTTTGAATTCCTTGAGATTTAGCATGAGTGCAGTGCATGGCTTTAAGTTCTTAATGAGAAGTTTCCCTGTAACTCATTTTTCTAGCTTGTTATGATTTTGTATTCAGTTAGAGACAACTTCTTTCCATCAAAAGGGATTTGCATTCTTCATTTAGCTTTGCAGGAATTATGGGACTCTACACAACCCACTTTTAGACACATCATTTATTTTTCAGAGACAACATTCGAATGTTCAGACACCTTTCTTATGAACAGGCAAACATTGGTTTCTTCCCTCATTCTGACAAGGTGCCTGTCCTTTCTCACATGGTAATTGACACGAGTGTACATTATGACGTGGTGAAAATATTATCAGCTCTGAACTCACAAATCTAATTTGAATCTAGGTTTTGCCATTAACTAAGTCTATTGATTAGTATACGTTGGAAAATGTACTTAAATAATCTGTGGTTTCTTCATCTATCAGGCTAGACTTGATGCTAATACTGAGGATTTCATCTGTATAAATGATTTGTGCCTGACACATATTGTTCAATAAGCTGTATTACAAGCTGTATTATAAGGATTTTATAACATTGTTCAAGCTGGCAGAGGTAGAAGCCACCTCTGAAAATCTTGCCTAACTTCCTCATCAGAATTGATGTGGTCAGCCCTGTGAGGCTTGATCTTTTTGATAATGCTCTGTCATGTAGGCTACTCTTCTCAATTTGTCAGCATCTCACAAAAGTCTCCAAATGAATGATGAATGAACTGTTGGGGCTGATTCAAAAAAAAAAGAAAGAATCACAAATCAAGCAATCAGACACTCTTCTGCCTTCTCTTAGTTCCTGTTTCCTCAGGAGAGAGAAATCTCAATGAGCACTGCAACTGGCAATTGACAAAGATAAACTCTCAAATGACACTTCCCTCTTCAAGGAGCTGTAAGCATTAAATGTTTATTAATTTAATAGGAAAGAGAAATGCAGAAACCATCATGGAGAAGACAGTGGCAGCGGAGCCATTGACATAAAGAACCAAAATGAACCAGCCTTGGGAAATATGTGTGGAGAAGAGAATTTAAATAACATAAACTATAATGAGAGAAATATAAATATGTTTCAATGGTTTAATTGAAAATAATAACGTAATTTGATTTAGGTGGTGGAGTGAGGTGAGGAGTAGTAGATGGATTGTGAGTTTGTTAATTTTCCACTTAAACACAGTGGGAGTCTGTAGCTTCATTTTTAATTTAAGAAAAATATGAAAAATCCAATTCAATAAATTTATTAATGTAGCCATTAGATTTACTAAAAACAGCTTAAATTATTCAAATGAGCAGGAAAATATGAACAAAGAAAAACATAAAGATGTCTACATTTCTAAAATAAAGGAAACAGCATTATAAATAAAACACAACATAATTGAAGACAAAATCTTAGAAAACATGGCTTTGGTTTTATTTTTATTTATTTATTTTTTTAGATTTTATTTATTTATTTATTTCAGAGAGAGAGAATGAGAGACAGAGAGCATGAGAGGGAAGAGGGTCAGAGGGAGAAGCAGACTCCCTGCTGAGCAGGGAGCCCAATGTGGGACTTGATCCCAGGACTCCAGGATCATGACCTGAGCTGAAGGCAGTCGCTTAACCAACTGAGCCACCCAGGCACCCATGGCTTTGGTTTTAATACATACAAGATAAGTTGTCACAATGTATATATTTTCTAAGTACCCTTAAATATATTTGCTAACACAGGAAAGAAAATTACAAACATACAAAAAATGTATTTATATGTGTTGAACATATCTATGTATACATGTCAGTGTGAATATATGTATCATTTAACATAACAAATTTGCATTCATCCTCCCAAAGCCAAAATAAAACAATATATAATTTATAAAACTTGAGGATATAAGGTTAAAATTTCAGGTTTCTTATCTTAATTTATTCTGTGCCTATTTTCATCCATCATCCATATATATTTATTGATTTGCTTCAACTTTTTTTTTTAATTTTTGATGAACAAATAAATCTAAATAGGTGGAGATTAGATCTGAGGGACAAATGTAATGGTCCTATATTTTGCAAAGAACTATTTATACCTGTATTTATAAGCTCTACCATAATTTCAATCTTATTAGTTGATTTATTCCTCAAATGTTAAAAAATATTTTCATTCAGTCTTATTTAATTGGTGATTTTACCTTTAATTTGCTGATTAATTAACTTATTCATCCTTTCTTTAATTCTGTATTAACTGTATCTTATCAACTTATCATGGGATTTTTCAAAAGTTTCAATTATAGGGGCACCTGTGTGGCTCAGTCGGTTAAGCAACTGCCTTCAGCTCAGGTCATGATCCCAGGGTCCTGGGATCGAGCCCTGCATCGGGCTCCCCATTCAGCGGGAAGCCTTCTTCTCCCTCTCCCACTTGTTTTCCCTCTCTCACTGTCTGTCTCTCTCTCTCTGTCAATTAAATAAATAAAATCTTTAAAAAAAAGTTTCAATTATAGGTTAGATCAAATCTTTTCCGTGTTATAAGATGTATTTAAAGGTACTTAGAAAATATATACATTGTGACAAAAACTTATCTTGGTAAAAAGGTGGAATAAGAGGAACAAATCATTTGAGATAAAACAAAAGATAAATAATATCTATACATAAATATAACACATGAAATGATGTCTGATAATTATGGCTGCCAAAAGTAAATTGCTGTTTTGTCTTTGAATTTTGTAGAAGACAATGAAATTGTTTTTAAATATATAATTAATTTTACTACAGTCTTCTGGGTTAAGCATGGATATTTTAACATCCATCTTTACAATAAGAAACAATGCTGAACAAATTAAAAATCAATGACTTTTCTGTATTCATGAGAGACCTGAAGTTTCAGGGCAAACCACCTTTCAAAATCTGGAGAAACAGACTTATCCAGGAAACACAGCCTGATCTGTTTACCTAAATAAACACCTCTGCAGTCAGGAACTGGAAGAATACTTAAGTGGTAATTTTGATTAATGGATGGATACTGAGTGTGGATTTACATGAGAATAGGAAACGCTTAGAGGCCACAATATTAGAGGGGGCCCAGAAATTTAATGATTTTTTTCCTCAAGGAACTCCACCAGATTTTCAGTGAAGATCCAAGAAAATACCTGCAGCTCTAGCAGGGGTTAGGAAAGAAATCATTGTGAATTATGCCCAGAACTTTCTCCATAATATAGCTTACCAGAACTTTACCCCAGTGAGGGGAACACATTCCTCTGACACCAGCCCTCTCTAACCTTCTTGTTGCACCTACAATGGAGAAAAACGTTGGAAGTACACACAACAGAAACAGAGACCAAAGTAAGTTTGAGATTTAATCATGAGATTGTAAAAGTCTTTCCTTCACTATGCCTTATAGACACAATAGGACTCAGTAAATAACAGTGGGGATTCTAGCTGCAAGACCTGCATGACAAACACTCTCTGAGAAGCCATACTTGAGTTGAGAACCCAAAGCTGAGAGAAGACACAAGACAACAAAACCAGTGAATTTTGAGGCATCTGGTATCTACGGCCACAGCAAGAATTAAACACAGCCCAACTTCTAACCAGATTGGCAAAAACAGCAATATAAACATCTCACACTAAAAATCCTGTTAATCTCAGTTCCTATTACCTAATACATTATATCTGGCTTACAACACTAAAAAAGCATAGTAAAGATAAAAAACAGTTTGAAGAGACAGAGCAAACATCAAAACCAAAATCTGATATGGCAGATAAATTGGAATTTTCAGCCTGGGGATTTAAAAATATACGACTAGTATGCTTAGATGGAAAAAGTAGAAAATACAAGAATAAATTAATTTTCATTAATCTAAGTGGAGCGATTGACCCTTTAAGAAAGAATCTATAGCAAATACTAGAAATGAAAGCACTGTAATGGAAATGAAGAATGTCATTGATTGTTTCTTCTGGAGACTGGACACAGCCAAAGAAAGAATTAGTGAGCTTAAAGTAACGTCAGTTGAAACTTCCAAAATTCAAATGCAAAAAGAATAAAGAATGAAATGGCAAAACAGAATATCTAAGACTGTGGGACAATCACAAAAGGTATAGCCATGTGCAAAATAGGAAAATCAGAAAGAGAAGAAAGAGAATAAGGGGCAGAAGAAATATTTGAAATAATAATGTTTGAGAATTTCCCCAAATTGTTGATAGACAACAAGTCATAGATCCAGGAAGCTCAGACAACATAAGAAAGATAAATACTAAAAATTCTACACTTAGGCATATCCTATTTAATCTTCAGAAAACCAAACACAAAGACAAACTATTGAGATAAGCCATAAAAAAAAAAAAGAAAGAACTTAACTACTGAGGGGCAGGATAAGAATTACATCAGACATTTCATCACAAATTATACAAGCAAGATAAGAATAAATGTTTAAAATTGTTGAAAGAAAAACACCCCATAAACCTAGAATACTATATCCAACAAAAGGTCCTTCAAAAATGAAGGAGAAATCATTCATCAGCAGCAGAAATGTCCTATAAGAAATGTTAAAAGATCTTCAAGGAGAAGAAAAATGATACAGGTCAGAAAATCAGGTCTTCATAATGAAAGGAAATGCATCAGAAAAGAAATAAATCAAGGTAAAATAAAATACTTTATTTTTCTTACTGTTAATTTATCCAAAAGATAGCTGTTTTATTAAATCAATAACAAGCAACAGTGCATTGGATAATTATGGCATACGGGTAAGTGAAATGAATGGCACTGATGTCACAAGGTACAAGAGAAAGGGGATTGAGAATACTATTACAAGGTAATGCAAACAAGTGAAACAGTATATTGTTATTCGATTGTGGATTTATATTAGTTTATAAGACATATTGAAAACTCTAGGGCAATTAATCAACAGTCATAGTGAATATGCTAAGAGATAAAATGGAAATCCTAGAAAATGCTCAATCAAAATAAAGTCAGAAAGAGAGAGGCAGATGAAAAAGACTAAGTACTACCCAGAGCACACAATTATAAACATGTTAGATATTAATCCAACTATATCAATAATTTATTTAGATATAGTTGATATAAATTCACCAATTAAAGGACAGGTATTGTTAGATTAACTAAAACAAACAAGCATACAGACCCAATGTATCAAAAGAAAGCTGTTGTAGCTATCCTACTTTTAATTTTTAAGGTTTTTTTTTGCTTTGTTTTCTTTTAAATTTTTATTCCAGTATAGTTAATATATAGTGTTCTACTAGTTTCAGAAAAAGGAGCAGGGATTTAGATATTTTTAAACAAAGCTGATTCAGAATGAAAAAACGTTATCAGAGTTATAATGATAAAGAGACCAATTCTTCAAGAAGAGGAAACAATTTAAAACGTAAATGAACCTAAGAAGAGATTGTCAAAACATCTGAGGCAGAAAGTGATAGAATTGAAAGGAGATAATGAAGAATTCTATTATTATAGTTGGACACTCAACAACACCCCTCTTTTCATAATTGATAGATAAAGCAAATGGGAAAATCAGTAAAAGTATAGCTGACTTGAATTGCACCATCAATAAACTGGATTTAATTGACATTTATAGAACACCTTGTCCAATGACACCAGAAGACACATTCTTCTCAAGCTTACATGGCACATGCACCAAGATAGACCACAGTTTACACTACAAAACATACTTTAAAGAATTTAAAAGAAAAAAATATATAAAGTATGTTCTTAGACCATGGTGGAATTAAACTAGAAATCAGCAACAAGAAAATAGCTGGAAAATCTCCAAATACTTAGAAATTAGTTGCCTTTTATATAACACACGGATCACAAAAGAAATCTCAAGAACAATTAAAATATTTTGAACTAAAGGACATATTACTTATGAAAATTTGTGGAATGCAGTGAAATAAATTTTAAAGCAAATATATAGCAATAAATATATATGTTATAAAAGCAGAAATCTAAAATCAATAACCTAAGCTTCCACCTCAGGAAATTAGAGGAAATAGGGCAGTTTATGCCTAAAGCAAAAAAGATTAAGAAAAATTAGAGCAGAAATCAATGAAATTGAAAATAGGAAGCCACAGAGAAAATCAATGTAACCGAAAGCTGGTGTTTTGAAAAAATCAATAGAATTGATAGACATCTACTTAGGCTAACCAAGAAAAGAGAGAAGCCTCAAATTGCCAATATTGAAATGAAAGAGAGGTAATCACTATTGATCCCATAGACATCAAAAGTATAGTAAATTAGTACTATAAACAACTCTATGTCCACAGAATTGGTAACTTAAATAAAATGGAACAATATCCTCAAAAGAAGCAACCTATCAAAAGTCACACAATGAGAAATATACAATCTGAATAAACCTGTATGTATTAACTCATATTTAACAATGTTCTAAACCCAAAATGATAAGGCCCAATGGTTTTATGTGGATATACATGGTTACCCTTTTTTGTAAGCTTGATGGTCACAAGCACCATAAGAGCAATTAGAATACCGAGTGCTTGGATCTTAGTTTCTCTAATACAATTCTCCAGTAAAAGAACCAGAGCTCCTGGAGAAATAGCTGATTCTAGGATTGGGGCAGGGAATATACAAGGTGAGCCTAGGGCATCCTGTAATGCCAGAAGGTAAGAAAGTGCTAAAAACAAGTAGGAGCTAAAACTAAAAATAACACCTCCATTCTTTAGTGTGTGTGTGTGTGTGTGTGTGTGTGTGTGTGTGTGTGAAAGGGACAAAAGAACCAATTGAAAGAATTACCAATGTCTAAATCTAGAATCTGAACTAAATAAGAAAGAAAGAGAGAGGGAAGGAAGGAAGGAAGGAAGGAAGAACGGTAGGTAGGTATTGGATTATAACCCAGTTGTAAAATGAATATTTATGGAACCATACTGATATAAATGATTGAATACCTAAATAAATAGGGGAGAGTAGACAAATCTCTTAGGCATAAAAACTCCAAATAATTTACATTAATATTCCACCGTCATGGGAGTGGAGCATAGCTTTCCACTTCTTATTTGTGAACTGCACACAGAGACTTCCTTCCAAAGAGTAGAGTGGAGAAACCTGAGAAACACGACCTTAGCCAGGTGATCAAGGTTAATACCAACAGTGATAAGTTGCAATGATAATATGTACCTTTGCTATGTGATGAAAATAGCATTTTACCTCTGTTTTTTTCCTCCCGCAAACACATAGCACTGTTTCAGTACAAAGATATTTTGTAAAATACCAGAACAGTACATCCCCAAACCATCAAGGTCATCAATACACGGAAATGCTAAGAAACGGTCACATTCTAGAGGACCCTAAAGAGACATAATGATTAAATGTAATATGATCTCTTGGATGGGATTCTGGATACTATAATAGAAACTAAGGAAATCTAAATAAATTATATCTTTATATTGGTTCATTAATCATAGCAAATGTACCACATTAATCTAAAATAATAATGGTACAAGCTGGTTGTAGGGTATATGAGAACTCTACTATATTCACAATTTTATGTAAATGGAAAACCATTCTAAAATGAAAGCTCCCTGTATAAATATCAACAGCATTTTTCAGAGAGCTAGAACAAATAATCCTAAAATTTGTATGGAACAACAAAAGACCCCAAATAGCCAAAGCAATATTGAGAAAGAAGAACAAAACTGAAGGCACCACAATACCAGATTTCAAGATACACTACAAATTTGTAGTAATCAAAACATATGGTACTGGCACAAAAATAGACACATAGATCAATAGAACAGAATGGAGAACCCAGAAATAAACCCATGTTTTAATGGCCATGTAATCTACAACAAAGGAAGCAAGGATATGCAATGGGAAAAAGACAGTCTCTTCAACAAATGGTGTTGGGAAAAATGGACAATTACATGAGAAAGAATGAACCTGGACCATTTTCTTACACCATACACAAAAATAAACTCACAATGAAATAAATATCTAAATGTGATGATCTGAAACCATAAAAATCCTAGAAAAGATCACAGGGAGTAATTTCTTTAACACTGCCCATAACAACATTTTTCTAGATATGTCTCCTGAGGCAAGGGAAATAAAAGTAAAAATAAACTATTAGTACTACATGAAAATCAAAAGCTTGTGCACAGTGAACGAAACAATCAACAAAACATAAAGGCAACCTACTGAATGGGAGAAGATATTTGCAAATGACATATCCAATAAGGGGCTAATATCCAAAGTATATAAAGAATGGATACAAGTCAACACCAAAAAAAAAAATCTGATTTAAAAATGGGAAAAGATGGTCAACATCACTCATCATCAAAGAAATGCAAATCTAAACCACAGTGAGGTAACCCTTCACACCTGCCAGAATGACTAAAATAAAAAACACAGGCAACAACAAATGTTGTAGAGAATGCAGAGTTGGTGGGAATGCAAACTGATATGGCCACTGTGTAAAACAGTATGAACATTTCTCAAAAAAACTAAAAATAGAATTACCATATGATCCAGTGATTCCAACATTGGGCATTTACCCAAAGAAGATGAAAACTAGTTTGAAAAGATATATGCTCCCCTATGTTTATTGCAGTTTTATTTACAGTACACAAATATGGATCATGATATTGATCATCATGTTAGCAGCCCAAGTATCCATCAATAGAGGAAAAGATAGGGGCACCTGGGTGGCTCAGTTGGTTAAGCGTCTGCCTTTGGCTCAGGTCATGATCCCCGAATACTGGGATCCAGGCCTGCGTTGGGCTCCCTGCTCAGCGGGGTGCCTGCCTCTCCCTCTCCCACTCCCCCCTGCTTGTGTTCCCTCTCTTGCTGTCTCTCTCTCTCTGTCAAATAAATAAATAAATAAATGAATAAAATAAAATCTATAAAAAATAGAGAAATAGATAAAGATGGTTTGGTATACATACACACACACACACAACGGAATATAACTCAGCCATAAAAAATAATGAAGTCTTATCATTTGTGAGAACATGGATGGATCTTGAGGGTACAAGGCTAAGTGAAATAAATCAGAGAAAAACAAATACTGTATGATTCTGTGTGATTTCATTCATATGTGATATTTAAGAGACAAAACAAACTAAGAGAAAAAGAGACAAAAAAAAGTACATTCTTTTTTTTTTTAAATACATTCTTAAATATAGAGAACAAACTAATGGCTGCCAGAGGGGAGGTATGTAGGATGATAGGTAAAACAGGTGATGGGGACTAAAAGTACACTTATGATGAGTACCGAGTAATCTATAGAAGTGTTGAATCACTATATTGTATACCTGAGACTAATACAACAGTGTATGTTAACTATACTGGAATTAATTTTTTAAAAAAAATATATTTTAACAGATCCATCTAAAGACTTTCAATTCAACTTGAATAGTTTTTTTCTTTAATGCTTTAAATTTCTGTTTCAAATATTTGGACATAAAGAAATAGAACATGTGGCATTTCGTGAAAATCTCAAGTGCCTTTTACACTTTTTCTTTTATAAATATAACTCTCAAACTAAACATAAGTAGGAGATCCATATAGAAAATCTCAAGTCAACTAGTGTCTCATAAAAATAAAAAGGATTATCTGGCTTTTAAGGTTCTAACATTCATATCTGTGACAACACTTTTATTACATAAAGATGCTGGAAAACCTATCAATTTCTCTACTACACTTGACAAAAAGATTGTTGAGCTATATTTGAAAAGTAAAAAAAAAAGAAAATATATATTAACAATTTCAAATCTATAAGTATCAAATGCAACACCTATTTATATTTATAAATGTGTTAATAAATTATATACCTCTAATATCATCATTATGTTATATATTTATCATAAAATGGTGGGTTTATACTATATTATTGTCATTTTTTTCTACAGAAAACAGTTCAGAAATAAGAAATACAGTATTCAGTTGAGTATAACAGTTTATGCTATAGAGTTTAGTGATTTCCAGGCTCTAAAGAATAATCCCCTACCTCTGAAGTAACAGAAAACAAGCTGCTTTAAATAAGCAAACAAAAATGGTTTCTTGCCTTCTTGCTCTTGAAATACATCCATTGTGTTAAATAGGACTAGCAATAGCTAGTAAAATTCAAATGAATCTTTGTCAGTGGAAATGGAAAATGAAGTTTTGAAGAAAGAATGTCTAAAATAAGCATAGATATCACAGGACTCTACTGCAATAGAGAGACACCAAAGCTGTTAATTTGGAGTGAGGCAATTTCTCAAAAGTACTTGTAGAAAATAACCTGCCTTTATGTAAGCTTTTACTTTCTAACTAGCACAGTTCTGTTTTGTTTTGATCCTTTCACAGGTGCTGTGGGAGTTTTGAATTGTCATGGACCTGAGAATTACCTGTCCAGTGGAATGCAAAGGAACAGGTAGCAATAACCTCTTGCTTTTCAAGTCACCTTCATGGGGGGGGGGGGGTGTTAGGAGGAAACATTTCTACCAAAGTCCCATCAACTGCATGAAAATCTCTTTAGAATTGGCATAGGGAAAGAAAAACAATATAGTGGGCCTACATTCAAATCTCAATGTGATTTATTCTCTCAAGAACCTGAGCAAGGACTTAAGCCATCAGTGCCTTAATTTCCCCTTTATGCAGTGGGACTTATGGTAGCAGTCATCTGTGCTATCCCGTCATGATATGACTGCTTCTGTCCTATGCCCTCAGCCTGTAATCCAAGGAAATTCAATGTGAAGTAAGTTCTAGTTCCAACAATCACCCTAATCAACATTTTTCTTACCAATCAACTCCACTGGTCCTAGATGTAAACTCTTGTTTATCTGAGGTTTAAAGAAGACGTGCTTCTTCTGGGCCCAAGGTGTTATTCCCACACTACAAGGCTCCTTGTTCCTACTATCTGCTCTAGGTCTGCTGTCAGGTAAATGGAGTTGGGGGTGGGGAGCTCAGTAACACATTTTATTTGTTTTCTATGCTTATTGGATCAAAATATATATAATATCTTTATCTGATTGATTATAGCCAATATCAGGGAGGAGAAAATACCTGCTCATGATCTCCATTATGGGAAAGTTTTGATTTCTTGCTGTTAGAGAAGAAACCATAGCTATTTGAAGAGGCTGATATTGCCATGCTGTGGCCAGAACACAAAGAGCAGTAGCTTGTAACACTGTGAGCCATGGGAGGTTGACTGGAGTGATGGATGCCAGAGCTTCTATGGAAGTATTGATGTCCTGGATGGATGTTGGACTGATATTACTGGGGGATCATATTGGAATAATGATCACACTTAACATTGAACACCCCCTTGACTGATTGATGTAGACCTTGCCAGTTAAAACAGCTCAAAGAGATTCCCTCAGATATGATCAGATAGAGTCACATAAAATATCAAAATCTCAGGGCTTTACAAATTTCAAGTGCCTTTTTTAATGTCTACCTCAATGCTACAAATTTCCCTCTAAGCACTGCTTTCACTGCATTCCACATATTTAGATAAGCTGTATTATTTTCATGTTCATTGAGTTTAAAATATTTTTCAATTTCTTTTGAGACTTCTTTGTTCGATGTGTTATTTAAAAGTGTGTCAATTAATCTCTAAGTATTTGGAGGTTTTTCTAACTATCCTTCTGTCATTGATGTCTAGTTTAATTTTACTGTGGTCTAAGAACAAACTTGTATACTTTTTGTTCTTTTAAATTAAGATGTGTTTTATGGCTCCGACTGTAATCTAACTTGGTCAATGTTCCATGTGTGCTTGAGAAGAAAGTGTATTCTGCTGGTGTTGGGTGCAGTAGTCTATAAATGTCAATTATATCCAGTTTGATTGATTTTGCTGTTCAGTTCAGCTATGTCTTTTCTGATTTTCTGCCCACCTGATTTCCCAATTACTGGTAGAGGGTTGTTGAAGTCTCCGACCATGTTAGTGTATTCTTCTCACTCTCCCTGCAGCCCATCAGTTTGCCCATATTATTTTGCTGCTCTAAAAACTGGCCCTTTTATCATATGTAATACTCTTTTTCCAATTTGATAATTTTCCTTGCTCTGAAGTCTGCTTTGTCTGTAATAAATATAGCTAGTTCAAATTTCTTTTAATTAAACTTGGAAGATAAATCTTTTCCCATCCCTTCACATTGAACTTGTGTCTACTGTGACAACATATAGTTGTCTTTTTTTAAATCTACTGTATCTCTGCCTTTTAATTGGTGATGGAGGAAACTTAAAATGGTTATTGTTAGAATATTGAATATTGATGGAATTAATGTCAACCATATTAGTTACTGTTTCTATTATAGTTCTTATTCTTTGTTTTGTTTTTTTGGCTTCTACTCTTTTCCAGTTTTCTATAGTTTTTTTATGTTTTATTGTTATGTTAATCACCATACATTATATCATTAGTTTTTGATGTAGTGTTCCATGATTCATTGTTTGTGCATTAAAACCCAGTGCTCCACACAGAATGTGCCCTCTTTAATACCCACCACCAGGATAACCCATCCCCCCAACCCCCGTCCCTCTAGAACCCTCAGTTTGTTTTTCAGGGTCCATTGTCTCTCATGCTGTGTCTCCCCCTCCAATTTACTCCCCTTCATTCTTCCCCTCCTGCTATCTTTTTCTTCATTTCTTTTTCTGAATATATATTGCATTATTTGTTTCAGAAGTACAGATCTGAGATTCAACAGTCTTGCACAATTCACAGCACTCACCATAGCACATACCCTCCCCAGTGTCTATCACCCAACCACCCCATCCCTCCCACCCCCCACCACTCCAGCAACCCTCAGTTTGTTTCCTGAGATTAAGAATTCCTCATATCAATGAGGTCATATGATACATGTCTTTCTCTGATTGACTTATTTCACTCAGCTTAACACCCTACTCCATCCACGGCGTAGCAAATGGCAAGATCTCATTCCTTTTGATGGCTGCATAATATTCCATTGTATATATATATGCCACATCTTCTTTATCCATTCATCTGTCGATGGACATCTTGGCTCTTTCCACAGTTTGGCTATTGTGGACATTGCTGCTATAAACATTGGGGTGCACGTACCCCTTCGGATCCATACATTTGTATCTTTGTGGTAAATAACCAGTAGTGCAATTGCTGGATCATATGGTAGCTCTATTTACAACTGTTTGAGGAACCTCCATACTGTTTTCCAGAGGGGTTGCACCAGCTTGCATTCCCACCAACAGTGTAGGAGGTTTCCCCTTTCTCCGCATCCCCGCCAACATCTGTCGTTTCCTGACTTGTTAATTTTAGCCATTCTGACTGGTGTGAGGTGGTATCTCATGGAGGTTTTGATTTGGATGTCCCTGATGCTTAGCGATGTTGAGCACTTTTTCATGTGCCTGTTGGCCATTTGGACGTCTTCTTTGGAAAAATGTCTGTTCAAGTCTTCTGTCCATTTCTTGTTGGATTATTCTTTGGGTGTTGAGTTTGATAACTTCTTTATAGATTTTGGATACTAGCCCTTTACCTGATATGTCATTTGCAAATATTTTCTCCCATTCTGTCAGTTGTCTTTTGGTTTTGTGGACTGTTTCTTTTGCTGTGCAAAAGCATTTTGTCTTGAGGGAATCCCAATAGTTCATTTTTGCCCTTGATTCCCTTGCCTTTGGCGATGTTTCTAGGAAGAAGTTCCCGCGGCTGAGGTCGGAGAGGTTGCTCCCTGTGTTCTTCCTTAGGATTTTGATGGACTCCTGTCTCACATTTAGGTCTTTCAACCATTTGGAGTCTATTTTTGTGTGTGGTGTAAGGAAATGGTCCAGTTTCATTCTTCTGCATATGGCTGTCCAATTTTCACAACACCATTTGTTGAAGAGACTGTCTTTTTTCCATTGGACATTCTTTCCTGCTTTGTCGAAGATGAGTTGACCATAGAGTTGAGGGTCCATTTCTGGGCTCTCGATTCTGTTCCATTGATCTATGTGTCTGTTTTGGTGTGAGCACTGTACTGTCTTGAGGATGACAGCTTTCTAATAGAGCTGGAAGTCTGGAATTGTGATGCCGCCGCTTTGCTTTTCTTTTTCAACTTTCCTCTGGCTATCTGGGGTCTCTTGTTGTTCTAACAAACTTTAGGATTATTTGTTCCATTTCTTTGAAAAAAGTGGATGGTATTTTGATGGGGATTGCATTGAATGTGTAGATTGCTCTACGTAGCTTTGACTTCTTCACAATGTTGTTTCTTCCAATCCATGAGCACATGGAACGTTGTTCCATTTCTTTGTGTCTTCTTCAATTTCTTTCATGAGTATTTTATAGTTTTCTGAGTACAGATCCTTTGCATCTTTGGATAAATTTATTCCTAGGTATCTTATGGTTTTGGGTGCAACTGTAAATGGGATCGACTCCTTGATTTGTCTCTCTTCTGTCTTGTTGTTGGTGTAGAGGAATACCACTGATTTCTGTGCATTGATTTTATATCCTGCTAATTTACTGAATTCCTGTATGAGTTCTAGAAGTTTTGGGGTGGAGTCTTTTGGGTTTTCCACATACAGTATTATATCATCTGCAAAGAGTGAGAGTTTGACGTCCTCTTTGCCGATTTGGATGCCTTTGATTTCTTTTTGTTGTCTGATTGCTGTGGCTAGGACTTCTAATACTATGTTGAATAGCAGTGGTGAGAGTGGACATCCCTGCCACGTTCCTGACCTTAGGGGAAAAACTCAAGCTTTTCCACATTGAGAATGATATTCGCTGTGGGTTTTTCATAGATGGCTTGTATGATATTGAGGTATGTACCCTCCATCCCTATACTCTGAAGAGTTTTGATCAAGAAAGGATGCTGTACTTTGTCAAATGCTTTTTCTGCATCCATTGAGAGGATCATATGATTCTTATTCTTTCTTTTGTTAATGTTTTGTATCACGTTGATTGATTTCTGGATGTTGAACCAACCTTGCAGCCCAGGGATAAATCCCACTTGGTCATGGTGAATAATCCTTTTAATGTACTGTTGGATCCTATTGGCTAGAATTTTGGTGAGAATTTTCGCATCCATGTTCATCAAGGATATTGGTCTGTAATTCTCCTTTTTGATGGGGTCTTTGTCTGGCTTGGGGGTCAAGGTAATGCTAGCCTCATAAAATGAGTTTGGAAGTTCTCCTTCCATTTCTATTTTTTGGAACAGTTTCAGGAGAATAGGTATTAATTCTTCTTGAAATGTCTGATAGAATTCCCCTGGGAAGCCATCTGGCCCTGGGCTTTTGTTTCTTGGGAGATTTTTGATGACTGTTTCAATTTCCTTAGTGGTTATAGGTCTGTTCAGGTTTTCTATTTCTTCCTGGTTCAATTTTGGTAGTTGATACATCTCTAGGAATGCACCCATTTCTTCCAGGTTATCTAATTTGCTGGCATAGAGTTGCTCATAATATGTTCTTATAATTGTTTGTATTTCTTTGGTGTTGGTTGTGATCTCTCCTCTTTCATTCATGATTTTGTTGATTTGGGTCATTTCTTTTTTCTTTTTGATAAGTCTGGCCAGGGGTTTATCAATCTTGTTCATTCTTTCGAAGAACCACCTCATAGTTTCGTTGATCTGTTCTACTGTTATTTGGTTTCTAGTTCATTGATGTCTGCTCTGGTCATTATTATTTCTCTTCTCCTGCTGGATTTAGGCTTTATTTGCTGTTTTTTTTCTCTAGCTCCTTTAGGTGTAGGGTTAGGTTGTATTTTTGAGACCTTTCTTATTTCTTGAGAAAGGCTTGTATTCCTATATACTTTCCTCTCAGGACTGCCTTTGCTGTATCCCAAAGATTTTGAACCGTTGTGTTTTCATTTTCATTGGCTTCCATGAATTTTTTTTAATTCTTCCTTGATTTCCTGGTTGATCCATTCATTCTTTAGTAGGATGCTCTTTAGCTTCCATGTATTTGAGTTCTTTCTGACTTTCTTCTTGTGATTGAGTTCTAATTTCAAAGCATTGTGGTCTGTAAATATGCAGGGAATAATCCTAATCTTTTGGTACCGGCTGAGACCTGATTTGTGACCGAGGATGTGATCACTTCTGGAGAATGTTCCATGGGCACTAGAGAAGAATGTGTATTCCGTTGCTTTGGGATGGAATGTTCTGAATATATCTGTGAAGTCCATTTGGTCCAGTGTTTCATTTAAAGTCTTTATTTTCTTTTTGATCTTTTGCTTAAATATTTTATTTGAGAGAGAGAAATAGCATGAGAGGTGAGATGGTCAGAGGGAGAAGCAGGCTCCCCGCTGAGCTGGGAGCCCGATGAGGGACTCTATCCCAGGACTCTGGGATCATGACCTGACCTGAAGGCAGTCGCTTAACCAACTGAGCCACCCAGGCGCCCCACTTAGCCCATTTACCTTCAGGGTAACTATTGAAAGATCGGAATTTGTGCCTTGTATTGCCTGTAAGGTGACTGTTACTGTATATTGTCTGTGTTCCTTCCTGATCTATGCTGCTTTTAGGCTCTCTCTTTGCTTAGGGGACCCCTTTCAATATTTCTTGTAGGGCTGGTTTCGTGTTTGCTAATTCCTTTAGTTTTTGTTTGTCCTGGAAGCTTTTTATTTCTCCTTCTATTTTCAATGACAGCCTAGCTGGATATAGTATTCTTGGCTGCATATTTTTCTCGTTTTGTGCTCTGAAGATATCATGCCAGTCCTTTCTGGCCTGCCAGGTCTCTATGGATAGGTGTCTTGCCAATCTAATGTTTCTACCATTGTAGGTTAGGTTTCTCTTTTCCCAAGCTGCTATCAGGATTTTCTCTTTGTCTCTGAGACTCATAAGTTTTCCTATTAGATGTCGGGGTGTTGACCTATTTTTATTGATTTTGAGAGGGGTTCTCTGTGCCTCCTGGATTTTGATGCTTGTTTCCTTCCACACATTAGGGAAGTTTTCTGCTATTATTTGCTCCAATATACCTTCTGCCCCTCTCTCTCTTTCTTCTTCTTCTGGGATCCCAATTATTCTAATGTTGTTTCATCTTATCGTAGCACTTATCTCTCGTATTCTGCCCTCATGATTCTGTTGTTGCTTATCTCTCTTTTTCTCAGGCTCTTTATTTTCAATCATTTGTTCGTCTATATTGCTGATTCTCTCTTCTGCCTCATTTATCCTAGCTGTTAGTGCCCCCATTTTTTATTGTACCTCTTGAATAGCCTTTTTGATTTTGACTTGGTTAGATTTTAGTTCTTTTATTTCTCCAGAAAGGATTCCTCTAATAACTTCCACGCTTTTTTCAAGCCCAGCTAGTATCTTTAAAGTCATGGTTCTGAACTCTAGGTCCGACATCCTACTAATGTCCATATTGAGTAGGTCCCTGGCAGACAGTACTACCTCTTGTTCTTTTTGCTGAGGTGATTTTTTCATCTTGTCATTTTGTCCAGAGGAGAATAGCTGAATGAGAGAACAAAATGCTAACAGGGGAAAAACGTCCCCAGCAAATATACTCTATACAAATCAGAAAAGACCTGAAACCAGGGGAAAAGAAAGAAAAAGGAAAGAGAAAAAATAGAAAAAGGAAAAGATAAAAACAAAGAAAAACAGAACAAAACCAAAAAAAACAGAATATGATCAAATATGATCAGACTAGTGCATAGATCAGTGCTACACACTAGATTTTGGGGGTATTTTGGTCTGTTAGAAGAAAGTGCCTCCTAAAATTTTAAAGGAAGAAAGACTTATATATATACAAAATAAGGGTTGGTACAATGAAAGGATGGAAGATGACTGTAAAGATGAAAATTATAAAAGATTTTTAAAAGGAATTGATAAGAAGTTGTTTGAAAAAAGAAAGATGATTTTAAAAAAATAAGTAAAGAAAAAAAAAGGGAGAGAATGTGATCAGGCAGGAGACTAGAACAAAGCCATACACTAGTGATTTAGAATATATTTTGATCTGTTAGAAGAAACTGTATCTCAAAATATTAAAGACAGAACTTATATATATATGTCAAAAATATGGGTAACTACTATGAAGGGATCAAATATGACTCTAAAAATGAAAAATAAAAAATGTTTTTTTTAAAAAAGGGATTGATAAGATGTTGGTTGAGAAAGGGAAAAAGAAAAATGAAAAAAAAAACAGTTAAAAAAATTAACTTTGAAAAACTAATGAATCATGGTAAAAAAAAAGCCATGAATTCTATGTGCAGTATTCCCCTAGCGCTGGAGTTCTCCCGTTCTCCTTGATCGGTAAACTTGGTCTTGGCTTGCTGGCTGTTCGTGCTGATCTTCTGGGGGAGGGGCCTGTTGCCATGGTTCCCAAATGTCTTTGCCGGAGGCGGAATTGCCCCGCCCTTGTCGGTCCGGGCTAAGCAAGCTGCTCGGTTTGCTCTCAGGAGCTTTTGTTCCCTGCAAGCTCTCGGTACAGCTTTGCAGGACCAGGGCGAAAATGGTGGCCTCCCAATCTCTGCCCGGAGGAGCTGGGAACTCGGGGCCCCGATCCTCAGTGCGTCCCCAGAGAAAAGCGGTCACTCCCCTCTCCTCGGTCTCCGGCCGCACTCCGTGCTCACCCGGCCTGTGACCGAGCATTTCTATCTCTGGCACCCGACCCCGTGTGGAGTCTCCAAACCCAGCAGATCCCTGCCGTGTGCTCCCGCGCCGCTCCTCCCGGGGGAGGAAGGGGAGTCTCCCCGGATCTGCCGCTTGTTGGGTCCCTGCTGGAGGAGCAGTGGCCCGACTGGGCCGCGGGTCACAGTTTATGGCCACCCCGAGCTGAGAGCCCGCGCCTCGGCTCCGTCTCTGCAGCCGGCTTCCCCGCTCCGATCCCTGGGAGCTCTGCTGCACTCAGGCACCCCCGGTCTTTCTGTGACCCCGAGGGTCCTGAGACCACACTGTCCCGACAGGGTTCCACCGCCCGCTTAGCCACTGGAGCGACGTCCCTCAGCGGAGCCGACTTCTAAAAGTTCCGATTTTGTGCTCCGCGGCTCTAGCACTTGCCAGAAGCGGCCGACGGAGGCCCCTCCCCCGCCGTCTATCCTCCCGAATATCGCCTCGGATTCACTTCTCCGCACGTCCTTCCTTCCAGTAAGTGGTCGCTTCTCTGTTCAGAGAGTTGTTGCTACTCTCCTCTTCGATCTCCTGTTGAGTTCGTAGGTGTTCAGATGGTTTGATCCCCATCCAGCTGAATTCCTGAGACTAGACGAAATCCAGGTCTCCCACTCCTCTGCCATCTTGCTCCTCCGGACCTATTTTCTATAGTTTTAAATGAACATTTAATATGATTCTATTTTTCTCATTTTTTAGCACATAAAGTATGCTTTTTTTTTTAAATCAATTGCTCATGAGGTTGCAGTATACATTTACAATGAATTCAAGTCCTGTCTCAGATAGCACTACACCATTTCACAGCTAGTGAAAATATCTATTATAAGATTGGGTATTTCCAATTCCTCTTTCCTATCCATTAGAACATTGCATTATTCATTTCCCATAAGGTAGAATCACTATATTTCTATTATTATTTTGACCCAGCTCTTATCCTTTGGATCAAGTAAAGAAAAGCAAAAGGTTTTATTTACCTCATTGATTCCTTCTCTAACAGTCTTCTGTTCTTTATGTGGATCCAAATGTCTGACCTATATCACCTTCCATCTTTCTGAAGGCCTTACCATTTCTTACAAATCAGAAAAGAGACTGCTGGAGACAAATTCTCTCATTGTTTGCTTGTCTGGGAAAGTCTTCATTTCTCTTCACTTTGAAAGCGTAATTGATTGATTGATTGATTGATTGTATACAGAAGTCCAAGTTGTTGACTTCTGCTTTCAACACTAAATATTTCACTGCACTGTTCTTATTTGCATGCTTTCTGAAGAGAAGTCCAACATAACTCTTAACCTTGCTTCTCTATATGTAAGATGTCTTTTTTCCCCTCTGGCTTCTTTCAAGAAGTTTTCTTTGTCTTTTATCTTTCTGCAGTTTGAATATGAAACAACTAGGTGTAGACTTTTAGTATTTATCTTGCTTGTTTTCTGTGAGCTTCCTAGATCTGTGGTTTGCTATAGAAATGCTCATTTTGCTTTAAAAATTTCTTCTTTCCCATTCTCTCTTCTCCTCCTAGAATTCCCATTATGTCATGGCACATGTTTTGTAACTACTACTTTGTTCTTGACAGTCACGTTCTGCCATTTTCATTCTACCTTCTTTCTTCACTTTAGTTCTAGAAGTTTATATTGACATTACTTCAAGCTCACTGATTCTTTCTTCAACTGTGTACAGACTATTGGTCAGCTGACCAAGCATTTTTGATTTCTGTTACAGTGTTTTGATTCCTAGAATTTCCTTTTGGCTCCTTCTTAGAGTTTCAATCTCTCTGCTTACCCCTCTGTTTTGCAGTTTTCCACACGCTTTCCTTTACAGTCCTTGCCACATTGTCTATGTAGTATCTAATTCTGGTTCTGATGCTTACCCCATCTCTTTAAATTATGTTTGTTTGTTTTTGTCTTTTAGTGTGTTTTTAATTTTTTTGTTGTTGTTGCAAGCCAGATATGATGGTCTGTATAAAAATAACTAAAGCAAATAGGCCTTTAGTGTAGGCTTTTATGCATAACTGGCTAGAAGTTAGAGACTATGTATATTTTTGCTATACCAATAGGTATGAGGCTAAAATTTCCTTTGGTGTCTTTGTTTGCATCTTCTCTGCTATCTTTGGGGTTCCACAGAGACTTCTTCAACAAGGTCTAAAATATGCAATTATTTCAGTTGTATGCCCTTGTTACTATATAGGCATCGTACTGATGTGGTGGTAAGGTGTAGGAGGAAGAGAAGCATTCTTTAGTCCTGTGACTAGGTCTTAGTCTTTAGTGAAACTTTGCCCTGAACTGTGATCTCACAAGTGCTTCTCAGTCCCCATCACCCTCTCCCAGGTGATACAGGAAGGCTAGAGAGGTCTAGAGTGGGTATTTACTTTCTGCCATGTAGAAGGCTGTTACAGACTGGAGTTGGTTATTTCCCTTATACCATATCAAAGGCTAGAGCAAACAAGCTGGACATTTCCATTCCCCCAGGTAGGTTAGGTTCTGGCAAAACCCTAGTAGGTTAAACTTCGATAAAAATAGTTTCTGATGAGGACAGCCTTGTTAAGAAAAACAGAAAGCTCTAGAAACATTTCAGAATGGCTACTTTGGGAGTGTTAGAAGCAAGTGAAAATTTTTCTCTTGTCTTTACCAGGTAAGAACCTGGTAGTCCTCCTTGAGGCAAAACTCACAAAAGTGTGAGGGCTTTACTAACCCTGGGCCCCACTGGTGTTTTAGTTTCTTAAACTTGCCCATGCTAAGTCTCTTCTGTGGTTCTGTTTCCACCCATGTTTCTCTAATCTGGGGGCAGCCATTTGCCCTGTGATTTTAATTCTCTCATGGATCGAAAAAGAGCCATTGATTTTCATTTTGTTCAGCTTTTATCTTGCTATGTGGACAAGAGTAATGACTTCAATATGCCTTATGTGCCAGACCAGAAATCAGAAGCTCCCACTCATACATTCTTGCTTATTTCTTATTCTGTTCTATTAATAGTGCCCAGCATGGCCATGTGATAAACAGATGTCAAAAAAAGCCCTACTTATCAAAGGAAGTAAACCCTGGCCCTAAGAATTGCTTTGTACCCCAAACTGAATAAATTTCAGGCATAAGATATGGCACCTTCACATTCAATATCCAACTTTATTTATCACTACATCATATATTTAGATAAGATTCCTTTCATATTTTATTTATGAGGAACTGTGTTAACTTATGTGTACATCCTAAAACTAGTATGCAAATAAGCGCTAGAAAAATGAGTATAAAATTCCCAAAGTACATCTGGACTCTTGCATTAATCATGTTTTTGTTTTATAATGCTTTGACAGCTTGGGGCTTGGGTACTCTGAGAGGAGGGATGCCTCTCCCAAAGCTAGTTAATTCCTAAATATCGGAAACAACTTGCCTGTGAGCACACCTTTTATATGCAAACCAACCCATCCAGAGCCCATTACCTAAACAGTCTCCCTTATCTATCTCTCACATCAAGCCAATATTCTCCCTGCCCCAAATCATCCCAGGACCAGGCTCCAGACAACTACACACAGAGCCTCTAGCTGAGAGCCCACTGAGATTATTCAAACTATCCCAACTCAGGCTTGCTCAGTGGTTACCCTGCCTTGCCCATTCCTCCCCAGGTAAAGCACAGTTGAGGCTTTGTATTGCTTCCCCTCACTCCTGCTGCCTTCTGACCATGTCTGGTCCTTCCCCCTGGGGGCATGGTGGGTCTCCTATCCTTGGGAACTAAAAGTCGTAAATTCTTCTGTCAATGGCACCAGACCCTCTGTGTTTGTTGTCTTATTATAACTGACTAAAACAATTTCTCAGGTACATTTTATTTTATTTTATTAAGATTTGTTCATTTATTTGAGAGAGAGAGAGAGCAGGGGGAGGGGCGAAGGAGAGAAAGAGAGAATCCCCAAGCAGACTCTCTGCTAAGCAGGAAGCCAGACACGGGGCTCGATCTCAGGACTCTGAGATCATGACCTGAACCAAAATCAAGAGTCAGTCACATAACTGACTGAACC
The DNA here is from genome assembly GCF_003265705.2 of Callorhinus ursinus. NCBI lineage: Eukaryota > Metazoa > Chordata > Mammalia > Carnivora > Otariidae > Callorhinus > Callorhinus ursinus. The sequence continues at coordinate 2,438,418 of NW_027397122.1, read as the reverse complement.
ACGCAGGCACCCCTAAATTCCCAGGTATATTTTAAAACATACCTCTTAGTTGATATGAATATTCAATGACTAAAAAACTCGACTTTCTTTCATGCAGATTCAGAGAATACAATCTAAAGTGGTCATTAAGAAAGTCTGGCTTTTTTTGGTGGGGGAGAGAGGAGCGGTGTGGGGGGCGGGATAGATCTTGTTTACCTCATTTTTAATTGCTGACCTTAGACTTGCTAATAATTACTTTATAAAGTAACATTTATGGAGTTTGCCCTTCCATCTTCTATCCACTTAATAAATAATATATTACAGATAGCTGAATTAATTAATTAAACATATATCTATTTATTACTATTTGCTATGTATGAGGTACTCTCCAAGCCACTCTGCTGTGAACACGGCAGAGTGTTCTTATTTTATTGTAATCTGCTTTCTTATTTTCATTGTAATCTGGACAGACAGCATAGCTTTATTGAGATTTCTTTAATACACTACAATGTGTAGGGTCTATGAAAGCATAAAATGCATTGTATATCATTATATAATTAAAGAGGGTCTTGCAAATGAAATATTTAATGAGAATTTTTTTTCCTTAAAGTGTAGTTCAGAAATTATTTGAGGGTTGTATTCTGTCGGCAGGAAAATAAACTATATCAACTTCATTCAGAGAATGAATAAATTTAAGATTATATAAAACTGCCAAGTATAGCAGGGATAATTATAGTAATAATTGTGCTGTGCTAAAGATATTAACTTAAAAATGCAATGAAATTACTATTTTTGTCTTCTCATGATATTGAGTTCAATAATTCCTGGGGCCTTAATCCCAGAGGGGAAAAGACTTTCTGCCCATTTTCTTTGTCTTTACCTACAGACACATAAACTTATTCTCATGACTGAAGGCACCTTATTTTTCCCCACCTACATTCCTTTTAATTTATATTAACTTCCTTCTCTTTATACTAAATTTTTTTTCTTAGAAGTTTAGAGATCTTCAGAAAATATTTGTATTATATTTATAGATGTGGTGACCCCTCAGTTTAATCCAGACTGATATCAACATTTTTGGATAATTAGAATGAAGACCTCTAGAAATTTAGAAACTGTATAATTTCATCCCTTCACTCAAAAACAAGCATGTGAAACTAATGTGACTGTCCAATGTTAAGTGTTTTGTGAAGAACACAGTTTCACAAATGTGCATTTATAGAGTTAAGGAATGGTGGTACTATATATGTGACAAATAATTTGAATCTTAAAGTAGGTTAACTACACAGGGGTTGAAATATAATTTAATCAATATGTGTATTAAATTATTTACTTAATAAATTATTGAATTTGTGCATCACAGTCTCAACTTCCATGTTTGTTGTGAGCTTAAATATTGTCACAAGCATGTGCAAGTATTTGGGTTGGAGCAAGGCATGGGGTATACCCGAGAGAGGCATTAAAAGACATTATGTGTTACTTACTTTAGGACCATGGTTCCTTCCTTCTTCATAGGACCTGACTGCAATGGATTCAGATCTGGCAGGTAGGATACCAGTAGTCATGAAATTGTGAAAGCCCCAAGGAAATCGAGGAAACGTTGGCTTTACAGGTCATGCCTGAAACACTCCAGCAGTTGTGGATGGATTTGAGACCCCAGCTCAGAGAGACAGAAGCCCTAAAGGATGCAAAGACAAATTCTGAAAGGATAACAGCCTTTGTCCCCATCACAAGATAATGTTTGTTGGTCTATCTTTGTTTCCTTGGCTCTTTTCTTTCAACCCCAACATGCATTCTTTAATATTTCGGGTAAAATAAAATGACAGGAATCAGTTCTCACATATAGTTACAACTTTTCTATTGCTAAAATACGCACTTGGGAAATAATATCATGCTGGTAGTTTTACCACTCCAGATTTAAAGGGAAGGAGTGACTTAAGACATATTTTTTTAGAAATGTTGTATTTTGAATAAATTCCATTTATCACTAAATCCATTAGTAGCTTTGGCTACTATGTATATGTTGATCAGGCACTTTGCAGCTGATTGTCCCTTTGGATCCATGATAATGTAACTTCTGCTATTAGTCTGCAGTTCTGCAGAACTTACATCTATGCATCTACAAGAATGCTTTCCATTTTCCCATGTTCAGATACCAAATCCCTAGCAATTTCACTTAGGTATAACACAAAACAACTAAAAAGTGCACACCTTGAGTTCTATCTCATTTATTTTTATTTAAATGTATTGAATGTATGTAAAAGTTTGTTTTCTCAGTAGATAAAGCTGTGACTGTGTTCAACATTACCTCATTACCATAATTGTCATTATCGACATCACAATATTAGCAAACAGATACATGGCACAAATGCTGAGTGCCAGCTACTGATAGAAGGTCTTTCTGTGTATCGACTCATTTCATCCTCAAAACAATCCTGTGAGGTATTGATATTATCTTCATTATACATATTAAGAAGCTAATACACAGGAGTTTAAGTAACTTGTTGAAGGTCACATAACAAGAAGGTGACAGAGCTACACATAAGTCCAGACCATCCAATTCCAGAGTCCAGACATCAGACACTCCCCAGCCTCCCATGAGGTAAATCAAGGACAGGCTCTATTGAGAGAGCAGTGCCTGCCCTTAACTTGAATATTACGGGGGCAAAAAAAAAAAAGAGTCAATAGTAATGGACATATTTTTAAACAATGATTCTTGGACAAAATATTTTTCCACTTGTGTTTTATTTTGCAGAATTTGACTTTCAGATTGTGGTCAAGCCAAACCAACAAGGTCTCTTTAGCTTAGCAGGAAGAATACAAGACAAAGAAAGTTCCTGCAACAATGCTTTCAAACAGGCAAGGGGACTCGGTGAAGGCTGTGGATTCTCACAGGACCTGGGGGGCCAGAAACTGGATGGCACTGGACTGACTGTCAATGGGACCACAGCTGACCATTCCAGAATAAGAATGGCTCTTTCCAACTGAGCGCTACAGACATTTTAAATCCTGAATGCAACAGAAAGTGGTAATGGGCTGTAGGCTAGCTTTCAAGATCATGAGCGAATAAGTTCATTATTAATGACCATGAACTGAAATGACAAGTGACACTGTTTTCCCTCCAGCTAAACCCTGAGAACTGCATTTGAGAGACATGTTTCCTGGTCCCAAAGAAGAGCAGAAAATAATCTGAGGTAATTTCAGACAGAAATAATAAACATAAGGGGAAAATGCAAATAAGTAGAAATGCTAATTAGGTTTTTCCAAAAAGCAAAGGATACTCAAGTCCTTATCTTTTAAAAGAATGCTTTATTTTAGCAAATAGAACTGAGGTCTCTATTCTGACTTGCCTGTTCGAAAGTGAAAGCAAAGAGCCCACAGGCCCCACCTATTTCCACAGAGCCTGCTGACAAAATTTCCACTAAAAGGAGAAAAAAACCCTGAAAACAGGCCAGTGCCAACTCACAGAGGACACTTAAAACTGACATCTTTTAGGGGCGCCTGGGTGGCTCTGTCGTTTCCCCCTGCTTGCATTCCCCTCTCTCACTGTGTCTCTCTCTGTCAAATAAATAAATAAAAATCTTTAATAAAAAAAACCTGGCATCTTTTAATTCTGGGGTCTATACTAAAGGGTTGTATAGCAAATATTTTAAGCTCAGAGGGCCATATGGTCTCTGTGGCAACTATTTAAATTTGCTATTGTATCAAGAAAGCTACCATAGATCACAGATAATATATGAATGAATTGCTATGAATGTATTAAAGCAAACAAGCAAAGAAACAAACAACTTTATTCATGGAACCAGGTAGCAGGCTGGAATAGGCCACAGACCATAGTTTACTTCCCCTGCATTTACTCATAAACAGTGATTGGAAATCCAAGGATTAACAGATATTTGAGGAAAACAGTGCAAAAGGAAAGAATCAAGATGTAATTGCAGCAAGAAATTAATGCAATTAATAAAGGAAACAAATAAGTCATGGGGAAAAAAAAGCAAAGTTGTTAAAATATTGAAAAAAAAACTAGTACAGAAAAATAGGCTACTAAGTAAAAATAATGATAATATAATAACTAGAAAATAAGAAAATAATGTTGTAAAATAAATATAAGATGACAACTATAAAAAAGCAATAAACTGAATCCTAAAATATAAATGACAGAAATTCAACATAAACAGAAATTTAAAAATATGTAATGAAGGAGAGAAAATTTAAGGGGCATGAAAAATAAGTACAAGTGATATATATCTAATTCCAGAAATACAGAATAGAGAAATGAAAAAGGAAAATAATGGATGAAAGAAACAATCTTCCTAGGACTAACAAAAGGCAGGTCTTTATGATGACATAATTCATCAAATGGCACACCGGGAGAAAAATACAAGGCCCCAACTTTAAAAATGAAAGTCCTTAAAGCTTCCAGAGAGAGAAAGAGAATAAGAAAAAAAAGGTGGAGAGCAACATTTTTTTTTTCTGCAAAAACAGTAAGAAATAGGACCAGAACAAAAAACCTGTACAGGCAACAATATATATTAGAAAATGCTGGAGAAATGGCCTTCATATTCTTGGCGAAACAGTTTTGAGGTTAGATTTCTATACTTAGCCAAAATATTGATCAAGTCTGACAACAAGATTGATATGCTTTCAGATATTCAAAGACTCAATTTCTCTGCATTCCATCTAAAAGTTCTTGAAATGAGATTACATTTAGGTACCTTTTTAATGGCACAAATAGTGCAGATAAGTAAAGTGTGTACTCTTCTTATTTCTGCTTATGATAATCTGTCAGGTCTAACTTCATTTCATTCAGCCAAATATCAATAAATATATATAATTGTATTGAAAATCTTAGGCATAGATGTCTTGGGATGTCAAGGCTTGGGATGTCACTGATGGTCTCGGAAGCTAAATACAGTGTTAATATTGTTGTCTTTGCTTTTTCTGCATGCAATTAACAGCAGGGAAAAATCACCACTGTACCTGTTAATATTGTTAACCACATGGTGATTAGGGGAACGTGCTACATACTGGGGTGTTTTTGTTTGTTTCTTTCTTTTTAATTACTTGATCACAAAATAATTTTTTAAGCAATAAATGTTCCCACTTCTTCCTTAACGATTTACAATCCAATTCCATGGACTCGACTTCTCAAATTTCATTACACTTTCTAATTGACAAACCAATAATATCTTACCTTACTTAGTAGATTTATTGCATTCACATGAGTTATGTCACACTTTTGTCTACTCTTTCAGTATTATAATCCTCCTATTGTTTGACTTCTGAAGAATCTGGAGTCTCTTTCTCTCTTTCTAATCTCTTTACTTGATCCTTTTAGTCTTCTTTTCTGGTTTTTCTTCTTCAATCACCACTTAAGTTACTCAGTGCTTAGCTTTTTCCACTGTTCTCCTAGAAAAATAGCTTTTTCTGGTAGGACCCAACTGTTAACCACTCAGTTCATCTTCCATCTATATCTTTGCATTTGACATTTCTCCAGAGCTCCAAAGATGAAAATCAGAATACCTGCAGAACACCTGTAGACCCCAGTCCACAGTGCCACATTAGGCTGCTAATTCAACGTCTCTAAAATAAAAGTCTTCTCTTTACTTAGACTCTCAACTTAGGTCTGTCCCTGGATTCAGTGTTCTCAGATCAGTACTTCCATCCTTCCTGCATATGCAGCCCTCAATTTTGCAACTCTTGACTCTTCCCTCATCTTCTTTTTTTGCATAACTTCACTTTCCTGATTTCCCGCTTCCAAGCAGTTGCCACCAGTTAATTGTAAGTAGAAAGAAGAAAAGAATATTTCTGAGTCATGTTGAGGGAAAAGAAAAAGATATTTGACTAACTATGGTTATTGTTTTGTTGAAAATCAAATGTAGGATGCAAGTGTAAGAACTACAATGGTCATAACAATAGAGAGATTTGGGAAGATGTTGTAGGTTGTGAAAGCAGAGCACCGGCCAGGCCAGTGGAGAAACACATTAGATTTAATAACAGACACATTGAATGCACAGTCTGATTTTCTGCTGTGTGTGGGGACACTGGCTTCCCAGAATTCTCCTGAAAAAAATATTATTAAACTGAGATATGATAAGGGCTGACAGTGGCTTCCACTGGGTCCGGGTCACAGGCCCAGGCTGCCCCTGAAAAGTCAATTATCTGGTTACTTACATCTATGTCAACAATGTCTCTGCATTCTTCCCCACTTTTCATTCCAACTGTCAGATTCCCTTACTTAGATCCTCTTCATTAGTTTTCATCAAGAGCTCCTGAAACATTACTTTTTTTCTGTTCTTTTTAGTTTTCAAAAGCCATCTTAGTGAAACAGACCAGAACACATTACTGAAAAATAAAGAATGAAATAAAAATTAAGTACAAAAGTTTAGCATGTTTATCAAATTTCTCTACATGCTCCATTCTAACCACCCCCTTCTTTTCTAATATTCCTAGGAATCCCCAAAACAGATTCCGTTTTCCAGATAACTGATTTTTTTTTTTAAACAAAGCTGAAATAGGTATCTCACTGGTATCTTTTGGAAAGTACATTGTCAATTTCCTGCCTTGATAATCAAAGAAGGACATTTTCCTCTTCATGGGACTCTCTGTTGCACACTGAGAATTTATTACTTCAATATATCCTAATGTCTCCAGAAAACTAGGGCATAAATAGACTTCTTTTTTGCTTACTAAATTTTCAAACTCATGCTATGATTTTTTTTGCTTTGAATACACATGGTATAATTTTTTTTTTTCTCCTTCACATAAAGGTCAGCCATTATACTGCTGCCATGGAATTTAGTTTCCCTATTTCCAAAAGTCTTCTTAAATTTTTCCAAGGATTTGGAAATTAGATAACTCAGCTTAGAATGTTAAAATTTTACAATGTTGAAACTTTAAAAACAAATCACTTTCACAATATCCATTAATAGGTTCTGAGTAAAGACAAGAAATTGATTTCCTTTCTCAAGGTACCCTTCCACGTATTTACATTTACTGATTTAATCTTCATGTGACTCCTTGCTGCACATACTATTACTATTTCCATTTTACAGTTAAGGAAACCGAGGTCTTGACAGGTTATATAACTTGACCTAGGTCAAATGGCTAATAATAGACAGTATTTACATCCACGATTTTAACTACTCTGCTCTATCACCCCTCATGACTAGGATATAAATTGCCTAAGATAAGTAGATTTGACTTTATTCACTGCTTTGACTTCTTTATGTTTTCCTTGTTTCCCTCATCCTTTAATGTAGATAACCAAATGTTTACCTTGTTATAGTTTCATGCATCTAATTGCATTTTGGGGTGTGGGAGCACTGGAATAAAACATCCCTTGATTATTTTATGTGCTTTTTTTCTGTCCCTGCTACTTTATACAGGTATGTAAATGAAAATGTAGAAGTTAAGTATTTGATTCAAAGTTCATGGAAAACTTTCATGGCACAAACAGCTATAAATACATCTACAATGACCTGGTCTGCTTACAACAACATCACCCATTGCCTCAGGACCTGTTTGAAAAGATTCCATGTCAAAAGCAGGGCATCCCTCCTCCTGTCACCCTGGCTCCTGCTTAGTAGAAAGCAAGGAGGCAGGGTGGGAGGTGAAAACCAGAAAGGTGGCAACCCCCAGATGCATCTCCCAACATCTCAAGTGCTGAAGCAGAAGGCAGGATGAACAAGACAAGAGTATCATCTCCTCCTTTCCAGCCTGTCTCCTCATATCCTTTCTGGCCTCTGGGATATAAGGAGAGTGATCCTCCAATGTCTCATCCAAACTGGAACACATATTTGAAAGTAAAATGGGGTGCTTTTAGTTTTTTTTTTCTTTTTTTCTTTTTTAATTTTTTTATTATTATGTTAATCACCATACATGACATCATTAGTTTGTGAGGTAGTGTTCCACGATTCATTGTTTGCATATAACACCCAGTGCTCCATGCAGAATGTGCCCTCCTTAATACCCATCACTGGGCTAACCCATCCGCCCACCCGCCTTCCCTCTAGAACCTTCAGTTTGTTTCTCAGAGTCCAGAGTCTCTCATGGTTTGTCTCCCCCTCCGATTTCCCCCCCTTCATTCTTCCCCTCCTGCTATCTTTTTTTTTTAAACATATGTTGCATTATTTGTTTCAGAAGTACAGATCTGTGATTCAACAGTCTTGTACACTTCACAGCGCTCAACATAGCACGTACCCTCCCCAATGTCTATCACCCAGCCACCCCATCCCTCCCACCCCCCACCACTCCAGCAACCCTCAGTTTGTTTCCTGAGATTAAGAATTCCTCATATCAGGGTGCCTGGGTGGCTCAGTTGGTTAAGCGACTGCCTTCGGCTCAGGTCATGATCCTGGAGTCCCGGGATCGAGGCCCGCATCGGGCTCCCTGCTCAGCAGGGTGTCTGCTTCTCCCTTGGACCCTCCCCCATCTCATGCTCTCTCTCTCTATCTCATTCTCTCTCTCAATAAATAAATAAAATCTTTAAAAAAAAAAAAAGAATTTCTCATATCAGTGAGGTCATATGATTCATGTCTTTCTCTGATTGACTTATTTTGCTCAGCATAACACCCTCCAGTTCCATCCACGTCGTTGCAAATGGCAAGATCTCATTCCTTTAGATGCAGCCATCAAATGGGGTGCTTTTAAAAATTGCAGCGGGACAATAAATGTGAACTGTCCATTTCCCAGTTTGCATATAAACTCACACTAGAAATAGGAAGTCAGCAAGTACATAAGTATGATTACCACTAACTCTGTCTCAGGTCTGACCAGTTGACGTGCTTCAGTTCACAGATTAATCAATGGCCTACACATGTGGCCAAACAAGCTTAAAAACCTCCCACTTTAAACCTGCTCACACATAGGCAACAAATTTATCTTCTCTATCTCCAATTTACATAATACAGGCCTACTTTCTAATGGTTAATTTGCCATTTATTATCAGGAATGTTAATCTTCACACCTTTTATGACTATTCTTAATTTGAAGTTGTTCCATTATTTATCTTTAATTCATTTTTCTGCTTAATATATCTGCTAGATTTCAAATTATATTTCAGTGAATAGTTTTTTTTTTTCTCATTTCCAACTTCCACTTAAAGTTTGCACTCAAATGGATCAACTTTGTAAGCAAAATGCCTTTAGCATTTCTGTCAAGATTTAGTAACTTAATCTGGATTCCTGCTAAGCCACCACTCACAGCTAAACACTTGGGTAGACTCTGGCTGAGGTCTCATTGCTGGGAGCTAAATATATACTGATTAGGAGAGAAACAGCCTTGGGGCATGTTACCGAACAAATGCATCATCGTATTTTATGGACACTTGTACTGGAAAAAAAGATCACAATTTAATGAGTAGAAGACTCAAGAAGAAGATAAACGATAGAATTTATTAGAGAGCAAAGACTGTGCTGGATCTCAAGTTCATGGAGGTAAAGGTTTAAAAAGTTTCAAATATGTTTTTCTCACTCAAGGCAAATATCACATGGTTTGAGTTTGATACACTAGATAGAACATAACATTAAAACTGAGTAAATATCACTTCTCCATACTGAACTTCATCTCATCTGTGTTAATAGTAAACATGGCATTAGTCAACAGCAAGATGGGGTCATAGAAAAGTGAGTACGGTATTTGCCTGCATTAACAATGAAGTGAGATGAGGCGGATGATAATTACATTCTATCCTGGCTGAGTCAAACAATCCCACCCATTACATCTGGGCTTTGTTACTTAGAAGGGATAGAGAAGCTTGAGGATATAATCAGAATTGGTCGTGAAAATGGAAAAGGCTTTGAGCCATAGAAGAAATGTTGAAGGACTGGTGAGGACAGAAAACAAGAGTCGAAAGTTGATAAGGGCAGGCCTTTGGGGGACAGTGGGAAGAAGCAACGTTCGACTTTTTCTCTGTGGCTTTGAAGTCTCGTGCAGAGCACACCGAGGAAGGGATAAATGGATTTTGGCTCAATAGAGATTTTTATCAGGTAGAGCCGTCTGCAGGGGGAATATTGAGTTCTGGGCTGTCACAGGCATTCAGATGAGTCTGATGACCACCAGATGAGCGTGTCATGGTGAGCACTGAAACTTCAGATGGTTGGTTAGGCTACACAGCCACTAGGATTTTTATTACAATGAGATCCTTGAACCACTTCTCACTTTCATAGCTAAAGGAGATACGGAACACACTGGGGATAGTCTAGTGGATTTCAAAGAAATTATTACATGAGAAAAATATGACTTTAGGGAAGTAAATAAATATTTTAATTAAGGCCCCCTATGCTCATAAATTTAAGATTAAGTAACAGTATTCAGGTGTTATGCAGGCTTAGTTTCTGAGGCAAGCAGTCAGCTGTTAATTCATCTCCACAGAGGGCTAAATGAAAGGAAACAGAACCTCAAATGAGGGAGGAATAATTTAAAACATGTGTAAGTCAGAGCTTCTCAGTATCGGTGGTATATAATATTGAATTGGTGTGTTCTAAAAATACAGGATAATAATCACATGTCCATTTGGTTAAAGATAGTTCTATTACCGGTTTGTTATAAGACTTAATTAAATACTCCATATCCTTAATGTGCAATTATGTCTAGTTACATGTTGACATAATATGCACCTAAAATGCAAAAAAGGCCAACATAAATGAAAAGGCCAAACCAAGCACAGCTTTGGAGAATCATTACTGTGTCCACCCAAGATAATGTGTCACAGGTGCACTGATTCCAAGACATGTACTTGGGACAATATCCAAGTCAGGGAATGGCCATCAGCTTGGGTAAGCAATGACCCTTGGCCCCTGGAAAATATACTCAACATAGTGTTCATTCCACAAACGCTGGGGTATGCACAGGATTTGGAAGACAAGAATTTACATTTCTCCTATGGGTTTGGAAAATGTCTTAGTTTTTCAGAATATTCATTTTCTAGAAGATGAAATGTGGGTGATGACTTTTATCAGATTCCCCCACTGTGTGGTTGGATCATGCATTTATATCTGTACAGTTAGAATGTGGTATATTTTGTGCTACCAGAGGCCCTACCCATCTGGGGACTTCATGGAGCACTTGATGAGGATGGGGCTGGACATCTTGGAGCAGGGAGAAAAGAGGCAGGGTCATTCTGTTCAGGGAGCCCTGCAGACTCACAGAGTGTGGCCTTGAAGCAAGGAGGGATGAGTACACAGGGAGAACAGGGACGGGGAGCTTCTAAGGCCTGTTCTTCAGAACACTTTTATATGAAATGCTCAAAAAATATTTTTTTACAGTAAAATAGGTCTTGTGACTCCTATTAAGCAAAGATAAAGTTTGATAAAGTTTGATTAGAGCTTTATATGCTAAGATGTACCTTTTAGAGTTTCTTTTAATAGTATGGTGAAACTCTGATGGAGAGTAGTATAATTTCCCAACTGCTACTTATTTGGGGGCCAAAATCTGTTTTGATTATTATCCTTCTTTAGGCCATATTGATCCTCGGAAAGTTGAATAGCAGTATCTACCACTTTTGAAATGTAATCACAGCCAGGATGCCAGGTAGGCCTTAATATCATTCCTTTAAAAACCAAACGTTCTGGGCGCCTGGGTGGCTCAGTTGGTTAAGCGACTGCCTTCGGCTCAGGTCACGATCCTGGAGTCTCGGGATGGAGTCCCGCATCGGGCTCCCTGCTCAGCGGGGAGTCTGCTTCTCCCTCTGACCCTCTTCCCTCTCATGCTCTCTCTCTACCATTCTCTCTCTCTCTCAATAAATAAATAAAATCTTTAAAAAAAATAAAAAAAAAATAAAAACCAAATGCTCCATTAGGCCTGGAATATTAGTTTGATTTTTACCAACTTTCAAGATGGGAAAAATAAATAAAGAATTACTACGTTTAATGGATATCTCAAAAAATATGTATTTCTTTTTATTATATATATATATTTGAAATCATTGTTACTTATCTTTTTATTACAAAATAAATGCAGAAACAGAAAACCACATAAGCCAATCTATACCTTATTGAGTTCATATAGTGTGAAGACAAAGATCAAGATATAAATAGGTGAGATATCCCCCCACCCAACTGTTACATTCATTTTCTCTTTGAACCAAGAACTAAAGCATTGCTTCTGCTTCAAGCTCACCTTTATAATATTGATCATCATACATGCTGCCTTGTATCCAGGAACCACTCTCTTGTCCTCTGGCTCCTGGTCAAATCCTCATCTCCATTCAGGGCTCAGAATGGAACCCAAGCTGCTAACAATGGTTTGCAGGGAAAGCACCAACCCTGTTGCCTGGTCCCTCTTGAAATTCAAGATATCTAAACTAGCTGCGCTCTGAGTACTGCCCACCCAGCTTCAGCCTCCTGCTCCTTCTTCCGATCACTCCTCTAGACTATTCTATATTTACTGCTCTTCTACCAACCTCATTCTTCTTCCTTCACAAGGTTAAAGCAACCAACACTAACTGTCACCACTGTATCTACTGACCGAACAAAATTTCTGCTCATGTATTCTACCTTCTCCCCTGTTACCTCTTGTCACCAGATGCAACGTCATGTCCATTTTCCATTACATGTGAATTAACAGCAGCTTTTTAAAAATTTTTATTGTTATGTTAATCACCATACATAACATCATTAGTTTTTGATGTAGTGTTCCATGATTCATTGTTTGTGCATAACACCCAGTGCTCCATGCAGTACGTGCCCTCCTTAATACCCATCACCAGACTAACCCATCCCCCCACGCTTCTCCTCTCTAGAACCCGCAGTTTGTTTTTCAGAGTCCATTGTCTCTTATGGGTCGTCTCCCCCTCCGATTTCCCTCCTTCATTCTTCCCCTCCTGCTATCTTTTTTTTTTTAACATATATTGTATTATTTGTTTCAGAGGTACAGATCTGTGATTCAACAGTCTTGCACAATTCCCAGCGCTCACCGTAGCACATACCCTCCCCAATGTCTATCACCCAGCCACCCCATCCCTCCCACCCCCCACCACTCCAGCAACCCTCAGTTTGTTTCCTGAGATTAAGAATTCCTCCTATCAGTGAGGTCATATGATACATGTCTTTCTCTGATTGACTTATTTCGCTCAGCATAACACTCTCCAGTTCCATCCATGTCGCTGCAAATGGCAAGATTTCATTCCTTTTGAGGGCTGCATAATATTCCATTGTGTGTGTGTGTGTGTGTGTGTATATATATATATATATATATATATATATATATATATATATACCACCTCTGCTTTATCCATTCATCTGTTGATGGACATCTTGGCTCTTTCCACAGTTTGGCTATTGTGGACATTGTTAACAGCTGCATTTGACAGTGTTGTCATGTCTTTCTCTGAAAATACTCTCTTCATTTCCTTGTGTGATACCAAATCATTCATTTTTCCCTTTTTCTCCCTACATTTCTTCCCCCCCCTTGCTACTGAAGAATAATTGACATACGATATTGTATTAGTTTTAAGTATATGACATAATGATTTGATATCTATATACAGTACAAAATGGTCACCATAGTAAGTTTAGTTGCCATCTGCCACCGTTCTGCCGCTGTTCTATGTTGTTACAGCATTATTGACTATATTCCCTGTCTTCTACATTTCTGGTTGATCCTTTGTTGATTCCTCCTCCTATCCAGGGCTTCTAAATGCTGGAGAACCCCAGGAGTCTGTCTTTGGACCTCTCTTTTCTATTTACACTCATCACTAAGTAATCTCATTCACCCTGAGATTTAAATACCACATAAAGCTGATCCATCATTCTGAAATTTATATTCTTATGTTGGACCTCGGCATTTAACTACACAATTGTAGCTTCAGTGGCCTTTATGATGTTTACTTCAATGTCTAATAAGCATTGCCAAATCAACATGTCAAAAGCTGACTACTGTTATCCATCCCCACCATATTCACCAGATTGACCTCTCTGGTGGTCTTCCAACACCAGTCAGAGAAAACAATGTCTTCCCATTAGTTATTGTTGAATTCTCTCTATGTCATAACCCACCTTGGGTTTTTTTTTTTTTTTAAAGATTTTATTTATTTATTTGAGAGAGAGAATGAGAGAGAGAGAGTACAGGAGAGGGGGGAAGGTCAGAGGGAGAAGCAGACCCCCCGCTGAGCAGGGAGCCTGATGCGGGACTCGATCCCGGGACTCCAGGATCATGACCTGAGCCGAAGGCAGCCGCTTAACCAACTGAGCCACCCAGGCGCCCCCCACCTTGGGTTAATCAGCAAATTCTAATCACCTACTTTCAGATATAACCAGCACCAGCCACATCTCACCTCAATCAGAACCAGTAATCTGGACAAAGACACCATCATAAATTCCTGAAATAAGTCTCTAAGTGACTCCTCCTTTTTCCACCCTTACACCTTTAAGATTTACTTTCAACATAGAGGCCATAGCAGTCCTTTAAAAATATAATCCCCTTGTGACTCCAGTCTGCTTAGACCACTTCAGAGGTAGACCATCTCAGTCAGAGAAAATCATCAGAATTCATCCTATGACCTTCCAGGTACAACATGATCTGTCCCCATCTCAATTTTCTGACTTTGTCTCCTAATACTACTCCATAATCCTGCCATACCACCTTTCTCTCTGTCCCTTAAACACATAATGCATATGCCCCCTTCAGGACATTTGCATTTACTGGCCCACCTGCCTTGAATGATCTGAAAAACTTCAGGGCTACCTCCTTCTCTTGTCAGTCTGCACAAATACTTTCTCTGTAAGCCTTCTCTGACTCCTAACTAAAATGCTCCCCATAATACTTCATGTTTTCCTTCTTGTTGCTTAGTATTTAGACTCTGTATTTGTATATTTATTTTGCTATTGCCTTTACTCCATTAGACAAGTCGATGAGAACAGATATTTTTGTGTTTGTGGTTCAGTGCTATTTCCCCATTGCCTGGCACACAGTGTGTTCATGCTAGAGAAAGCTTTTGAAATTCTTCTTTCAAAATTAATATCTAGTTTGCTTACACTACAGGGCTGTTATGAGGAATAAATAAGAGTGCTTTAAAAGTTTTATGATTAGACCAATAAAAAGCACTGATTGCTCATGAATTTCTTACCACAGTAATCAAGGCTTTCACAGAAATAAATAAAATTGAGCAAGAAAAATCTATCTCTGGATCTGATTCAGACCCACATGTACAAATAACTATCTTGAGAAATGGAGTGGGTTATATAAAATCATGGACTCTAGAATAATCATGGAAGCAAGCAGAGTTGTTCTGAAAAAGAAAAATCCCAACATATGCATTTTGAATAGTTGTGATAATTTTGGGGAAATCATAGAATTTCTTGATAACATTTTTAGTTGAAAAAAGTAAATTGTATACATATACACAAGGAAAGACTTGTTATTTATAAATTAGTCAGGTACTGGTTTTAAACTAAAGGCTAGCATTCAACATATAGAGTTTAGATATAAAAATAAGGGGGTCTGAGACTGGTATATCTGGGCAAGTTGTTTTCACATATGAAAAATAGACAAGTATTTTTAAAGATGGGGAAACATATCACATTTATGTACCTAAAATGAAAGAGGAGGAAGCAGGGGAGGCAAATGCAGAGGTGGAGGAAAAAAAAAGAAAGAAAGAAAGAAAGAAAGAAGAAAGAAAGAAAGAAAGAAAGAAAGAAAGAAAGAAAGAAAGAAAGAAAGAAAGAAAGAAAGAAAAGAAGGAAAGAAGAAAGAAAGAAAGAAAGAAAGAAAGAAAGAAAGAAAGAAAGAAAGAAAGAAAGAAAGAAAGAACAAAAAGAAAAGGAGAAGAATTCAGCTCTTTAAAAGATGAAAGAAAATGAAAAGCAAAAATATAAAAGTTCAAGAAAGAGAACTGATGATGTTCTCAAAATGTTAGACTACCCTCTGCGGTTTTCAACACCCATAAGAAGTTTTAAAAGAGACCTGAAGACATTCATCATTTTAGTAAGTTTCACCTGACTGAACTACCATACTAATTTCATCAGAGTGATGTTTTCTTTTACAATTTGTAGTGAATAATCATTCATCATTATGGGTGTGAATCATGTACTAGAACACTGAAGAAATTCTTTGGGAAAAAATTTCTTTTCAGGCGGGATTTGCTAACTTTTCAAAAGTCTGTAAAGCCTGGAAAATTATAATTATGGAGATAAAATAGCTCAAGGAAAAAATACTAGAACAAAATGTCACAACAGGCTCAAGGGTTCGGCTTGAGTAATGACGTGTTTATTTTGACTTTTAATCCAATTTATTTAGTTTTTACAGTCTCAGAGAGGAAGAGAGGGGGAAGGGGCAGAGGTAGAGGAAGAAAGAATCTTAAGTAGGTTCTTTGCTCAGCCTGGAGCCTGATGCAGGGCTCGATCCCATGACCCTGAGGTCATGACCTGAGATGAAAGCAAGAGTTGGCTGCTTAACTGACTGAGCCACCTCAGAGCCCCGGTTTTTAGATTCAAAATCTTTTTAGTGACCAACTATTTCTGCCTTAATTCAAACACCCCCCTTTTCTTTTTTAACGAGAAAGATGAATTTTTATACATATATTAGGGGTAGTCAGAATTCAAACAACTATTTTTGTTAATAGAGTGCCACCGTATTTATCAGTTATGAAAAAGGAACAGAATAACCCAAAGTAAGCAGAAGTAAAGAGAAAATAAATCTGTAATTTAATTTAAGGAAAAGATAAAGAAGGTTGAGAAAATATTTAAATGTAAAGAATGGGAAAGACCATAGGTTAGTTTCCTAGGTAAATAGGCAGAGAAGTGGTCTTAGCTCAAGCTGCTATAATAGAAAACAGACTGAGTGGCTTTAACAACAAATACTTATTTCTCACAGTTCTGCAGACTGGAAATTCAAGATCAAGGAGCCAGCAGGTCAGGTCCTGTGTTTGGTGAAAGCCCTCTTCCTGGTTTGCACATGGCCATTCTTCTCCTGTGTCCTCACATGGCTGAGAGCAGAGAGGAACAAATGCTCTTGTGTCTCTTTTTATAAGGACACTAATCCCATTAGAGGGCTCCACCCTCATGACCTGGTTACCTCCCCAATGTCCCACGTCAAATACCATTCCACTGGGGTTAGGATTTCAAAGTATGAGTTCTGTAGGGACACTGAGCATCCCTCCTATGGCCTCCCACAATTCATGTCTTTCTCCCATGCAAAATACATTCGCTCCCAACAGCATCTACTCTAAAGTCTAAATCAAGTGTGAGGGAGACTTGAGGTACCATTCCTCTCCAGCTGTGAACCTAGGCAACCAAACAATTTATATGCTTCCTAAATACAATGGTGGGACAGGCAAAGGGCAGACATTCTCATTTTGAATGGGAGAAATAGGAGAAAAGAAAGGGTGTGTCCCAAGCACAAACATTCAGTTCATTGCAGAAGTAGAATTCTGTCTGTCACTTTCTAGGAGAGTTGACCTGGGTCAAGTTCTGTTTATGTATCACTCAAACATTTTCATATTTATTACATGAGATAAAAATGTTAAATGCCTCTCTTATATGAATGATACCCAAGAAACTGATTATATTAATTTATTACAATGATGATTTTCAACCCTGACTGTACATCTGTGGTGCTTTTAGAAAACGCAATTTAGAAAGCATACATCTAAATCTATTAATTACATTTTCTTAGGATGAAGCATATTTATATACTTGTTTTTCAAAGTCCCATGAGAAATTAGGATGCACCAAAAATGTTAACCAAAATAGTAAAACAGTAGAATAAAGGTTTCTCATCAAATAGGTATGAACTGGCAAATTTGTTTTTGTTTTCAGCTTTACCTAGGCATAATAGATACATAAATGAAATTGTAAGATATTTAAAATGTACATGATGATTTGATATACATTATAAATGGATTCCTTTCTTTGAATGAACTTATGCATTCATCACTTTACTTGGGCTTCCATGAGTGGTACTGGGGAATGGTCTCCCCACCACAGGGCAGGGGTTTGGTGCTGGGCTCTTCCCTTTTCACTCACTTTTATGAGGGAGTCCTTGTCTGTTCCTTTTCCTCCACTGACTAAAGTGCCTAAAATCAGCATGTCACCACATGTGATTTTTTTCTTTTTTGAGAACACTTAAATTTTACTCTTTTAGCAAATTTCAATATTATAATACAGTATTCTCAACTACAATCATCATGTTATATACTATACCCTCAGACATTGGTTATAACTAAAAGTTTGATTAATTTACCAACCCTGCCCCTAGCCACTGACTACCATAGTTCTACTCTGTTTCTCTGTTTGACCTTTTTTTTTTTTTCCTTTTTTCTTTTTGTATCCACATATAGGTAATATCATACAGTATTTGTCTTTCTCTGTCTGGCTTATTTCACTTAGCATAATGTTCTCCAGGTACATCTTTGTTGTTGTAAATATCAGGATTTTCTTCTTTTTTAGGGGGGAATAATATTCCATTGTGTGTGCAGCTATACCTCCTTTCATTTTATTGTACTTCATTTTATTGCCCTTCACAGATATTACTTTTTTTTTTAATAAAATGAAGGTTTGTGGCAAACTTGTGTTGAGCAAGTCTATTAGTGCTATTTTTCCAACAGCATTTGTTCCCTTAGGTGTCTCTGTGTCACCTTTTGGTAATTCTCTTAATATTTCAAACTTTTTCACTATTATTGTATTTGTTATGGTGATCTGTGATTAAGGATCTTTTATGGGAGACCACAAACCACACCCATGTAACACAGAAAATTTAACTATAAATAAATGTTGTGTGTCCCAAATGCTCCACCAATTGGCCATCTCTCTCTCTTTCTTTGGGCCTCCCTATTTCCTGAGACACAATGATATTGAAATTAGGCCAGTTAATAATTCTACAATGACCTCTAGGTGTTCAAGTGAAAGAAGAGTCACATATCTCTCACTTTAAATCAAAAGCTAGAAATGATTGAGCTTAATGAGAAAGACATGTCAAAAGCTAAGATAGGCCAAAAGCTAGACCTCTTGCACCAGTTAGCCAAGTTGTGAATACAAAGAAGTTCTTGAAGGAAATTAAAAGTGCTACACATGAATGATGAGAAAGCAAAACAGTCTCATGATATGGAGAAAGTTTTAATAGTCTGGATAGAAGATCAAAACAGCTCCAACATTCCCTTAAGCCAAGGCCTAATAATCCAGAGCAAGGCCCTAACTCTTCAACTCTATGAAGGTTGAGAGGTAGGGAAGCTGCAAGTTTGAGGCTAGCAGAGGTTCGTTCTTAAGTTTTAAGGAAAGAAGGCATCTTCATAACATAAACTGCAAGGTAAAACAGCAAGTGCTGATGTAGAAGTTGCAGCAAGTCATCCAGAAGATCTAGCTGAGATAATTTATGAAGGTGGCTACACTAAACAAATTTTCAATGTAGATGAAACAGCCTTCTATTGGGAGCAGATGCCATCTAGGACTTTCATAGCTAGAGAGGAGAAGTCAATCCCTAGTTTCAAAGCTTCAAAGAACAGTCTGACTCTTGTTAGGGGATAATACAGCTGGTGACTTGAAGTTGAAGCCAGCACTCTATAAGTGAAAAAACAAAGCTGAGTGATGGCACTTCTGTTTATAGCATGGTTTACTAAATATTTTAAGCCCACTAAATATTTTAAATATTTTATTAAATATTCTGAGACTTATTGCTCAGAAAAAAAGATTCTTTTCAAAAGATTAATGCTCATTGACAGTACATCTGGTCACCCAAGAGCTCTGATGAAGATGTACAATGAGATTAATGTTGTTTTCATGCCTGCAATCACAACATCCATACTGCAGTCCATGGATCAAGGAGTCATTTTGACTTTCAAGTCTTATTATTTAGGAAATATGTTTTGAAAGACTAGAGCTGCCATAGGTAGTGATTCCTCTGATGTTTCTGGGCAAAGCCAATTGAAATACCTTTCCCCATACATTTCCTTTGAGTCCATGTGTGTCTGTGTGTCCCTAAAGCTGAAGTGAGTGGCTTGTAAGCACCATATAGTCAGGGTTTTGTTTTTTGTTTTTTTTTTTTAACATTTAAGCCATTCTATGTCTTTTGATCAGATGATTTAGTCCATTTAGATTTAAAATAATTATTGATAGGTATGGACTGACTGTTGCTATTTTGTTAATTGTATTCTGGGTGTTTGTAATTTCTTTGTTCCTTTCTTCCTTTCATGTTCTTTTCCATCGTAATTTGATGATTTTCTGTAGTACTATGCTTTCTTTCCTTTATCTTTTTGTATCTACTCAAGGCTTTTGCTTTGTGGTTACCATGAGGCTTACATAAAACATCTTTAAACAGTCTACTTTTAGCTGATAACAGCTTAACTTCAAACACATAGAAAAGCTCTACATTTTTACACTCCTCTTTCTCACATTTTATTTTTAATGTCACAATTTACATTTTTAACATTGTGTATCTATTAAAATTATTGTAGTTATAGTCATTTTTAATACTTTTATCTTTTAACTTTTATTCTAGTGTTATAAGTGATTTACCACCCCGTCACAACATTGGAGTATTCTGAAGCTGACTATATTTTTATCTTTATGCTTTCATATGTTTTCCTGTTACTAATTACTATCCTTTCATATCAACTTGAAGGAGTTTATTATTTTTTTAGACTATTTATTTATTTATTATTTATTTAGAGCCTGCAAGTGGAGGGAGGGGCAGAGGGCAAAGGATAGAGAGAATTCCAAGCAGACTCCATGCTGAGCACAGAGCACGGTGCAGGGCTCAACCCCACAACCCTGAGATCATGACCTGAGCCAAAATCAAAAGTCGGACACAACCTACTGAGCCACCCAAGTGCGCCAAAGAACTTTCTTTAACAGTTCTTGTAAGGCAAGTCTAGTAGTGATGAACTTCTTCTACTTCGGTTTGTCTGGAAAACTCTACCTTTCTTTCAATTATGAAAGACAACTTTGTAGGTAGAGTATTCTTCATTGGCAATATTTTTCTTTCAGCACTTTAAATATATCATCTTATTCCACTTTGGCCTGCAAAGTTCCTGATGAGAAATTTGCTCATAGTTTCATGGAGATTCCCTTGTATGTAACAAGTTGTTTTTTTCTTGCTGCTTTTAAGATTCCCTCCTTTTCTTTCACGTTGGGAAGATTTAATTATAACATCTCTCAGTGTGGTTATTTTTGGGTTCATATTACTTGAAACTCTCTGGGCTTCCTGGATCTGGATGTATGTTTCTTTCCCCAGGTTGAGATTTTTTTCAGCCACTATTTCTTTGAATCAGCTTTTAGCCCCTTTATCTTTCTTTTCTCCTTCTGGGACACTTACAATGTGAATTTTGGTCCTCTTGATGGTGCTCCATTAAACTATCCTACTCTCTTATTTTTTTTTTCTTTTTGCTCCTCTGATTGGATGATTTCCATTGACCTGTCTTTCAATTAGTTGATTTTTTCTTCCAGTTGATCTAGTCTGCTACTGAAACACTCTATTAAATATTTCAGCTCAGCTATTGTATTCTTCAACTTTATGATTTGCTTGTTGCTTTTTAATGTTATGTGTCTTTGTTGAAATTCTCTGTGTGTTCATACATTGCTCTTCTGATTTTGGTGAGCAACTTTCCAACTATCTACCAGTTAAATTTACTTTGAACTCTATACCAGTTAAATCACTTATCTCTGTTTTATTAACATCTGTTTCTATAGGTTTACATTGTTTTGTTTGAAATGTGTATCTCTGTTTCTTCATTTATTCTCTATGGTTGTTTCTGCACATTAGGTAAAATAGCCTCTCCTAGTCTTGGCAGAGTGGTCTCTTGTAGGTGAGCCTCGGCAATTAGGCCAACCCAAAAAGCTGGTTGCCTTTCAAATTTTTGATTGTCCAAGATACCTTCTTTGTTCTTAGTGTCTCCCAGTAGTTGAAAGTGTGCCAAGACCTGCCTCAAAGAGAGTCAGAGACAGCACCTAGATGCAGGCTGATTATGAGCAAAACCTTCAGACAGCATTTGGAAATATTTTTAGTTAAACTCTTTCCAGGGAGAAACTGGGAAATGGTCACTTTTGTCTACTTTCTCTCCTCTGGGCCTGAGTGTAAGGCCTGGGGTTGGGTGGGGGAAGGGTGTTCTTGCACCTATTAAGAACTGCTCCTTTGGGCACCCGGGTGGCTCATTCATTAAGTGTCTGCTTTCAGCTCAGGTCATGATCCTAGTGTCCTGAGATCAAGCCCCGCATCGGGCTCCTTGTTTGGTGGGAAGCCTGCTTCTCCCTCTCCCACTCCCCTGCTTGTGTTCCCTCTCTCACTGTCTCTCTCTCTCTCTGTCAAAAAATAAATAAAATCTAAAAAAAAAAAAAGTCTAATCCTCAGGCAACAGCTTGTAAAGTATATAAATAAATCCTTTTCAGTTAAAGACTTGGAAGATACCTGGTTCTGCCTGCTCCCTCTGCATTGAGCCCTGCGGGGAGCCTTTGTGAGAGCTGGTGTGCCCATTTGTGGGTCTCGTGGACACAAACTAGCTTGACTTTCAGAGTTAGGTGTTTGGAGGTCTATCCCTGCAGTGAATTTCCTAAAAATTGGAGCATGAGATGTGCAGTTGAAACCCTTTACTCCTCAGGGAGAAGCTGGAGGTTGGGGGTTTCCTCCCAGTTCCATGGCATTGTGCTAAGAGTGAGGTTTATAGTGAAAGTGCATTTCAGCCTTTCCTATCCAATTTGACGTAGGTGTTTTCTCTCTCTCTCTCTTTTTTTTTATATGTAGGAGTTATTCAGCTAGTTTCTGAGTCTATTTCAGAGGGAATTGTTCCATGTATAGCTGTGCATTTGGTCTGTCTGGGAGAAGGGGAGCTTAGAAGCCTCTTATGTTACCATCTTGGTCAACCATGGTTAATTTTTACTTTTATAAAGCTTTTGTTCCAACTTCCCAAGATCTTAATTGTGTAAATCATATGGATTAATAATGGAAAGTAGACATAGAATTTTAGAGTTTGTGGAATGGAAAATATGTATGTTCTTCCTACAAAAACCAAGGTACTTACAAGCTATTTTTAATGTATTCACACATAATTTAGGAACTATTTATTGCACTTTCCATATGTTTGCATTTTAGAAGTAAAAGTAACTTTGTATTAAATCATATAATTTATGGATGTGTCTGTGCTTGCTCCTAGAAGCAGGAGGCAAATGAATAAACTGGATTACAATATAGCAAACAAACTAGGTTTTCTTTTTATGTGCCATCTCCTGTAGAGAGAGGTCAGGCTGGTAAGTGCCCTCTATTGTCACTTAACCTTTACACAATTCTTTATTTTTCATGCCAGACGCTTATTCTCACTTTTTAAACTTATGTGTTTCTTTTATTTATTTATTTATTTATTTATTTATACATTCATGTATTTATTATTTGTGGATTTATGTCCAGTGTAAGAACACAAAACAAACCTTATTCAATTTAGAATCCTATTTAGAATTGTGAGAAATGTCCACATTGACAAATGTGCAGATTTACTTAGAAATCAGTATATGAGACTTTTCCTTCATATTGGACAAGGAAATACAATGCTTAACTAATACATCTTCAAAAATTTATAATAGAAAAATGAGGAAATTTCTTTGGACCAAGTAATGGAAATTGACTTTGTAATCTTCAAGTTTGAATGGCATAATTCATTTTTCTTTTTTTTAAGATTTTATTTATTTCTTTGAGAGAGAGAGAATGAGAGATAGAGAGCACGAGAGGGAAGAGGGTCAGAGGGAGAAGCAGACTCCCCGCCGAGCAGGGAGCCCTATGTGGGACTCGATCCCGGGACTCCAGGATCATGAACTGAGGCGAAGGCAGTTGCCCAACCAACTGAGCCACCCAGGCGCCCCAGCATAATTCATTTTTCTTAGATAAAATATGACCTTTTACCCCACTGATGTGGTATTAACTGATAGAATGACCAAGTATTAGTTTATAATTATGAATACATATAACTTATTAAAACAAAAGAATGGCAAAATAAATACTTTTTCCCCACAAAGTTTCCTTGAGCAATCACCATCTGCTTGATATGGTTCCAGGCGTCAGGAATGTATAAATGAGAAGGAAATGGACATGGTTAACCCATACCCTGGTGGAGCTTACATGGCATTGGAAGAGACAATGAGGAAGACAATAAGCAAGAAAATGCGACATTTACAAGCTAGTGATTCATGCAGAGAATAAAATAAATAGGGTTCTAGGATACAAATAATAAAGGGGCTATCTAGGGAGGTTCTATTTTAGATTAAATGGACAAAAAACTCCTCCCTGAGGATATAGATGCTGAAATCGGATGATAGGAAGATGCCAGCCTCATAATAAGTTGATTTAGGTACAACTGTGTGAGTCAGGAAGGGCTAGGATTGTTCAATGAATGGAAAAATAAAGGCCAGTATGTTTGAAGTATAGTAAGGCGGGGAGGTTGGATCCTTAGTAAGGTTTTTTAAGTGGGTAGGATTGGAAGGTATAGAATGTTGGTTTTATTTTAAGAGCAAAGGAGAGGCATTGGATGACTTTGTGTAAACATAAAAATCAAGAGAGTATGATGACTAGAGCTTCTTCATGCCTCCAGCTGCTGTGTGGAGAATGGGCCACAGAGCATAAAAGTGGCAATGCAGGAGTGGTCAGGAGCCTCCTGTGGCATCTCAGTGAAAAATGACAAGGGCTCAGCCCGAGGTGATTGGCAGTATAGATGGAAATAGTGTACACATTTAAGATATATTTTGGAGATAAACTCCCAGGCCCAACTGATAGAATAAATAAGAAGGTTTGGGATAAGGGAGGATTCAAAGATAACTCTCTGGTTGAGGCAACCAGAGAGAGTTGGTATTAACTGATAGAAAAACCAAGCACATGCTTACTCAGAGACATGTTGAAAAGTTCCAGTGTAGCAGTGTTAACCATTGAGAAACCTAAACAATTTCCAAGTGCAGATATTTAATAGGGAATAAAAAATCTGGATATGGGGATCAGATGAGTGATCTGGATTGGGAACATAAATTTGGGTTTATTAACATGTAGACGATATTGTAAGGCATTGGAATGGATGTGGTACCTCTAGGAGAGAATACAGATAGGAAAGGAAAGGGGAGCCAAATACTACCAGGTCAGGGTTAGTTTGAGGGAGAGAAGTCAGCAAAAGAAAGTAGCACAGAGCAACCAGAGAAGGAAAGGACAGGAAGCACGTCAGGTTGCACTACAATAACTAACAGACTCAGAATGTTACTGCCTGATAAAATCAAAGCATTATTTCTCATATGACCTTTTCAAGTTGGGCCAGGGATTACACTAAAACCAAGGCTGACAGAACAGCTACCATTTAAAATTTTGCTTATTACTATGGTGCAAAGGAAGAGAACTATGGATGGCTGTGAATAGACAATTAAATGTTTGGGTCCAACAGGGATAGTTGTCACTTCCACTCAAATCTCACCATCCAAAGCTAGTTACTTATCCCCAAATAGTTCACAGAGGTCAGGAAGAACTAGCTTCCATGTGCTGAACTATTTGGTGAACTGTATTAACACTTACAAGGGTCTCCTTGTCTGATAACTCATACTTTCTACAACAGAAAATACACCCAAAGTCTCAACCAGTCACAGCATGAAAAGTCAAAGTGCATGTTTGTGAGGGTCTCATGGTAGTTGTTAGACTGCATTAGGTGCAGATGTAGATCTTTCTCATCTAGAGCTCTGTGAACCAAACTCACCCCTGTGCTGTGGTGGAGCACAAAGTAGATAATCTCACTAAAAATTCTCATTTGGAAGGACCATAACAATTCCTTTGCAGATTTTGTGATGCCTCCCTTTTCCCTGAGAAGGAAATCTTCCTGATTAGGGTCTGTTCCTGCTCCTTGGGAGGGACTTCCCAGTCCACAGTTCTTCAAGGCTCTTCTCTTCCATTTCTGGGAGCCCTTCCTTCATCATCCTCTTTGGACCCATGTGAATTGAGTGTTGGGTAACATGTTCTCCTTGGGGAAGACTCCTTTGTCTGCTTCTCATTCATAGTAATGTGTGAACTCAAGGGCATTGCATTTTAAGTCTAAACTCATGGTCTTTTTGGTAGTACAATCGCCTCACAAACGTAATTCGTTTCTTACCTGTTTTATTTCATTGAGATGCATGGGCCAATGTACGTTAGGCCTCACTCTCCTCATTTCACTCCAGGTATTTTGAACCCATACTGGCTCCTTGGGGAGAGTCAAACCTTTAGTTTATTTTTCCTGGGTACTTTTGTTCAAAACTTATTTGCAAGGGCCATCTTAATGCTCATTACACCAGGAAAAACAGGCATCACCACTTGCCATCTGGGTATAGCAGATATTTTAAATATCTTTAAATTGTTTACAAATAATTTAGAGAACTAAGAGTAAAGGTATGGGGAAGACAACTTCATTAAAAATTTTAATAAGAATTTAAACATAGCAAACCCTTGTTTTTATTCCATAATTTCCTGGTGGTAAAGCAAAGGTATATACCTGAAATAGGCAATACCCTTTGAATGCAACTCATGTGAATGAACTTTAAGCACACAATCTTGTAAATACTGAGTCCTGATATTCAAATAGATTCCACTTATCACTACTTCTGGTTCTTCTTCATGGTCTTGAGTCATCAAAATGCAAGGCTTTTGATAATTTAAAATCTCATAATTTTGTTGTAGACATGTTGACCATCATTTTTGGTCTATAATTGCAAAATATTTTCACTTTTAGGTTTAAAAATACCAAGTGAAATTATCAATAGATGTATTTTTAAATTTTTATATGATCAGTTTTTTCTTTTTCTTATAATCATTTTTTTCAATTAACTTTTCATATATATCTTCTGTGTTAGGGTTTGATTCTATATGTAATATACAAATAATGTAAAATAAAATTGTATATGCATATATAAATTATAGATATAATTTTATATCTATATATTTATAATATATAATTCTCTCTATATATATAGAATTATATATCATATATGCATGCATACATGCATGAAAGAGAGAGAGATTTATTTTAAGAAATCTGTTTATGCAACTATAGGACCTGGCTTGGTGAGTCCAAAATTTATAGGGCTGGCTGTCAGGAAAGGCAGTCTGGAAAGTCTAGTCCAGCAGAAGCTGAGACTGTGGTAATTTCTTCTTCCTGTAGAAACCAGTTTTGCTCTTAAACCCATTCAACTAATTCGAAGAGGCCACCCAGATTACTGATGATAATCTCTTTTATTTAAAGTCAAGTAATGGTGGATGTTAATTACATCTACAAAACACCTTTACAGAAATATGTAGATTAATGTTTGATTGAATAACTGCATGGCAAAATTGACACATAAAATGAATCATCACACATCTTCAGCATTTGTCCCCTTACAAATCTTATTAGGTAAATTTTGATGCATGAGCAACATAAAAATCAAAGAATATATTGACACATTATAATACAGATTCATGTCACAAAATACTTTCTGATAAAAATCCTTACTGTTGAGTAACTAACTGGATGAGAATGTCATATATCTCTTCCATTTTTAGTAATATATTGTTCACTCATTGCTTCTTGATTTTGAGGAAATACATCTGGGATATTTTCATCCAATGATATATAGTCTGGAATTTCTCTTCTATAATGAATTTTACCATTATAATTAATACCTAAAGTGCTGCTGTCTGTCTCTATGCATTCACATTTTGATTTATATAATAATTGAGGCTGTCATTCTCTTTGCCATTTTGGTAGAATTTTTTTTTACGATTTTATTTATTTATTTGACAGAGAGAGACACAGCGAGAGAGGGAACACAAGCAGGGGGAGTGGGAGAGGGAGAAGCAGGCTTCCCACCGAGCAGGGAGCCCGATGTGGGGCTTGATCCCACGACCCTGGGATCATGACCAGAGCCGAAGGCAGACGCTTAACGACTGAGCCACCCAGGCACCCCTTGGCAGAATTTTTTTAAAAAATCTGAATTCTCAATGTGTTCAATGAACACTTTATTTAAAAAGACTACAAAGATCATGTTTCCAGACTTATTTTATAACTTTTTAAAAGATGCTGAAATATTTTGGACAACCCAATTAAAAAACTGAAGGATGATGTAATATTGATGATTTATCTTATCATTGCATCATTCTTGGTGATTCAGTCTTATTCTTATTTTAGTCTCCTTTTAGCAAAGTTGGGGATAATTCATGAGTAATGATAAAACAATTTCTAAGATGATGAAATGCCAAGATAAGAGTAAAATAAGGTCACTAAAATCCTATAATTTTTCTTTCATATATAAAAGTGTCCAATGGAGCCATATTGAGGATAATTTCCTCCACTTAAAGTCAACTAATTATAGATGTCAATTGTATCTACAAAACACTTTCATGCTTTTTTAACAAGAAATGTTACATTTTATGTTAAGTATAAAGTAATTTTTACCTTTTGTCTTGATAGTATCACTAAAATCAAATTAAATTCATAAAATATCAACCCTTACAAAGAATTAAACTACTTAAAAAAGAAATTCAAAATCTAAATTTATGTTAAAAGCATGGTATAGCAAAGGTTGTCCATTCAGACATGATATCAGTTGGTACTGTATTTAAATGTTTGACTTGACAGAACTGAGTTTTTCTCTAATTTTTCTTTTTCTTTTTTTTTTTAGTAAGACAACAAAGTGAACAAATCCATTTGTACAATTAGATCATTAGATGATGAACACACTGATACACTCACCACCCAGTTAACAAACTAAACTTTACCAGCACCCCAGAAGCTCCTCTCTTGTCCCTTCCAGTTACTACTTCTCAACTATTCTCTTGAGTTGTATCAGCATAGATGAGTTTTGCTTATTTATGAAATTATTGTAAATGAAATAATACAGCATGAATTATTTTTTTGTCTGCTTTTTTTTGATCAACATTATTTTGAGGGGAGCATTGATCTTGATGCGGTTTGTGCATTCTATTTTTCTATAGTTCTCTTCAATGAATATAATACAATGCATTTATCCATTCTTATGATGATATGGATAGTGTTCAGTTTTTTTCTGCGATAATAGCATGGCTATAACCATTTTTCATGACTTTTGATGAACATATGCAGCTATTTTTGTTGGTTTTATAATTAAGTGTGATCTAATTTTAGTTGGCACTGCAAGTTTTCAAAAGCGGATGTATCAAATTGCTATCAGCAGCATATGAGTTTCCTGTTAACATAAATCTTTTCCAACACTTGGTATTGACAACATTTTTTTAACCATTCTGGTATGTATATTTCTTATTGTATGCATGTGGTGCATCTCTAATGAATAAGTAGATTTAACACATTTTTATATATTTATTATTTCCTTGGATACCCCACTTTGTGAAGGACATGCTCAAGTTCTTGCTTATTCTCTGTGGAATTTGTCTATCATTTCTATTGAATTTTAAAAATTCACATATATATGAATTTCATATATATATATATATAGTAGACAAGCCCTTTATCAGGTATGTGTATTGAAAACATTTTCTATCACACGGAGGCTTGTTTTTCATTTTCTAGAAGTTGTCTTCTTTATATTGAAAATTTCAAGCCTAAATATAATCCAATTTATCAATTTTTTACTTTATAATTAACTCTTTTTTGTTATCTATTAATGAAAATTGTGCCTACTTCTCTGACACGAAGCATCTCTCATACTGCATTTGAGTTGCTGCTTAAATGCCAACTCAGTCTTATGTTTTACTAGCCGGAAGTGTAAAGATGGTAGATCATTGCATTCACTCTACATTATTACAGGTGACAGTTTTCCCAAGAGTATTACATGCTGAATTCCAGCCTCAATGGCATATCATTGTTGCCCTCCTGGGGTCTCTAAGATGAGGCCTCAGTGTCTATTGCGGTTGTAACAGGTACTCATGAATGGGAGTATCTGTATGAGTCTGAAGTGGTAAGGTTATGATATGGCAACAACAAAAATTACTCCATCTTAGTGAGTATGTACACAAAAGGCTATTTCTCACTCTCAACATGTCTATCTGGGTCTGGGGGGCTCTGTTCCATATTTGAAAATGCCAGAATGCGGGCTGCAAAGACAACCAATATTTGAAAAGTTGCTTGTTATTAAGGTAAAGGGAGACAGAAGGTTCCTACATGGGCAATGAGAAGACCAGAGCTGGACTGGCACATGCACTTCTGCTCATATGTCTTTGGGTAGAATTAAACACATTCCCAACAGAACATAAAAGGGGTTAGAAAGTGAAATCCTGGCATATTGTAAGATGGTAAAGGTTAAGGGACATTGCTTATGGCTACCATAGGAAGAAAATACAGTATCACAGACCCTGAGCAGGAAAACAAGCAAACACATGATATAGATTAAGTACTCCATGCAGTACCTGACACATAACAAGTTTTCAATTAGTGTCAGAAGTATCATCATTACTAAACTTAAGTATTAAAACATAAATGGACATATTCATAATTTTCCTAATAAATTTGAGGCAACAGAGAAAATGAAATTCTCACTAATAGCAATGTAATTTTTTCTAGCTATTTCTTGAAGTATAAATATGCTGGAAATATTCTTATAACTGAGACTCGATTCACTAAAACTTTAAAAGGGAAATATGCAGTCTCATATTTCTTTAATCTGAATTAATCACCTCACTTGAAAAATAGGCCCTTTTGTATCTGTTAGATCTCAGTGGAGATAACTAGTTTGAGGCAGAAAAATTACCAACATAAATATATACATAACATTTTGAAGTTTATGTTTTTATTAAAAGAATCTGCATCCCATCCATACAACTGTAAATAAGGAAAATACTATTCTATGTAAATAGATATGAAAATTGTAAGTCAAGTTACACTGAGCCTGTCTTTCCAATAGACTGTTTATACAGCAATGGCAAATCACAGTGTGACCTCAAACCCAACATCTCCTAAACAAGACTATTACCCACCTTTCCTCGGCCCACTGCATTAGTTGGTCTTCAGAGAACCAGGCACCAACACAAGCGTAGACATGCAAGAGATTTATTGGGAAGGCGCCTGGGTGGCTCAGTTGGTTAAGCGACTGCCTTCGGCTCAGGTCATGATCCTGGAGTCCCGGGATTGAGTCCCACATCGGGCTCCCTGCCCAGCAGGGAGTCTGCTTCTCCCTCTGACCCTCTTCCCTCTCATGCTCTCTATCTCTCATTCTCTCTCAAATAAATAAATAAAATCTTTAAAAAAAAAAGAGAGATTTATTGGGAGACACTCTTGTGAAGGATAAATGGGAAAGAGGCAAATAGGAGGGGAACATTTCAGAACGTGCTGCTGGTCTGACACAGGAAAAGGAAGGAAATGAAGCAGAGAGGTTGAAGGAAAACTTCCGGACTGAACACAATTCTAAGAATCATTCTAAGCCACCGTTCCACGTTAGTGGAGTCCCACCTCTGTCAGGATCGGCTTGCACTAGCACACGATCTCACGCTCAGTCCTTAGCCGGGAACAGCTTGGGTAAGTGTGTCCTTCCTGTGCACATGGTAGTGGATTGAGAGACTGAGCTACCATCCAGGCACACACCTCAGAGAAGCACATTTCTGTGTCACAGAAACCACCCCAAACCTCTTCTGTCGTGATGAATTTAGTCACGGACTTCACAGTTCACCCAGCAGCCAGGTGATAAGCCTTAGATTTGTGTCTAGATCTGCCCATCTAGTGCCCTTCACAGATGACCTTCACTCTGTCCCTCTATTTGCGTTTCACCTGTTGCTTCAGGTTCAAGTAATTTCATGGATTCTCTGGACTATTGCAAAGGCCTGTTAACTTTGTATTTATTAATGCAAGAAAATATGCATTTATACCTTCTGTCAAACAAGTGAGAAATATTGTAAGGTCTTTTGGAAGGAGCTTTTAGTCTATTCTTCATATTAAGTGTCAGTTAGTGCTGCTATTTTTTAATTTACAGGTTTTAGATTTCCAGTTTTAACATAAACCCTCCTCTGGAATGACATTCTTGCTGCCCTCAGTGCCTCCAGGTTCCTCCTGCAAATACACACTTGGCACTGACCCCAGAGTTACTCATCTGAAATATAGATCAAGTTCCCTCATATCCTACCCTCAGTCACCCCCATTTCTTCCAGGTGAGTCAGTAAGACATTACAGCCCCTTGGTCTATCATTCAATTTCCTTCACACTTATATTTGACTAGCTCTTTTCAGTTTTATCTCACAGTATTCATTAAATCTACCCTATATTCTACCTGAGATCAGACTCCCATCCCTTCAACAGCAGGAGGTACCATATAAGTGAACAGGGCTGGTGACATACAATAGTGCATGACTATGTGAATGTGTATTTCCATTTGTAGGATTCAAGTTCAATTTTGAAGAGCCTTTTGCTTGTCAAGCTGAACACGTCTGTGAGCCAAGTGTAACACAGAGCTCTGGTCCCCACCAAATGGCAAGCTAGTGGGTGCTGTGATCCCCAGAATGAACAATGAAGGAACCAGAGGGATTGATAGGGAAAATAAATTCCAGGAACAGCTGAAAGTGCTTGAGAACTGAATAATTAAAGGCGTCCTTCATCTTGGAGATGAAGGAGGTGAGGTGAAAGGCAGACTGTGCAGAGCTGAGAGATCGGACGGGAGAAAAATTGGATATAATTGGCTCTTGTCTTTCCCTGTGTTGCAATGAGAAAACCTTTGGCTGATTCTTCTTGGAGAAATCCATAGCTAGAGCTAAACACTAGGATGTTTGTGTCCTCTGAGGAACAGCAGGGCTTCTGAAAGCCTGAGGACAGACGAAGCGTTGGTAAAAATAAGTATGATTTGACCTACTGCATTTGGACGTTTGCTTTTTACCCTTATTCCCCCAAACCACAAAACAGTTGGTTTACAATATAAAGAGGCTGATTCCAATCCATAGCCTTTCACCTTAAGAATATAAGCACAAATTAACCAAGGAAATTGCCTGCCATGTTAGTAACAAAGGGAACAATTAACATATCTTTCCTTAAACTGACTGATTTGAAACAGATTAGACCCTGGTCTTGGCCCTTATTTTAAACACACTCTAAGATAGTGTAGTAACAACTCCAAGAAAATATCAGCTAGCAGGCCAAAATGGCTAGACAATTGACAAACAAACTACTTTAAAAGATTGACTAATAAGTGGACAATATAGAGTATCTGAATGAAAATGTGTGAAAGGATAAAGAATTTTTTTAATGTAATATATGCAAGAAGGTAAAATTTTAGCAAAACAAAAATAAGATCATCAAAAAAACTATTTTAGATGCAAAAAATACAATAGTTGAAAAGACATTATACATGAAATAAATAGACGGATGTGACTGAAAAAAAAATGAGTTAGAAATTAGGGATAGCAGTCTGTGAATCTCCAGGGAAGGAAACACAAAAATGATGAAAGATAAAAAGTATAAAAGAGGTATTTCTAGGCATGAAGGATATAGATAAATACTTATAGTATCTAAATATTTAAAATGCATAACTACTCATATAATGGAGTTCCAGAGAAAGGAAAAATAATCAAAAGGAAAGGAGAAAATATTTTAAAAATTAATGAAGAGTTATGAGTTATTGCTCAGAAGTTTAGAAAGACCAAAGTCCACAGATGAATTGCTGGTGGATGTGTGTGGATGGCTCCTGCATGCTCTCATCCGGCAGCTAAGCTAACCTTGTGGTCCATCACTAGGTGACTGGCCAGGGGAAAGGTGGTGGGTGCATATGATGTGGCTGTCAGAGAAACAGACTGGTGTACATATAGCAACCTCACTCCAGCTTAAAAAGATAGTGCTGGTTGGAAAGAAAGGAAGAAACAGAATTATATATGTATACCTAATATGATTTATATACCCTTACATATATGATTTATAAAGTCATTTTCTAGGAATATTTATGATCACAAAGACACATATTAAATATATTACAAAGGTTGTATGAGAGACAGGGGTATGGAGAAAATAATTTTTAGCTAACTAAAGACTGATTCATCCACAGCTTATTTACTTGGCCAAATCAGACCTGTTACTGTTCCTGAAATAAGTTATGTGTGTTCCCAGGCCTCCTTGTTCATTCTGTACCCACATCTCCTTCACTGTTTCCTTCCATTGTCTTTACTGGGAAAATCTTTATTGTTGTGTCTATATGAATCCTTCCTCCACTTTGAAGTAATCTCTCCTTCTGTATCGTGTAACAGTACCATACCTTAATGGTAATAATTGGCACCCTGAGTGTGTTTCTGTTTGTCCTCTCATCTGGAACTCGAAGAAAATGAGAGCAAAGATGGCACCTTACTCATCTTTATTTCCCTAATATCTAGTACGGTGTTTGCATTGGGCTCATGGAAAAAGAAATGCTAAAAAAAAAGGAGTTGCTAATACTAGGCAGAACCCTTAATCTCTGAGTTGAGTTTTAATTTTTCTTAAACCACCTGTTTTGTTCTTCAAGGTGTGATCAGAGAATGGGTCAAGAGGAGAGCAGGCTAGAGAAAGCATCTTATCAGTTACAACATAGAGGACGAGAGGAATATTGTGTGCAAATTTGTCTCTGATTCTCCATTCAACTGGCTTTGTTAAAAGGTTTTACTTCACAAAATTTAACTCAAAATAAATTATAAATCTAAATATAAACTATGCAACTATAAAACTTCTAGAATAAACAGGGGAAAGTCTTCATGATTTAAAGTTTAACAAAAAGCTCTTAGACATGACATCAAAAACATGATCCATGAATAAAATAAACTACAGACCTTTTTTTAGATTTCACCAATTGTTACCAGCATTCCTGTCTATGTATGCATACGTGTTTGTGTGTAGTACTGTGAAATTTGAGCATATACGTAGTAACTATCACCAAAAATCAAAGTACAAAACTATTCATTACCATAAAGAAAAAAGAATTGATCTGTCTCACATCACTATAAATTTGTCATTTGGGGAACATCATATAAATGGAATCATATAGCATGAGACATTTTGATATTAGCTTTATTTAATCAGTGTAATACCTTTGAAACCCATCTAAGTCATTGCATATATCGATAATGTGTTCCTTTTTATGTCTGAGTAGTATTCTATTGTGTGGATATACCACAGCTTGTATTTTTGCCCCTTGCAGGATGCTTGAGTTCTCTCTATAGTTTTTTGTAATTCAAATAAAGTTGTTAAGAACAGGTATGTATAGTTTTTGTGTGGATATATGTTTTCAAATACCAGGCATAGCAGATCAAAATGACATTTAAATAACATTTTAACTCAACATCTTCATCTTAAGGAATTGTGTGTGTATATAATGAAAATAATGTAATTAATATAAAGAAATATTTGTGTAATAATTTTATGAAATTTACTTTAAAAGAGAGATTGAGCAGTAATTTCTGTGTGAGTTTTTGTAAATTTAAATTCTCTATTAGTGGGTGCCTGGGTGGCTCAGATGGTTAAGCCTCTGTCTTCGGCTCGGGTCATGATCCCAGGGTCCTGGGATCGAGCCCCATGTCCGGCTCCCTGCTCAGCGGAGAGCCTGCTTCTCCCTCTGCCTCTGCACCTCCCCCTGCTCATGCTCTCTCTCTCTCTGTATCTCTGTCTCAAATGAATAAAAAAAAATTTCTCTATTAGTATCAACCTGATTATTCAGTATAATGTTTCTCTTTGTAAATAATTTTTGAAATAGTCATAAATTTGCTGAAACTTGAATGAAAAGCTTATATAGTAGTTTTGCTGGATATTCTGTGGTATATTTTCAAATGCCCTTTAGTTTCTTGATGTCTCCTTTATTAGAAATTAAAGGAATAAAAAAATTAAAGAAATCAAATTAAAATTTCCATTTTTTTTCATGTTCTGCTAACTATAAATCTTTCCACAATTTCTGTTTCCTCAAAGTCTTCTCAATATCGCTGTCATTATCTGGATGTCTTCTTAATTTCACAGCCCTATTCTTCACAGAAAGACTTGGAGCATTTTCATATTTTCAATACTTGTGGGTTCTCTGCAGTATAAATTGTATCCAAGAAGTTTCCATGTGTTAGAATCACTATAAGTGGTGGCTTCCCAGGCCATCTAATTTGTCCACAGGCAATCCAGCTGCCTTCACAAATATCTGTGGCCACAAAATGGTTTTGATGATAATTACCACGTCAGATCATCAAACTATTTAGGCTAGTTCAGAAGAAGCTGGCCTTGGAGCCTCATGGTAACAATTCCATGGGAAGTCGGGAATGGGTCTGCAGACATCAGAATTAGTTCAGAGAAATTTTACAATACACATGGGCTCAAGTCAGAAGGTTTCGTGTTTTTGTTTTCGTGAAAAGAGCATCTATGAACCAAGAACCTCAAGAATAAAATCTTTTAAAGACAACAACATAATTACTTGCTACCTTTCTTCAGTGGCTCAGTCATTAAGCATCTGCCTTCGGCTAGGGCATGATCCCAGGGTCTTGGGATGGAGCCCCGCATCGGGCTCCCTGCTCCGCGGGAAGCCTGCTTCTCCTCCCACGCCCCCTGCTTGTGTTCCCTCTCTCGCTGTGTCTCTCTCTCTCTCTGTCAAATAAAAATCAATAAAAATCTTTAAAAAAAAAAAAAGCATTATTTTTCTAAAGCTGAGTGATACTGATAACTCTGGTTCCTGATTCTTTAATGTGGGTATAGAGTCAATTTTCTGTTGTTCTGGATTACTCTTTTTTTCTCCTCTCCCTTCCCCACCTTTTCCCTTCCCCTCCCCTCCTCTCCTCTTCTCTCCCTTACCAAAACTGAAATATACTGTGGAATCATGTTGTACTGTTTGGAATAACATGTATGCAGCTATGCCTAAGGAATTAGGACTTGCCTGTCTATGTTTGGATGCGCCCCCTTCATATATACAGACCACACCTAGAATAAATGAGTCAGAGGCAATACATGACATGTTTGAGAAAGTTATATGAGCTCAGAATTTAACGTCGACTGAATATTTTACTCATTAGTATACTGGCTTCTTTACTTTGCTTGGTTGTTTGTTGATCTTTCATGTAAGTGTAAAAAAAGTTTTAAAATTGACAATGGCAATATTTATACAAAGGAAAGCTAGTTTTAGGAGCCAAAGTTTCATTTGCTACCATAACAGATTTTTATAGACCTTCATGAATCTTTATCATAGTATCTCAATGATGACTTTCTACATAACATTCGTGAGTTTGACAGTCATTGTCTTTTGGATTGCACTGTAGCATGGTAATCAATTTGAAATGTAGAATTCAAGCTGAAGTCTCCTGCAATTCCTGGGGACGAACGCCTCACTGGATGATCAGCCCATCATTTTTAACACACTGCATGAGAAATTTTTTCAACAAACAGGAAACATCAGCACTGCTATTGTAGACACACATTACTTAAAGAGAACAGTATCATTTAATTAGTATTTTGAGTCTCTCCCTACCTCACTCCTGGTCACTGGGATGCATCTCTCTCTTCCAGACTATTGGAAGGCTCTGTCACTAGCCTACTTAAGCCTTGTGAAGCCTGGCAACACCCCTTTGACTGGAGAGCCTGATTTGCACTCTGTCGCACTTTACTTCCCCTGGCTATGGCTTGTTCTCAAGCACCGAGATACTGGTATTTTGACAGTTTTATTTTACAACCTTACAAAGTATATTGACTATTATGGCAGGGAAGGATGTGCTAGCCACTGTTCTCAAAGAATCTTTCCCTGAGGCACCCTGCCCTACTCTCTGAACATACTCCCTCTGAGAGGAATAAAAGGGTCCTGCTCTTCTCTCAGGAGGTCCTTTGCATCACATCACACAGGTCACCCAGAGCAAATGACATAGAGGGAAGCTTTCTATTCCGAAGCCTAAATCTTAGCAGAGAAAGAAAGGCAAGAGCACTGCAGGAAAATCATTCTGGAGGTGCCCATTGTTTCCTCCACTTCCAGTAATACAGGGACCAGAGACACTGATATCAGAAAAATCCTGAACAGTATTTCTAGGAAGCTGATAGAATGAGGAGGAAAAACTAAAATATTC
This sequence comes from Callorhinus ursinus, assembly GCF_003265705.2. Taxonomy (NCBI): domain Eukaryota; kingdom Metazoa; phylum Chordata; class Mammalia; order Carnivora; family Otariidae; genus Callorhinus; species Callorhinus ursinus. The sequence continues at coordinate 2,400,543 of NW_027397122.1, read as the reverse complement.
TGAATAGTGAAATCTCAGACATTCAGATAATAAAATAAAATAATGAAAAACAATACAATAAAAGAAAATAGGAAATAAAATGCTGTTTTTGGACGAAAAGATTTAGTCACTTATTTTAAGGGCATGACTCACTGAATTTTAGTGACTTCTATAGCATTGTGCTGTCTTCATAATAAAGCAGTTTTAGACATTTCCATTTCATTAACCATTCTTCCTCTCATCCCCAGGCAACCACCAATCTCATGTCTGATACTATAGATTTCCTTCTCTTGGACATTTCGTACAGGAAATATGTAGTCTCTTCTGTCTGGATTCTCTCACCTAAAATACTGTTTTTTTGGAATCATCTGGGTATTTCTTTTCATTATGTTGCTAAATAATATTCTATTGTACTGTTATACCACATTTTGTTTATTCCATTCAAAGTTGGTGACAGGGATGCCTAGGGGGCTCAGTCAGTTAAGCATCTGCCTTCGGCTCAGGTCATGATCCTGGGGTCCTGGGATTGAGCCCAGCATCTGGCTCCCTACTCAGCAGGGAGTCTGCTGCTCCTTCTCTCTCTGCCCCCCTCACCCCCACTCGTGCTCTCTCCTGCACGTGCTCTCTCTCACACATGCACTCTATCTCTCTCAAATAAATCTTAAAAAAAAAGTTGGTGACATTTGCATTGAAATTATTGGGCATTTGATGCAATGATGCTGTGAAGTACTGGTACAATTCCTGGGTGGACATAGGTTTTTATTTTTCTTGTGTACCTAGGAGTAGAATGGTTGGATTGTATGTTTTATGAAGTTGCTCTACCTTTCACATTCCCACCAGCAAAGTAGGAGTGTACTGATTTTCCACATCCTCACCTGTTTTGGTTTGTCTTCATTATTATACCCATTCTAGGGTGTGTGAAATGGTAATTCAGTGCAGTTTTAATTATCATTTCTGTAATGAATAATGGTGTTGAACACGTTTTTATCTATTAGCCATTTTTTTGTTATTGTTGTTTATTAGACATTTTATATCTTATTTGGTGAAAAGTCTATTCAAAACTTTTGCCCTTTTAAAATTGAGGTTTCTTATTATTATTGATTTGAAAAGATTCTTTATGTATTTTAATTATAAGTCCTTTTATAGATAATTTATTTGCTTTCTGTAGCTTGTCTTTTTGTTTTCTTAATGGTATCTTTTGAAGTGCAAAGCTTTTTAAATTTGGGTTGTCTAATTTACCTTTTTTTTTTCTTTGTGAATTAGGCTTTAGGTTTCATTTCTAAGGACTCCTTGCTTAGATAGACTTGCTTAGGATAGTAAAGATTTTCTTTTATGTTTCCTTCTAAATTTTTTCTAGTTTTTATTGTAGTCTTTAGGCCTCTGGTGTTTTAGTTAATTTGTGTTGATGGTATCATAGACAGGTCTAACTTAATGCTTTTAAAAATTTCTTTTGTGATATATCCTTTGACCCATCATATATGAGAAATGTGTTGTTTAATTCCCAAATAGTTGGGGGTTCTCTACATTTACTTTGGTTGTTTATTTCTAGTTTAATCCTCTTATAATGAAGACATACTTTGAGTGACTTCCATCTTTTTCAATTTATTTAGATTTGTGCAAGATCTGTATGTAGAAACTATATACGTTGATGAAAAAAATCAAAGAAAATCTAAATTAACGGCAAAATACACCATATTTATGGATTGGAACACTTAACAAATAAGATATAATTTCTCCACAAAGTAACCTATAGATTTATTCAATAACAATCAAAACCTCAGCAGGATTATTTATAGGTATAATCAAGTTAATTCTAAAATTGATACTAAAGGGCAAAGTGACTAGAAGAGCTAAAATTACTTTGAAAATTAGAAATAAAGTCAGAAAAATTATACTATGTTATTTTAAAACTTATGTTAAAATGGTGGTAATAAAGACAAGATGACATTAACAAAAGCATAGATGCACAGACAATAAAACAGATAGTTTTTGTCCAGAAATAGACCCATACAAATGTGGCCAGATGATTTTTGAAAAGGTGTGAGGCAATTCAATGAAGAAAAGAAAGAATCTTCACCAAATGGTGTTGGAACTATTTGGTATTCATATGCAGAAAATGGACCATGAATCAAACTTATATTTTATACGAAACTTAACTGGGAATAATTCACAAACTTGAATGTAAAACAAAGTGATACAACATTTGGGAGAAGGCAGGTGAAAATCTATATGACCTGAAGTTAGGCAAAGATTTTCTAGACATGAACCAAAAAGACAAAGAATTGACAAAGGACTTCTAGGCAGAACACATAACAATCTCTTAAAACTCAAGAGTAAGAAAATAACTAATTAAACGTTGGATCAAATATTGGAACAAACACTTCACCAAGAGGATGTATGAATGAGAAGTAAACAAATGAAAAAAAAAAGTTCCACATCATTACCCTTAGGTAGAAGCACAATATAACCATGATAGGATCCCTCTTCACAGCTATAACAGTAGCCAAAATAAAATAAGGTCATAATACCAGTGCTGACAAACAACTCGTACTCTCCTACTTTGTTGGCAAAACTGTAGATCCCATAGCTAGTATGGAAAATAATTGGGAATTTTATATAAGTTTAAATTTATCCTTACCATTTGACCTAGCATATTTATTTACTCTAGAATAATGAAAACATATGTTCTCATAAACCCTGTACATGAATGTTTATATCAGCTCTTTTCTTAATTCCATACAAATGGAAACAATCCAAATATCCTTCAAAGGGTAAATGGTTAACAAAGTGTGGTATATCCATGTGACAGTACTACATGGCAATAAAAAGAAATAAACCATTGATATACAACAATGCTGATCAACTTGAAAATCATTATTCTGAATGAAAGAAGCCTCTTTGAAAGATTATATAGTCTAAGATTTCATTAAATAACATTCTTTTTTTTTAAGATTTTATTTATTTATTTGACAGAGAGAGACACAGCAAGAGAGGGAACACAAGCAGGGGGAGCGGGAGAGGGAGAAGCAGGCTTCCCGCTGAGCAGGGAGCCTGATGCGGGGCTCGATCCCAGAACCCTGGGATCATGACCTGAGCCGAAGGCAGACGCTTAACACCTGAGCCACCCAGGTGCCCCTCATTAAATAACATTCTTGAAGACAAAATTATAGTGATGGAAAACAGATAATCGGCTCTCAGAGTTTGGGGGAGTGGAGGATGTGACTACAAAGAGATAACACAAGGGAATATTTTAGTGTGCAAAAACTGTTATGTATACTCTCTGTGATGGTTACAGGAATCATACATATTATTCTATTCATAGAACTGTACACATTGAAAACTGATGGTCTTTATGTTTTTTAAATAAATAAATAAGTAAATCTCCATGTGGTCAGAGAAGGAATGATTACATTGCTTCAGCTGGTTTAATCATCCTAATTCTTGTGTTTATGCTAAGAAGGTCTCAGCCATGATCTCTTTAAGTATTGCTTCTTTGTCATTCTCTTTTCTCTGCCTAGATTCCAATGCTGTATATCTTACTCTGGCTTTTCTATCTAGTTCATCTTTACACAGATGATTTTTTTTTTTTTGAGGTATCACAACTAGACTCTTATGTTGGGAATCCCTAAAAACATCCCCAAATTTGATGAATTACTAGGATGATTCACAGAACCAAGCATATAGTCAAACTCACAACTACAATTTATTATAACAAAAGGATACAGAACAAAATCAAGAAAGGGACAGGGCAGAGTCCAGAGGAAACCCAGACACAAATGTCTGAGAGTCCTCTCCCAGTGGAGTCACACAGGACATGATTACTTCCTCCAGCAATGAATTGTGGTAATATCTATGAAATGTATTTGACCAGAGAAGCTCATTAGAGACTCAGTGCCCAAGATTTTTCTTGGGAGTTAATCATGTTGGCTCCCAGGAAGAAAGTGGGTATTCACCAGAAGCCACACTGTTGTACAAACAGTTTAGGCACAGTGAATACCCTTACCAGTTCTGGAAATGAAGGGAACCCTTCTAAAATTTAAGTTCCCAAACACTAGTCAAGGACAACTTTCCAAGAAGGTCTTTAAGAAGAGCAGTCTCACATTACTATGTCAGTTCTTTTCTGTAGAACGCCCATCTCTAGCAGCACCTACTTTGTGTTTTCTATCTCTTGCTTTCTGCAAGACTATGAAACCCAAATTTCAATGTCACCTTGGTTTGGAAAAAAAAAAATCTCCGTGGAAAGCCTGCTTCCTAGCTCCACTGGTTTTCTTTAATTCTTGTTTTAACTTAGCAGGTTGGAGGATTATGTATTTTCTAGCCAGATAAATATTTTATATTTCATATTTTATTCAACATTTTAATTTATTGTCTTTTAATTTGATGGGCCAGACAGCACGATCTGTTGGCCTTAAGAACATAAAAGTCTATATTATATATGACTTGTTTAAAGACATGGCTTATCATTCACAATCTTATTTGCATGTTGGAAAATTATTAGAAAACATGCTAAGGATCAACATTAGGCGAAGGGAGAAGTGGAACAAAAATGAAGTCAACACAAATGATCAAGTGACCTTACAGAGAGTTCTGGATGAGAATGGCCCCTCTGAGTTGTGCCCTTTGTGATAAGGGTTCTACCCTTCACATCCTCTTATAATACAGCATTGGATGGAAAATAACTTTAGATAATAGGAAGTGTCATATTCTTGAGGTGCAGATAAGTCTGAGAGAGGGACTAAGCAGAAACCTGTCAGATGCTTCCACTCCTGGTATTGGAGGAATCATCACTCCCAGGGCCCAGGAAAGTGGCAAATAGGATCTGGGCAGAATACCAATGCATCCACTATAGTCTTAAAGGAAACCAATAAATTGAAATAAGAGACTTATTTTGAAATTGCCTTTTACATAATTTTGCTGATATTACTATATTGAAGACATAGTTCTATAGAGGAAAGATAAATTTGTTTTCTATTTTGCTTTCAACCTTTTAAAATTGTTTTTATGATTAGCCGTGGTTTGAGTTTTGGGGTGATCTGGGTTTTCCACGTAAAGTATCATATCATCTGAAAAGAGTGAGAGTTTGACTTCTTCTTTGCCAATTTGGAGGACTTTATTTCTTTTTGTTGTCTGATTGCTGTGGCTAGGACTTCTAATACTATGTTGAATAGCAGTGGTGATAGCGGACGTCCCTGCCGTGTTCCTGACCTTAAGGCAAAAGCTCTCAGTTTTTCCCCATTGAGCATGATATTCACTGTGCATTTTTCATAGATGGTTTTTATGATATTGAGGTATGTACCCCCTATCCTTATACTCTGAAGAGTTTTGACAAAGAAAGGATGCTGTATTTTGTCAAATGCTTTTTCTGCATCTATTGAGAGGATCATATGGTTCCGGTTCTTTCCTTTATTAATGTAATGTATCACATTGATTGATTTGCAGATGTTGAACCAAACTTGCAGCCCAGGGATAAATCCCATTTGGTCATGGTGAATAATCCTCTTAATGTACTGTTGGATACTATTGGCTAGTATTTTGGTGAGAATTTTTGCATCCGTGTTCATCAAGGATATTCGTCTGTAATTCTCCATTTTGATGGGGTCTTTGTTTGGGGATCAAGGTAATGGTGGCCTCATAAAATGAGTTTGGAAGTTTCCCTTCCATTTCTATTTTTTGGAACAGTTTCAGGAGAATAGGTATTAATTCTTCTTGAAATGTCTGATAGAATTCCCCTGGGAAGCCATCTGGCCCTGGGCATTTGTTTGTTGGGAGATTTTTGATGACTTCTTCAATTTCCTTAGTGGTTCTAGGTCTCTTCAGGTTTTCTATCTCTTCCTGGTTCAGTTTTGGTAGTTGATACATCTCTAGAAATGCATCCATTTCTTCCAGGTTATCTAATTTGCTTGCATAGAGTTACTCATAATATGTTCTTATAATTGTTTGTATTTCTTTGGTGTTGGTTGTGATCTCTCCTCTTTCATTCATGATTTTGTTGATTTGGGTCATTTCTCTTTTCTTTTGGATAAGTCTGGCCAGGAGTTTATCAATCTTGTTCATTCTTTCAAAGAACCAGCTCCTAGTTTCTTTGATCTGTTCTACTGTTCTTTTGGTTTCTAGTTCATTGATTTCTGCTCTGATCTTTATGATTTCTCTTCTCCTGCTGGGTTTAGGCTTTATTTGCTGTTCTTTCTCCAGCTCCTTTAGGTGTAGGGTTAGGTTGTGTATTGGAGACCTTTCTTGTTTCTTGAGAAAGGCTTATATTGTTATATACTTTCCTCTTGGGACCGCCTTTGGTGCATTCCAAAGATTTTGAACTGTTGTGGATTCATTTTCATTTTTTTCCCATGAATATTTTAAATTCTTCTTTAGTCTCCTGGTTGACTTAGTCATTCTTTAGTAGGATGCTCTTTAGCCTCCATGTACTTGAGATCTTTCCTACTTCCCTCTTGTGATTGAGTTCTAGTTTCAAAGCATTGTGGTCTGAAAATATGCAGCAAATGATCCCAATCTTTGGTACCGGTTGAGACCTGATTTGTGACCTAGAATGTGATCTGTTCTGGAGAATGTTCCATGGGCACTAGAGAAGAATGTGTATTCCATTGCTTTGGGATGGAATGTTCTGACTATATCTGTGAAATGCATTTGGTCCAATGTGTCATTTAAAATCTTTATTTCCTTGTTGATCTTTTGCTTAGATGATCTGTCCATTTCAGTCAGAGGGGTGTTAAAGTCCCCCACTATTACTGTATTGTTGTTTTTGTGTTTCTGCGCTTTTGTTATTAAGTGCCTTATATAATTGGCTTCTCCCTGTTAGGGGCATAGATATTTACAATTGTTAGACCTTCTCATTGGATAGACCCTTTAAGTAGGATATAGTTCCTTCTTCATCTCTTATTACAGTCTTTGTTTTAAAATCTAACTTGTCTGATATAAAGATTGCCACCCTAGCTTTCTTTTGGTGTCCATTAGCATGGTAAATGGTTTTCCCCCTCCTCATTTTCAATCTGGGATTGTCTTTGGTTCTAAAATGAGTCTCTTGCAGACAGCATATCAATGGGTGTTTTTTTTTTTTTTTTATACAGTCTGATAGCCTGTGTCTTTTGATTGGGGCATTTAGCCCATTTACATTCAGGGTAACTATTGAAAGATAGGAATTTAGTGCCATTGTATTGCCTGTAAGGTGACTGTTACTGTATATTGTCTGTGTTCCTTTCTGGTCTATGTTGCTTTTAGGCTCTCTCTTTGCTTAGAGGACCCCTTTCAATATCCCTTGTAGGGCTGGTTTCTTGTTTGCAAATTACTTTAGTTTTTGTGTGTCCTGGAAGCTTTTTATCTCCTTCTATTTTCAATGGCAGCCTAGATGGATATAGTATTCTTGGCTGCATATTTTTCTCATTTAGTGCCCTGAATATTCATGCCAGTTCTTTCTGGCCTGCCAGGTCTCTGTGGATCGGTCTGTTGCCAATCTAATGTTTTTAACATTTTAGGTTACAGACCTTTTCTCCCGAGCTGCTTTCAGGATTTTCTCTTTGTGTCTGAGACTCATAAGTTTTACTATTAGATGTCGGGGTGTTGACCTATTTTTACTGATTTTGAGAGGGGTTCTCTGTGCCTCCTGGATGTTGATGCCTGTTTCCTTCCCAAAATTAGGGAAGTTATCTGCTCTAATTTGCTCCAATATACCTTTTGCCCCTCTCTCTCTTTCTTCCTCTTCTGGGATCCCAATTATTCTAATTTCTTTTTGTCTTATGGTATCGCTTATCTCTCAAATTCTGCCCTCGTGATCCAGTAGTTGTTTATCTCTCTTTTTCTCAGCTTCTTTATTTTCCATCATTTGGTCTTGTATATCACTAATTCGCTCTTCTGCCTCATTTATCATAGCAGTTAGAGCCTCCATTTTTGATTGCACCTCATTAACAGCCTTTTTGATTTCGACTTGGTTAGATTTCAGTTCTTTTATTTCTCCAGAAAGGGTTTCTCTAATATCTTCCATGCTTTTTTCAAGCCTAGCTAGTATCTTTAGAATCATCATTCTGAACTCTAGGTCTGACATCATACTAATGTCCATATTGATTAGGTCCCTGACAGTAAGTATTGCCTCTTGTTCTTTTTTTTTTTTTTTTGAGGTGATTTTTTCCATCTTGCCATTTTGTCCAGAGGAGAATAGATGAATGAGAGAACAAAATGCTAACAGGGTAACAATGACCCCAGAAAAATATACACTAAACAAATCAGAAGAGACCTAAAACTGGGGGAAAAGAAAGGGAAAGACAGGAAAAAGAGATAAAAAAACAAAGCAAACAGAATATGATCAAATATAATCAGGCTGGTGCATAGATCAGTGCCACACACTAGATTTTGGGTGTATTTTGGTCTGTTAGAAGAAAGTGCCTCCTGGGCACCTGGGTGTCTCAGTTGGTTAAGCAACTGCCTTCGGCTCAGGTCATGACCCTGGAGTCCCGGGATCGAGGCCCGCATTGGGCTCCCTGCTCAGCAGGGAGTCTGCTTCTCCCTCTGACCCCCCCATGCTCTCTCTCTCTCTCATACTCTCTCTCAAATAAATAAATAAATAAAATCTTAAAAAATAATAGAAGAAAGTGCCTCCCAAAATTTTAAAGAAAGAAAAACTTATATATGTACAAAAATAAGGTAAATACGATGAAGGGATGGAATATGACTGTAAAGATGAAAATTATAAAAGATTTTATAAAAGGAATTGTTAATATAAGAAGTTGGTTGAAAAAAGAAAGAAGAGGATTTAAAAAAAAAAAGGCAGAGCATGTGGTCAGGCAAGAGACTAGAACAAAGCCATACACTAGAGATTTAGGGTATATTTTGGTCTGTTAGAAGAAACTGTATCCCAAAATTTGAAAGAGAGAACAATTTATTTATACATACTGAAAAATAAGGTTAACTACCATGAAGGGATAGAATATGATTCTAAAAATGAAAAATAAAAAATATTTTTTAAAAAAGGGATTGATAAGGTGTCGGTTGAAAAAGGGAAAATTAAAAATTAAAAAAAAGAAAATTAAAAAAATTAACTTTGAAAGACTAAAGAATCATGGTAAAAAAGCCATGAATTCTATATGCAGTATTCCCCTAGTGCTGGAGTCCTGCCATTCACATTGATCCGTAAACTTGGTCTTGGCTGGCGCTTCTTGCTGATCTTCTGGGGGAGGGGCCTGTTGCCGTGGTTCTCAGATGTCTTTGCGGGAGGCGGAATTTCCCCACCCTTGCCAGTCCCATCTAAGTAATCTGCTCGGGTTTGCTCTCGGGAGCTTTTGTTCCCTGCAAGCTTTCAGTACAGCTTTTGAGGACGAGAGTGAAAATGGGGGCCCCCAATCTCCACGGCAGAGGAGCCGAGAGCTTGGCGCCCAACTTTGCCCCCAGAGAATAACCGTCAATCACTCCCATCTCCCCTGGTCTCCGGCTGCACTCTGTGCTCACCCGGCCTGTGACTGAGCATTTCTTTCTCTGGCACACGACCCGTGTGGAGTCTCCAAACCCAGCAGATCCCTGTGGTGCGCTCCCACACCGCTCCTCCCCAGGGGAGGGAGGGGAGTCTCCCCGGTTCTGCCGCTTGTTGGGTCTTTGCTGGAGGATCAGTGGCCCGACTGTCACCGATCACAGTTTATGGCAACCCAGAGCTGAGAGCCCATTCCTCCGCTCCGTCTCTGCAGCCGACTTCCCCGCTCTGATACCTGGGAGCTCTGCCGCACTCAGGAATCCCTGGTCTTTCTGTGACCCCAAGATTTCCGAGACCACACTGTCCCAGCGAGAGTTTCACCCCCCCACCCCCGCACCTTAGCCACTGGAGTGACGTCCCTCAGCAGAGCAGACTTCTAAAAGTTCTGATTTTGTGCTCTGCTGCTCTATCACTTGCCAGTAGTGGCTGACGGAGGCCCCCTCCCCCGCCATCTATCTTCCCAAATATTGCCTTGGATTCACTTCTCCGCAGGTCCTACCTTCCAGAAAGTGGTTGCTTTTCTGTTCAGAGAGTTGTTGCTACTCTTTTCTTTGATCTCCTGTTGAGTTCGTAGGTGCTCAGAATGGTTTGATCCCTATCTAGCAGAATTCCTGGGACCAGACGAAATTTAGGTCTCTTCCTCCTCTGCCATCTTGCTCCTTGATTAGCCATGGTTTGAGTGATTATCATTATTATTTTTCCTTAGCTAGTAATTTTTTTAAGCATAATTATAATATGCCCACAGATTAATTAATTTTACTATTTACTTTAAATTTTGACAGTAAAAATCATTGATTATTTCATTAAAATTTTCACCCTGTTCTTAGTACTACATTATTGTTATTAGGAAACTAATTTTATTTAAGAAATAAACAGAATGTGAATTAGCATAGTATTGAATGTCTGCAATTTTTCACCACATGCTGACTCAATACTTCTTCCCATTCTTCCATTAAGAATGCTGTTAAGCTTTCCCTCGTTTGGCATGTTGCAACCCTCATGTGGCTTAGCCTTCCCTTGCTGAAGAAGCAATCGTAAACATACTACAAAATTAGCACATTGAAATAACAGCACAACTGGCTTTATGATTGTCATCAAATAATAAAGAATTTGAGCAAGTATCTGCATTGTCTTCTTCAAAACGCAAATGTAACCACCAACCATTCAAATTCTGGTTCAATGAGCAATACAGCACATGTGCCTTGAGCAACAGGACAGTAGTCTATTTTCCCTGACTTGCATGTTTACCCTTGGCTTACAGAGCACTAGAAATTTCCAATTTCATGAATTGCCTTCCAGCTAATTTTGAGTGTGGTCAACTTCTCGCAGAGCACAGGGGTGGAGGCAAAAGCCTTCAGAGAAAACAGCTTATTTAACTTTCCTGCCATTGAATAAAAATTTGCTGACATTCCTTTACTGAAGTCGATTAATTCTGTCTCAGGATTTTTGGAGACCTTCATAGATAAACACTAGTAGTTATATTTTGAGGGTTGGGAGGTAAAAGAAAGTTCTGGATCATGAAATACCCCTTACTCATCTGGCCTGACTGCAGGAAACTGAAGGTGCTAGGAGACAAGAATGGAGGACTGTAGGCTGGGGATAATGAGAGAGGACATATGTCAAAAAGCACCAGACACATTTTAGGCACTTTATGATTTTACATCAGAATAGCTCTGGGGATAGCTATTCTCAAATTTAGAGTCAAGAGAATACAAAGTTGGAAAAGAGACCCCCTCTTGTGTAAGTTGTGAGGGAAAATATTTACTAGCACAAATACCTCGTCCTCAGAGGAACTTCCTCGATCTCTCTTCTTGTTCAACTTTCAGTTTTATTTCCTCCAGTTCAGCTAGTCCTGACTTCCATGTGGTCAGGCAGCGAATGCACAAGTATTTGATAATTACAACACAAAGATGCCAATTACATGAAATAATAGCAATAAGAAACATGACATTGTGTGGCAAGTGCATAGAGACTGTTAATAATTGTATGTTTCTGAGCATTTATTTATATTCCTTTTTAAAAACTCTTCTGATTTCTTTGAGTAAGGATAAATACCTGCTGTCTAATTTGAACTTAATCTGTGACATGAAAGTGTTGATAGGACTGTATATTTCTAAGTCGTTACAGTTAATCACAATTTTAAGGGTTTTTGAGTGTTCATTTAATTGAAGTTTAAAGTTTCAAGAAGTGTAAAAATAACCATGTTTACAGTTATGTTTAAGAAACCTGAGAAAATAAATAAAAAAAAGAAAACTCAGAAAATGCAGATGAAATGTTAATACATTGGAGACTAGATTGAATATATTAATTGACAAAAATGAAACTCTGAGATGACAGAAAAGGACAAAGACATTGACAATAGAGAAAACTGAAAATAAGACAAAAGGTCATAAACAAATATAAGTAAGCAAATAATCAGTATGATCTTCTCAGGATTAGGAAATACATATTACCTTGGGATCACTGCCATGCATGGATATTGTTCTCCCACTGCATGTGATTCTCATTTCATTTCTCATATGGTTTTCAAAGACAATTTTGAGTCCAAGATGGTGGAGCAGTAGGAGACCTTAGTTTTGTCTGGTCCCAGGAATTCAGCTAGATGGCTATCAAATCATTCTGAATACCTGCAAACTCAATCAGAGGTCTAAGAAAAGAATAGCTGCAGATCTACAAATAGAAAAGCGACCACTTTTTGCAAGGTAGGAGGTGTGGAGAAGTGAATCTGAGGTGATATATGGGAAGATAAACCAAGGGGGGGTGGGAGCCTCCATCAGTCAGCACCAGAAAGTGATATAGGAGTGGAGTCCAAATCAGAAGTGTGAACTGAGGATCCCCGGGGTCACAAGAAGATGGGATGCCTGAGTGCAGCAGAGTTCCCAGGCATTGGAGAAGGGAAACCAACTGCAATCAGAAAACCCAGGAGAGGGCTCTCAGCTTGGTGTTGCCATAAATTATGAACCACTGTACGGCCTGATGACTACTCTTGGAGTCACCAGTGAGATGCCCCTTCCTGCCCTAGGAGGAGTAGTGAGGTTGTGCACCACAGGACTTTGCAGGGTTTGGAGATTCAAAATGGGGTTGTGTGCATGAGATAGAAATGCTTGGTCACAGGCTGGTTGAGCACGGACTGCGGGCAGAGACCAGGGAAACAGGAGATATCGACTGCTTCTCCCCGAGGGTGCACTGAGTAGTGTGTCCCTGATTCTCAGCTCTGGGGCTGAAGATTGAGTGACTGCCATTTTCATTCTCATCCTCTAAAGGGGCATGGAAGGCCTTCAGGGAACAAAAGCCACATAGAGCAATCTGGAGCAGCTTACTTAGACTGGACCCCTGGCAAGAGCAGTGCAATTCTGCCCGAGGTAAAGACACCTGAGAATCAGTAAAACAGGCCCTTCCCCCAGAAGATGAGCAAGACTATCTGGCCAAGAAACCGATCACACTGAACTGCAAAACTCTGGCACTAGGGGAAACTAGTATATAAATTCATGGTTTTTGTTTTTTTTTTTTCAATGATTCTTTAGTCTTTTGATTTTAATTTTTTTCTCTTTCTTTTTTCAACAAATTTCTTATTTTATAAAGTTTTTAAAAATCTTTTTTAATTTTCATTTTTACACTTATATTCTAGTCTTTCATTGTACTTAATTTTATTTTTGTATATAGATAAATTTTTCTTTCTTTACAATTTTGGGATGCTGTTTCTCTTAACAAACAGACCAAAATATGCCAGAAGCTAGTGTATTGCTCTGTTCTCTTCACCTGTCTGATCATATTCTCATTCTCTCTCTCTCTTTTTCTTTTTTTTTACTTCTTTTTTTTTTGGTTAAAGTTTTTTTTTTTAATTTTCATGTTTACAGTTACATTCTATCTTACAATGTATTTAATTTTATTTTTGAATATATATTTTTTCTTTCTTTACAATTTTAGGATGTAGTTTCTTCTAACAAACAGACCAAAATACACTCAAGATATAGTGTATTGTTCTGTTCTGCTCACCTGCCTGTTTATATTCCTTTTTTTTTTTGTCTTATAATGCTCATTTTTACAGTTACATTCTACATTCTATCCTTGCAATAAAAAAAAAAAAGAAACGGAGGCTCTAACTGTTAGGATAAATGAGGCAGAAGTGAGAATTAGTGATAAAGAAGACCAAATGATGGAGAATAAAGAAGCTGAGAAAAAGGGAGATAAACAACCACTGGATCATGAGGGGAGAATTTGAGACATAAGAGATACCATAAAGTGAAACAATATTAGAATAATTGGGATCCCAGAGGAAGAGGAAAGATAGAGAAGAGCGGAAAATATATTGGAGAAAATTATAGTGGAGAACTTCCCCAGTCTGGGAAGGAAACAGAGATTGAAGTCCAGGAGGCACAGAGAACTCCCCTCAAAATCAATATAAAATAGGTCAACACCTTGACATATAATAGTGAAACTTGCAAATCTCAGAAACAAAGAGAAAATCTCAAAAGCAGCTCAGACAAGAGGTCCATAACCTACAAGGGTAGAAACATTAGACTGACAGTAGACCTATCCACAGGCATGCCAGAAGGACTGGCATGATATATTCAGGGTGCTAAATGAGAAAAATATGCAGCAAAGAGTACTTTATCCAGTGAGATTTCATTCAAAATAGAAGGAGAGATAAAATCTTCCAGGACAAACAGAAACTAAAAGAATTTGTGATCACTAAACCAGCCCTGCAAGAAATATTAAAGGGGATCTTTTAAGCAAAAAAGAGAACCCAAAAGTAACATAGACCAGAAAGGAGTGGAGACAATACAAAGAAACAGTGATGTTACAGGTAATACAATGGCACTAAATTCATATCTTTCAATAGCTACCCTGAATATAAAGGGGTAAATGACCAACGAAAAGAAACAGGATATCAGATTGGATAAAAAAGAAAGACCCATCAATATGCTCTCTGCAAGAGACACATTTTAGACCAAAGACACCTCCAGATTGAAAGTGAGGGGGTGGAAAACCATTTATCATGCTAATAGGCATCAAAAGAAAGCTGGGGTGGCAATCCTTAGACAAATTAGACTTAAAACCAAAGACTGTAATAAGAGATGAGGAAAGACACTATATCATAATTAAAGGGTCTATCTAACAAAAAACTCTAACAACTGTAAATATTTATGTCCCAAACATGGGAGCAGCCAATTATACAAACCCGTTAATAACAAAATTAAAGAAACACATTGATAACAATACAATAATAGTGGGGGACATTAACATCCCCCTCACTGTAATGGACAGATCATCTAAGCAGAAGATCAACAAGGAAACAAGGGCTTTGAATGACATACTGGACCACATAGACTTCACAGATATATTCAGGGCATTCCATCCTAAAGCAAGAAAATACACATTCTTCTCAAGTGCATATGGAACATTCTCCAGAATAGATCACATATTGGGTCACAAATCAGGTCTCAAATGGTACCAAAAGATTGGTATCATTTCCTGCATATTTTTGGATCACAGTGCTTTGAAACTTGAACTCAATCACAAGAGGAAATTTGGAAAGAATTCAAATACATGGAGGCTTTCTAAAGAGCATCCTACTAAAGAATGAATGGGTCAACCAGGAAATTAAAGAAGAATTTAAAATATTCATGGAAACAAGTGAAAATGAAAACACAACTGTTCAAAACCTTTGGGATGCAGCAAAGGCAGTCCTAAGAGGAAAGTATATAGCAATACAAGCTTTTCTCAAGAAACAAGAAAGGTCTGAAATACACAACCTAACCCTACACCTAAAGGAGCTAGAGAAAAAACAGCAAATAGAGCCTAAACCCAGCAGGAGAAGAGAAATCATAAAGATCAGAGCAGAAATCAATGAAACAGAAACCAAAAGAACAGTAGAACAGATCAACAAAACTAGGAGCTGGTTCTTTGAAAAAAATTACTAAGATTAATAAGCCCCTGGCCAGCCTTATCAAAAAAAAGAGAAAATACTTAAGTAAAGAAAATTATGAATGAGAGAGGAGAGATTACAACCAACCCTGAAGAAATACAATTCTAAGAACATAGTATGATCAAGTATATGCCAACAAATTAGGCAATCTGGGAGAAATGGATGCATTCCTAGAGATGTATAAACTACCAAAACTGAACCAGGAAGAAATAGAAAACCTGAACAGACCCATAACCAGCAAGGAAATTGGTGCAGTAATCAAAAATCTCTCAACAAACAAGAGTCCAAGGGCAGATGGCTTCCCAGGGGAATTCTACCAAATATTTAAAGAAGAACTAATTCCTATTCCTCTGAAGTTGTTTCAAAAAAAAAGAATAGATGATGGACTCTGAAAAACAAACTGAGGTTTCTGGAGGGGAGGAGGGTGGGGGGATGGGTTAGCCTGGTGATGGGTATTGAGGAGGGCACATTCTGCATGGAGCACTGGGTGTTATGAACAAACAATGAATCATGGAACACTACACCAAAACAAATTATGTAATATATGGTGATTAACATAACAATAAAAAATAGAAATGGAAGGAAAACTTCCAAACTCTTTCTATGATGCCAACATTACCTTGATCTCCAAACCAGACAAAGAATGTACCAAAAAGGAGAATTACAGACCAATATCCCTGATGAATATGGAAGCAAAAATTTTCACCAAGATACTAGCCAATAGGATCCAGCAGTACATTAAAAGGATTATTCACCATGACCAAGTGGGATTTATTCCTGGGATTCAGGGGTTGTTCAATATCTGCAAATCAATCAATGTAATACACTACATTAATAAAAGACAATCATATGATCCTCTCAATAGATGCAGAAAAATCATCTGACAAAGTACAGTATCCTTTCTTAATCAAAACTCTTCACAGCATAGGGATAAAGGGATTATACCCCATATCATAAAAGCCATATATGAAAAGCCCACAGCAAATATCAATCTCAATGACGAAAACCTGAGAGCTTTTCCCCTAAGGTCAGCAACACAGCAGGGATGTCCACTGTCACAACTGTTTTTCAACATAGTACTAGAAGTCCTAGACTCAGCAATCAGATAGCAAAAAGAAACAAAAGGTAGCTGAATCAGCAAAGAAGTCAAACTCTCACTCTTTGCAGATGACATGATACTTTATGTGGAAAACCCAAAAGATTCCACCCCAAAGCTGCTAGAACTCATACAAGAATTCAGTAAAGTGGCAGGATATCAAATCAGTGCACAGAAATCAGTTTCATTTCTATACATTAACAATAAGACAGAAGAAATATAATTCGAGGGGTTGATCCCATTTATAATTGCACCAAAAACCACAAGATACATAGGAATAAACCTAACCAAAGAGGCAAAGGATTTGTACTCAGAAAACTATGGAACACTCATGAAAGAAATTGAGGAAGACCCAAACAAATGGAAAAATGTTCCATGCTCATGGATTGGAAGAACAAATATTGTTACAATGTTTATGCCACCTAGAGCAATGTATACATTCAATGCAATCTTTATCAAAATATCATTCAATTTTTTTTCACATAGCTGGAACAAATAATCCTAAAGATTCTGAACAGCCAAAGGAATGTTGTAAAAGAAAACCAAAGGTGGTGACATCACAATTCCGGACTTCAAGCTTTACTACAAAGCTGTAATATGGTATGCTACTGGCACAAAAACAGACACATAGATCAGTGGAACAGAATAGAGAACCCAGAAATAGCCCCTTAATTCTATGGTCAACCAATCTGCGACAAAGCAGGAAAGAATTTCCAATGGAAAAAAGTCTCTAACAAATGGTTTTGGGAAAATTGGACAGCAACTTGCAGAGGAATTAAACTGGACCATTTCCTTACACCATATAAAAAATAGACTCAAAATGAATGAAAGACCTAATGAGACAGGAATCCATCAAAATCCTAGAGGAGAACACAGGCAACAAACTCTGTGACCTCAGCCACAGCAACTTCTTGCTAGACATGTCTCCAAGGGCAAAAATGAACTATTGGGACTTCATCAAGATAAAAAGCATTTGCACAGCAAAGAAAACAGTTGACAAAACCAAAAGACAACTGTCAGAATGGGAGAAGATATTTGAAATGTCTTATCAGATAAAGGGCTAGTATCCAAAATCTGTAATGCACTTATCAAACTCAACACCCAAAGAACAAATAATCCAATCAGGAAGTGGGCAGAAGACATGAACAGACGTTTCTCCAAAGAAGACATACAAATGGCCAAGAGGCACATGAAAAATGTTCCATATCACTTGGCATCAGGGAAATACAAATCAAAACCACAATGAGATACCACCTCACACCAATCAGAATGGAGAGGGGTGCCTGGGTGGCTCAGTCAGTTAAGCAGGTCATGGCTCAGGTCATGACCCCAGGTTGCTGGGATTGAGCCCCACCTCAGGCTCTCTGCTCAGCAGGGAGCCTGCTTTTCCCTTTCCCTCTGCTCCTCCCTCCTCAAATAAAAAATTAAATATTAAAAATAAAAGAAGAATGGCTAAAATTAACCACTCAGGAAATGACAGATGTTGGTGAGGAGGCAGAGAAAGGGGAACCTTCTTACACTCTTGGTGGGAATGCAAGCTGGTGGAGCCACTCTGGAAAACAGTATAGAGGATCCTCAAAAAGTTGAAAATAGAGTTACCCTACCACCCAGCAATTGTGTTACTAGGGATTTACCCCAAATATACAAATGTAGGGATCCAAAAAGGCACCTGCACCCCAATATTAATAGCAACAATGTCTACAATAGTCAAACTATGGAAAGAGCCCGGATGTCCATCAACAGATGAATGAATAAAGAAGATGTAGTATATATATACACAATGAAACACTAAGCCATCAAAAAAAAAAAAAAAAAAATCTTGCCATTTTCAATGACGTGGCTGGAACTAGAGAGTATTATGCTAAGTGAAATAAGTCAATCAGAGAAATACAATTATCACATCATTTCACTCATATGTGGAATTTAAGAGACAAAACAGAGTGTCATAGAAGAGAGGAATAAAAAAAAAAAACAAGACAAAATCTGATAGGGAGAGAAGCCATAAGAGACTCTTTTTTTGTGTGTGTGTGAAGATTTTATTTATTTATTTGATGGAGAGAGACACAGCAGGAGCAGGAACACAAGCAGGGGGAGTGAGAGAGGGAGAAGCAGGCTTCCTGCCGAGCAGGGAGCCCGATGTGGGGCTCAATCCCAGGACCCCGGGATCATGACCTGAGCTGAAGGCAAACGGTTAATGTCTGAGCCACCCAGGTGCCCCACAAAAAGAATTTCTGATGGTGCTATTCTCATTAAAGACTATCAATAAATTGCCAAATATGTATATATAATCAGAAACTGCTATGTTGATATTTAAATCTATTACCAATTTAGCAAAACGTATTACCATCTCCTTAACTAATGCCTATTAGCTTTTTCAAGAATGGCCAATCTATCCTAGGATAGTCAGGGGTCAGGGGAAGTGCTTGAGGCAATCCTGAATTAAAATGGTAATAATATTTAGAATTGAACACTGATATCACTGAATACTCAATAGTCTTTGTTATTTAATCATCACTATAATCTTGTGAGCTAGGTAGGTATTTCTACCTTATAGATAAAAATTCTAAGATTCACACATTTAATTATCTTGTATAGTTGCCATGCTACTAGGAGAAGGGACGGGATTCAATTTCAGGCCTGCTTAAATCTCAGTAGATTGTTAAGTAAATCATACAGACTGTCTCACACAAATACAAGGTAGCAAAGGAGATAGAGAATGAAGAATATGTTGACTTTATTAAGACATGATTAAAAGCTGCTTGACCTTAAGCCTCTGTCTTCTGCTCAGGTCATGATCCCAGGGTCCTGGGATCAAGCCCCGCATCGGGCTCCCTGCTCGGTGGGAAGCCTGCTTCTCCCTCTCCCACTCCCCCTGCTTGTGTTCTCTCTCTCGCTGTGTCTCTCTCTGTCAAATAAATGGATAAAATATTAAAAAAAAAAAATTGGGGCACCTAGGTGGCTCAGTCGTTAAGCGTCTGCCTTCAGCTCAGGTCATGATCCCAGGGTCCTGGGATTGAGCCTGGCATCGGGCTCCCTGCTCGGTGGGAAGCCAGCTTCTCCCTCTCCCACTCCCCCTGCTTGTGTTCCCTCTCTCACTGTGTCTCTCTCTGTCAAATAAATAAAATCTTAAAAAAAATAAATTCCTTGACCTTGGATACCTAGGTAGCTCAGTCAGTTAAGTGTCTGACTCTTGGTTTCAGCTCAGGGCACGAACTCATGGGCATGGGATTGAGCCCCATGTTGGGCTCCATGCTTAGCAGGGAGTCTGCTTAAGATTCTCTCTCTCCTCCCCCTCTCCTTCCCCCTCCCCCCCACTCTCTCTCTCTAAAATAAATTAATAATAAATATTAAAAAAAGAAAAAGCTGTTTGACGTCTCTCATTTTACCATGTCCAGGCTGAGTGGACAACCTTCTTTGGACACCCAGAGAGACACTTGGCATGACTAGTCTCCATTTACCCACAGCATTGTTGTGAATTTTAGCCACATTCAGCCTATGTAAGGGTCAAATATTTGACTTCAGTATATCCCTCTTATTCCTTTCTAATCAAATTGTCCTTCTGAGCTAAACCTCCATTGTAAATATTGTTAATAGCATTATTTCCTATGAGAATTTCAGTGATAGAACTTTCTTCAAAATAAAGTCATTTGGGAAAAAGATACTTAGCAATTTTTAAAGGAGTCACAAGTTGGGAGCCACATTTTTTCAAATCGAACTAAATTGAGCCTATTGTCATGCTTAGATTTTCTTCAGCCATTAAAACAAAATCAAATACAGTTCATAGGAGCATTTTGGTTGCAGCTGGGGACTTTAAAAGCAGGACCGGGACTATTTTCTGGCTCTTTTCCAGTTTTTTGAACTACTATTTGAAGAGTATCTAATGAATGGCAGAGTTAGTTGTAAAAAGTTTAAGTGGATAGGGAGGGCCTGGGTGGCTCAGTCGGTTGGGCGACTGCCTTCGGCTCAGGTCATGATCCTGGAGTCCCGGGATTGAGTCCCGCATCGGGCTCCCTGCTCGGCGGGGAGTCTGCTTCTCCCTCTGACCCTCTTCCCTCTCGTGCTCTCTGTCTCTCATTCTCTCTCTCTCAAATAAATAAATAAAATCTTAAAAAAAAAAGTTTAAGTGGATAGAAGGAACAAAGGAATGACATATCAACTCAGATACAAATATTTATATGTTTCCATTATAATCCCAACAGAATAGCAACAAGTCCACTTTATTAACAATTTCTATATTGTAATTTGATTTGACTAAGCCCTGAATTAGATTCAGGCTTCAAGTCAACCCAAAATCTAGATTTCAACAGTGTATACCACCGCTTATAATTGGAAAAAAAAAAAAAAACGTGTAGCAAAATACTTGTAAATTTTTACTTATACATTTGGTTCTATAAATAATATTTATATTTTTAAAGGGGATTTGAAAGATAAGCTCTTTAGTTATAGTGAAAGTATGTTTTTCAAAATGTTGGTACCACATTAAGAATTTTGGGTAATGCCCTACTGATTCATATGGGGTATATATAAAATTTTGTCTTTTAAGTTAATACAATAATATTAATAATTTTAATAATTATTAGAACCCACTTTTATTGAGTTATTCTGATGTCCCGCTCTGTGCATTCAATGTATAATTTTTGATTATTTTAATAATACCTAAAGATACATTATTTTTCTTTCTCTATAAAATGAGGTAGCTAAGTCACAAAGAGCTTGAGTTACTCTCCCATGACATGTCTGAGTGGGGAGTCAGCTTCTCCCTCAGTGAGCCTCCTCTACTGTTGTGTCCTGGTACTTCTGTCATTTTCAAAGGAACTGCACAATTACGGGCAAACACAGTACATTGGCAAAGAAATAAAAACATTAAATACTCCACATTTAGTTGTTGAACATTTTCTATTGCAGGTATTGTTCACATATGCATCAGTTGTTTTGTGAAGTTGTCATCCTGTTCAACAATTAGAAAAAAAAGTAATTATAAATACTATCTCATGGGACCTGTAATACCTGTCATGCAATATGAGTAATTTTGCCATCTTATGCCAGGTGTATTTCCAGCTGCAGTGAGGAGGGAAAATTTACTTTGCCTTAGCTTTAATTGGTAGGTGCCCTAATCTCACTTGCACATACCAATTACATGTCAAGCATTCTGTGCTCACCAGCGAGATTTTGATTTAGATGTTTTAGAACTTTATATAACACATAAATCAGTAGGACTTAAGTTGTTCTTATTAGGGTTGAAAGGTGATTGATGACCTTGCTAAATTATATGACTAGACCATTAAAAATGTGTGTGGGGGGGGCGCCTGGGTGGCTCAGTTGGTTAAGCGACTGCCTTCGGCTCAGGCCATGATCCTGGAGTCCCGGGATCGAGTCCCACATCAGGCTCCCTGCTCAGCAAGGAGTCTACTTCTCCCTCTGACCTTCCCCCCTCTCATGTACTCTCTCTCTCTCATTCTCTCTCTCAAATAAACAAACAAAATCTTAAAAAAAATGTGTGTGTGTTAAATGCATATCCTCTGTTCTGAGAGAGGAGTATGATAGCTTATTTATTTGACTTTTCAAAAATAGAGGTGCCTGGTAGCAGTGAAATGTTTCTCCTATACTTTTGATTCCTGACTCCTAGATGTTAAACTGAACAAACTCTGGAGATTTATATGTATGGGTAGTATTAGTAGTTTTAGACTCCACATTTTAAACCGTTGCGTTTAGCATCATGTTCGATTGTTATATCATAAGGTAAAAATTAATGTTCATGGATTGTGTTAGAAGCCCTATTAGATTTTTCCCCACATATATGTTTTATATTTAATTACATACATTTTTATAAAGTTGCTTATTCCTACATCCTTCCTTCCCTTCGCTTCCTTCCTCCCCTCCACTCTGTTCTCTGCTCCTTGCTCCCTTGTGCCTTCCTTCAATTATACATCCTTCCTTTCTTCTTCAGGGGATAAGTTTATTTGTATGCCATGTAAATTGTGGTTAATTGTTTTGATTTGAATCCTGGCTCCACATTCATTAGTTGAGTAAATATTGGCATATTATTTAATCATGCCATGTCCACATTATCCATGAAGATAATTAAAGATTTGCCATCAAAGTAAGGATTACCGGAAAATAATGATACATGTTAAGCAATGAGAATGGTACCTGATGCATAGTAAATATCCCATTAACTTTTTCTTAAAGACTTTATTTATTTATTTATTTGTTGGAGAGAGAGAGCACACAAGCTCTTATACAGATAAGATAAAGAATAACATTTAGTGATATTTTTAATGCCAATCTTTGGAAATTAGACATGATAAATTATAAAGAAATATGGTTTAAAAGAAACTAGATTTTCCAGGGGGAGCAGGCTCATTACTGAGCAAGGAGGTTGATGTGGGACTATCCCCGGACCTTGGTATCATGCCCTGAGCTGAAGGCAGATGCTTAACCGACTGAGCCACCCAGGCATCCCAATATCCCATTATTAATTAAACAAGGATATATGCACTAAGTGCCAAATACACGCTCAAATAATGAAACATTGTCAAGGCTTGTAAATGTACAGTGGAATCAATTTAGAGTTTCATAGATTGTAGAAATGGCCACAGTCTCCACAGTGCCCTGCATCCAAAATTCTAGTCTTGGGTACTTGGATGGGTTCCTCGCACACTGACTATGGGACTGGCCACATGATTTATTTTGATCAGTGGGACAAAAGCCGATATGATGCACGTAGAGATCATAAAAGTGCCTGCACATATGGGCTTGAATTCTCTTTTGCTACTTTCAATAATGCTGCTACCACCATGATCTGAACCAGGTAGACTGGACTCCTGGACACTTGGCAACACATGTTCAGCTTCTTCCAGCACCTCTACTAAAATCTAGTCAACCTAAAGGTATGCAACATTATCATCAGCCCTCTGACTGTCAAACTGTGTGATCCCAGCCAGTAACACATGGAGATGAACCATCCTAGCTAAGCTAAGTCCAACTACTGATTTGCAGGGTTGAGAGACACCAAACTTGGATGCGATTTGTTATGCAACAGATGATAACTGATGGAAATGAGTTACATATTTAGCTTTGTTTTATATTTGTGAATTTATACTTGCATGGGGTAGGTCTTTCCAGGCCAAGAACTCCACATACTTGCCATAACACCATGTTGCTTTCTCAATAAGAAAAAAACTTGACCTAACTCAGTATCTTCTCATCTGTAGTTTCTGCAGGGAACATCCCTCACAAAGATGGCATGAGGATTTCATACTCTTCTACGTGCCCTTTGAAGGCAACTATTGAACAGCACTCTCTTTTTTGTATTGTCATGTAAATTAGGACCTCTGGGAGTAGGGAGATTGCAGCATATATGTAAAAATAAACATTGTACAAACCATTCTGAACACCTACGAATTCAACAGGAGATCGAAGAAGAGAGTAGCAACAAATCTCTGAACAGAAAAGTGACCATTTTCTTGAAGGTACGACGTGTGGAGAAGTGAATCCGAGGCAATATTCGGGAGGTTAGACAGCGGGGGAGGGGGGCCTCCGTCTGCTGCTTCTGGCAAGTGCTAGAGCCGCGGAGCACAACATCGGACCTTTTAGAAGTCGGCTCCGCTGAGGGACATCGCTCCAGTGGCTAAAGCGGGGGGGGCGGGTGGCACCCTCGCGGGACAGTGTGGTCTGAGGACCCTCAGGGTCACAGAAAGACAGGGGGTGCCTGAGTGCGGCAGAGCTCCCAGGTATCGGAGCGGGGAAGCCGGCTGCAGAGACGGAGCCGAGGCGCGGGCTCTCAGCTCGGGGTGGCCATAAACTGTGATCCGCGACCCAGTCGGGCCACTGCTCCTCCAGCAGGGACCCAACAAGCGGCAGAGCCGGGGAGACTCCGCTTCTTCCCGGGGAGGAGCGGCGCGGGAGCGCACCGCAGGGATCTGCTGGGTTTGGAGACTCCACACGGGGTCGGGTGCCAGAGATAGAAACGCTCGGTCACAGGCCGGGTGAGCACGGAGTGCGGCCGGAGACCAGGGAGACGGGAGTGACTGCTTTTCTCTGGGGGCACACTGAGGATCAGGGCCCCGAGTTCTCGGCTCCTCCGGGTGGAGATTGGGAGGCCACCATTTTCACCCTGGTCCTCCAAAGCTGTACCGAGAGCTTGCAGGGAACAAAAGCTCCTGAGAGCAAACCCAGCTTGCTTACCCCGGACTGACAAGGGCGGGGCAATTCCACCTCCAGCAAAGACATTTGGGAACCACAGCAACAGACCCCTCCCCCAGAAGATCAGCATGAACAGCCAGCAAGCCAATACCAAGTTTACCGATCAAGGAGAACGGGAGAACACCAGCGCTAGGGGAATACTGCACATAGAATTCATGGCTTTTTTACCATTATTCATTAGTTTTTTAAAGTTAATTTTTTAACTGTTTTTTCTTTTTTTTACTTTTTTTTTCCCGTTTTCAACCAACATCTTATCAATCCCTTTTTAAAAAAAAACATTTTTTATTTTTCATTTTTAGAGTCATATTTTATCCCTTCATAGTAGTTACCCTTATTTTTGGCATATATATATAAGTTGTTCTCTCTTTAAAGTTTGGGATACAGTTTCTTCTAACAGATCAAAATATACCCTAAATCACTAGTGTATGGCTTTGTTTTATTCTCCTGCCTGATCACATTCTCTCCCCTTTTTTTTAAATCTTCTTTCTTTTTTCAAACAACTTCTTATCAATTCCTTTTATAAAATCTTTTATAATTTTTATCTTTACAGTCATCTTCCATCCCTTCTTTGTATCAACCCTTATTTTGTACATATATAAGTCTTTCTTCCTTTAAAATATTAGGAGGCACTTTTTCCTAACAGATCAAAATATGCCCAAAATCTAGTGTGTGGCACTGATCTATGCAATAGCCTGATCATATTTGATCATATTCTGTTTTTTTTTTGGATTGTTCTGTTTTTGTTCTTATCTTTCTTTTTTTCTTTCGTTATACTTTCTTTCTCTTACTTTTCCCCTGGTTTCAGGGATTTTCTGATTTGTATAGAGTATATTTGCTGGGGACGTTGTTAACCTGTTAGCAGTTTGTTCTCTCATTCATCTATTCTCCTCTGGACAAAATGAAAGGAAGAAAAAAATCACCTCAACAAAAAGAACAAGAGGTAGTACTGTCAGCCAGGGACCTATTCAATACGGACATTAATATGATGTCAGACCTAGAGTTCAGAATCGTGACTTTAAAGATACTAGCTGGGCTTGAAAAAAGCGTGGAAGTTATTAGAGAAACGCTTTCTGAAAAATAAAAGAACTAAAATCTAACCAAGTCGAAATCAAAAAGGTTATTAATGACGTGCAATCAAAAATGAGGGCACTAACTACTAGGAGAAATGAGGCAGAAGAGAGAATCAGCGATATAGAAGACCAAATGATGGAAAATAAAGAGGCTGAGAAAAAGAGAGAGAAACAACTACAGGATCACGAGGGCAGAATTCGAAAGATAAGTGATAAGATAAGACGAAACAACATTAGAATAATTGGGATCCCAGAAGAAGAAGAAAGAGAGAGAGAGGCAGAAGGTATACTGAGCAAATTATAGCAGAGAACTTCCCTAATGTGAGGAAGGAAACAGGCATCAAAATCCAGGAGGCACAGAGAACCCCTCTCAAAATCCTTAAAAAAAGGTCAACACCCCGACATCGAATAGTAAAACTTATGAGTCTCAGAGACAAAAAGAAAATCCTGAAAGCAGCTCAGGAGAAGAGATATGTAACCTACAATGGTAGAAATATTAGACTGGCAACAGACCTATCCACAGAGACCTGGCAGGACAGAAAGGACTGGCATGATATCTTCAGGGCAATGAACGAGAAAAATATGCAGCCAAGAATACTATATGCAGCTAGGCTGTCATTGAAAATAGAAGAAGAGAGAAAAAGCTTCCAGGACAAACAAAAACTAAAGGAATTTGCAAACACAAAACCAGCCCTCCAAGAAATATTGAAAGGGGTCCTCTAAGCAAAGAGAGAGCCTAAAAGCAGCATAGATAAGAAAGGAACACAGACAAAACACAGTTAACAGTCACCTTACAGGCAATACAATGGCACTAAATTCGTACCTTTCAATAGTTACCCTGAATGTCAATGGGCTAAATGCATCAATCAAAAGACACAGGCTATCAGATTGGATTAAAAACAAGACCTATCAATATGCTCTCTGCAAGAGACTCATTTTAGACCCAAAGACACCCCCACATTGAAAGTGAGGGGGTGGAAAACCATTTATCATGCTAATGGACACCAAAAGAAAGCTAGGGTGGCAATCCTTATATCAGACAAATTAGATTTAAAAACAAAGACTGTAATAAGAGATGAAGAAGGACACTATATCCTAATTAAAGTGTCTATCCAACAAGAAGATCTAACAATTGTAAATATCTATGCCCCTAACATGGGAGCAGCCAATTATATAAGGCAATTAATAACAAAAGCGAAGAAACACATCGACAACAATACAAAAATAGTGAGGGACTTTAACACCCCCCTGACTGAAATGGACAGATCATCTAAGCAAAAGATCAAGAAGGAAGTAAAGACTTTACATGACACACTGGACCAAATGGACTTCACAGACATATTCAGAACATTCCATTCCAAAGCAATGGAATACACATTCTTCTCTAGTGCCCATGGAATGTTCTCCAGAATTGATCCCATCCTAGGTCACAAATCAGGTCTCAACCGGTACCAAAAGTTTGGGATCATTCCCTGCATATTTTCAGATCACAATGCTTTGAAACTAGAACTCAACCACAAGAGGAATGTCAGAAAGAATTCAAATACATGGAGGCTAAAGAATGGGTCAAGTGGGAAATTAAAGAAGAATTAAAAAAATTCATGGAAACCAATGAAAATGAAAACACAACTGTTCAAAATCTTTGGGATACAGCAAAGGCAGTCCTGGGAGTGGAAAGTATATAGCAATACAAGCCTTTCTCAAGAAATAAGAAAGGTCTGAAATACACAACCTAACCCTACACTTAAAGGAGCTAGACAAAGAACAGCAAATAAAGCCTAAACCCAGCAGGAGAAGAGAAATCATAAAGATCAGAGCAGAAATCAATGAACTAGAAACCAAAAGAACAGTAGAACAGATCTAAGAAACTAGGAGCTGGTTCTTTGACAGAATTAACAAGATTGATAAACCCCTGGCCAGACTTATCCAAAACAAAAGAGAAATGACCGAAATCCACAAAATCATGAATGAAAGAGGAGAGATCACAACCAACATCAAAGAAATACAAACGATTATAAGAACATATGATGAGCAACTCTATACCAGCAAACTAGATAACCTGGAAGAAATGGGTGCATTCCTAGAGATGTATCAACTACCAAAATTGAACCAGGAAGAAATAGAAAACCTGAACAGACATATAACCACTAAGGAAATTGAAGCAGTCATCAAAAATCTCGCAAGAAACCAAAGCCCAGGGCCAGATGGTTTCCCAGGGGAATTCTATCAGACATTTCAAGAATTAATACCTATTCTCCTGAAATTGTTCCAAAAAGTAGATATGGAAGGAAAAGTT
The DNA here is from genome assembly GCF_003265705.2 of Callorhinus ursinus. Lineage (NCBI taxonomy): Eukaryota > Metazoa > Chordata > Mammalia > Carnivora > Otariidae > Callorhinus > Callorhinus ursinus. Next base: position 2,372,502 of record NW_027397122.1, on the reverse strand, counting down.
CCAAACTCATTTTATGAGGCCACCATTATCTTGATCCCCAAACAGACAAAAAACCCATCAAAAAGGAGAATTACAGACCAATATCCTTGATGAACATGGATGCAAAAATTCTCACCAAAATACTAGCCAATAGGATCCAACAGTCCATTGAAAGGATTATTCACCATGACCAAGTGGGATTTATCCTTGGGCTGCAAGGTTGGTTCAGCATCCACAAATCAATCAACGTGATACAATACATTAACAAAAGAAAAACAAGAATCATATGATCCTCTCAATAGATGCAGAAAAAGCATTTGACAAAGTACAGCATCATTTCTTGACCAAAACTCTTCAGAGTATAGAGATAGAGGTTACATACCTCAATATCATAAAAGCCATCTATGAAAAACCTACAGCGAATATCATTCTCAATGGGGAAAAGCTGAGAGCTTTTCCCCTAAGGTCAGGAACGCGGCAGGGATGTCCACCCTCACCACTGTTATTCAACATAGTATTAGAAGTCCTAGCCACAGCAATCAGAAAACAAAAGGAAATCAAAGGCATGTAAATCAGCAAGGAGGAAGTCAAACTCTCACTCTTTGCAGATGATATGATACTGTATGTGGAAAACCCAAAAGACTCCACCCCAAAGCTGCTAGAAGTCATACAGGAATTCAGTCAAGTAGCAGGATAGAAAATCAATGCACAGGAATCAGTGGCATTCCTATACACCAACAAGACAGAAGAGAAAAAAATCAAGGAGTCGATCCCATTTACACTTGCACCCAAAATCATAAGATACCTAGGAATAAATTTAACCAAAGAGGCAAAAGATCTGTACTCAGAAAACTATGAAATACTCATGAAAGAAATTGAAGAAGACACCAAGAAATGGAAAAACCTTCCATACTCATGGATTGGAGGAACAAACATTGTGAAGATGTCAGTGCTACCTAGAGTAATCTACACATTCAATGCAATCCCCATCAAAATACCATCCACTTTTTTCAAAGAAATGGAACAAATAATCCTAAAATTTGTATGGAACCAGAAGAGACACCGAATAGCCAGAGGAATACTGAAAAAGAAAAGCAAAGCTGGCGGCATCACAATTCCGGACTCCCAGCTCTATTACAAAGCTGTCATCATCAAGACAGTATGGTACTGGCACAAAAACAGACACATAGATCAAAGGAACAGAATCGAGAGCCCAGAAATAGACCCTCAACTCTATGGTCAACTAATCTTTGAGACAGCAGGAAAGAATATCCAATGGCAAAAAGACAGTCTCTTCAACAAATGGTGTTGGGAAAATTGGACAGCCACATGCAGAAGAGTGAAACTGGACCATTTCCTTACACCACACACAAAAACAGACTCCAAATTGTTGAAAGACCTAAACATGAGACAGGAGTCCATCAAAATCCTAAAGGAGAACACAGGTAACAACCTCTTCGACCTCAGCCACAGCAACTTCTTCCTAGAAACAACGTCAAAGCCAAGGGAAGCAAGGGCAAAAATGAACTATTGGGATTTCATCAAGATAAAAAGTTTTTGCACAGCAAAAGAAACAGTCCACAAAACCAAAAGACAACTGACAGAATGGGAGAAAATATTTGCAAATGACATATCAGATAAAGGGCTAGTATCCAAAATCTATAAACAAGTTATCAAACTCAACACCCAAAGAACAAATAATCCAATCAAGAAATGGGCAGAAGACATGAACAGACATTTTTCTAAATAAGACATCCAAATGGCCAACAGACACATGAAAAAGTGCTCACCAACGCTCGGCATCATGGAAATCCAAATGAAAACCTCAATGAGATACCACCTCACACTAGTCAGAATGGCTAAGTTTAACAAGTCTGGAAACGACAGATGTTGGCGGGGATGTGGAGAAAGGGGTACCTTCCTCCACTGTTGGTGGGAATGCAAGCTGATGCAACCACTCTGGAAAACAGTAGGGAGGTTCCTCAAACAGCTGAAAATAGAACTACCATACAATCCAGCCATTGCACTACTGGGTATTTACCCGAAAGATACAAATGTAGGGATCCGAAGGGTTACGTGCACCCCAATGTTTATAGCAGCAATGGCCACAATAGCCAAAGTATGGAAGGAGCCAAGATCTCCATTGACAGATAAAAGGATAAAGAAGAAGTGGTATATATACCCAATGGAATATTATGCAGCCATCAAAAGGAATGAGATCTTGCCATTTGCAATGACATGGATGGAACTGGAGGGTGTTATGCTGAGTGAAATAAATCAATCAGAGAAAGACATGTATCATATGTCCTCACTGATATGAGGAATTCTTAATCTCAGGAAACAAACTGAGTGTTGCTAGAGTGGTGGGGGGTGGGAGGGATGGGGTGGCTGGGTGATAGACATTGGGTAGGTATGTGCTATGGTGAGCACTGTGAATTGTGCAAGACTATTGAATCACAAATCTGTACTTCTGAAACAAAATGCTACATATGTTATGAAAAAAGAAAAAGAAGAAGACAACAGGAGGGGAAGAATGAAGGGGGAAAAATCGGAGGGGGAGATGAACCATGAGAGACAATGGACTCTTAAAAACAAACTGAGGGTTCTAGAGTGGAGGGGGTGGGGGGATGGTTTAGCCTGGTGATGGGTCTTAAAGAGGGCACATTCTGCATGGAGCACTGGGTGTTATGCACAAACAATGAATCATGGAACACTACATCAAAAACTAATGATGTTATGTATGGTGATTCACATAACAATAAAAAAATTAAAAAAACAAGAAATCTGAAAAATAAAGAAACTGAAAAAATAAATATTGTACTTGGCATTTTCCCTGTTTTATTACCAAAATAGAAAATTAATTTGAGACGCACCTATGTGGCTCAGTCGTTAAGCGGTTGCCTTTGGCTCAGGTCATGATCTCAGGGTCCTGGGATCGAGCCCCACTTTGGGCTCCCTGCTCCACAGGAAGCCTGCTTCTCCCTCTCTCACTCCCACTGCTTGTGTTCCCTCTCTCACTGTCTTTCTCTCTGTATCAAATAAATAAATAAAATCTTTAAAATAAAAAGAAAATTAATTTGAATATGGAAAATCTAGTTTCTTTTAAACTATATTTCTTTATAATTTATCATGTCTAATTTCCAAAGATTAGCATTAAAAATATCACTAAATGTTATTATCTGTATTGTAGTCTTCATTTTTTTAAAGTTTTTATTGATTTATATAAAAAATTATTTATTTATATTGTGAGAGAGAGAGCACAAGCAGGGGGGAGCAGGCAGCAGAGGGAGAAGCAGACTCCCTGCTGAGCAAGGAACCCAATGCAGAACTGGATCCCAGGACTCTGGGATCATGATCTGAGCTGAAGGCAGATGCTTAACCGACTGAGCCACTCAGGAATCACTGTTTCTTGAATTTTTTTTTATTTTAGGCATTCTGAGAGGTGTGAGGTAAGAACTCATTGTGGTTTTGATTTGCATCTTCCTGATAATGAGCAATGTTGAGCCTCTTTTCTGTGTCTGTTAGCCATCTGTGTGTGTTCTTTGAAGAAATGTCTGTTCTTATCTTCTGCCCATTTTTAATTGGATTGTTTGTCTTTTGGGTGTTGAGTTGTATTAGTTTTTTTTCCTATATTTTGTATACTAACCCTTTATTACATTATGTCATTTGCAAATATCTTCTCCCACTCAGTATTTTGCTTTTAGTTTTGTTGATTCTTTCCTTTGCTGTGCAGTTTTTTTATTTTGATTCAGTCCCCAAAGTTTACATATGCTTTTGTTTCCCTTGCCTCCTGAGACATATCTAGAAAGATGTTGCTATGGCTGATGTCAGAGATATTACTGCCTGTGCTCTTTTCTAGGATTTTTATGGTTTCGGACCTTGCAGTTAGGTCATTAATCAATTTTGATTTTATTTTTCTGTATGATGCAAGAAAGTGGTCTAGTTTCATTCTATTACATGTTGCTTCCAGTTTTCCCAACACCATTTCTTGAACAGATTGTATTTTTCCCCACTGGATATCCTTTCCTGCTTTGTTGAAGATTAATGGAACGTATGGTTTTAGGTTTATTTCTTGGTTTTCAATCTGTTCCTTTGAATTATGTGTCTATTTTTGTGCCAGTACCCTACTGTTTTGAAGACGACAGCTTTGTAATATACCTGGAAGTCTGGAATTGTGATGCCTCCAGGCTTATTTTTCTTTTTCAAGGTTGCTTTGGATATTCGAGTGTCTTTTTTTGGTTCCATACAAATTTTAGGATTGGTTGTTCTAGCTCTGTGAAAAATGCTGTTGATATTTCGATAGGGATAACATTAAATCTGTTGATTGCTTTGGGTTGTATAGACATTTTAACAATATTAGTTCTTTTTCAATCCATGAGCATGGAATGTCTTTCCATTTCTTTGTGTCAGCTTCAATTTCTTCCATCAGTGGTTTATAGTTTTCAAAGTACAAGTCTTTCATCTTTTTGGTTATGTTTATTCTTAGTTATTTTATTATTTTTGGTGCAACAATAAATGGGTTTGTTTTCTTAATTTCTCTTTCTGTTGCTTCATATTTAGTATATAGATATGCAACAGATTTCTGTACACTAATTTTTTACCCTGAGATTTTATTGAATTTGTCAGTTCTAGTAGTTTTTTGATGGAGTATTTTAGGTTTTCTATATATATAGTATGTCATCTGCAAAAAGTGCAAAGTTGACTTCTTCCAATGTGGATGCCTTTTACTTCTTTTCTTTGTCTGACTGCTGTGGCTAATGATTTCAGTACTCTGTTCTATGTTGAATAAAAGTAGTGAGAGTGAGGCGAGCCTAGGTGACTCAGTTGGTTAAGCATCCAACTCTTGGTTTTGAATCAGGTCATGATCTCACAATCGTGGGATGGAGCCCTGTGTAGGTCTCCATACTCAGCATGGAGTCTGATTCATATTCTCCCTCCCTCCCTCTGCCCCTCCCTCTGCTTGTGTACTCTCTCTCTCTCAAATAAAATAAATAAATGAATAAGCAAATAAATAATAAATAAATAAAATCTTAAAAAAATTGGTGAGAATAGACATCTTTCTTACATTCCTGACATTAGTATGATGTTGGTTGTGGGTTTTTCATAAAAGGCCTTTATTATGTTGAGGTATGCTCCCTCAAAACCTACTTTGTTGAGGGTTTTTATCATAAATGAATGTTGTACTTTGTCTAATTTTTTGGTCTCTATTGAAATGATCGTATGGTTTTTATCCTTTCTGTTACTGATACTATGTATCACGTGGGTTGATTTGAGAATATTGAATCACCATTGTAACCTGTGAAAAAATCCCACTTGATTGTAGTGAATTATTTTTTAAATGTATTGTTGGATTTTGTTTGCTAATATTTTACTGAGGATTTTTGCATCTATGTTCATCAAAGGTTTCGGACAACTTTGTTTTAATTTTCACTTGTTTCCATGTAATTTCTTCTTTGATTTCTTGGTTGACCAGTTCATTGTTTAGTAGCATGTTATTTAATCTCCATATATTTGTGCTTTTTCCAGATTTTCTTTCTTTCTTTTTTTTTTTTGTAGTTGATTTCTAGTTTCATAGCATTATGGTCAGAAAAGATGCATGTTATGACTTCAATCTTGTTTAATTTGTTGAGATTTGTTTGTGGCCTAATGTATAATCAGTTCTGGAGAATGTTCCATGTGCATTTCAAAAGAATGTGTATTCTACTGTTTTAGGATGGAATGTTCTGAATATATCTGTTAAATCCATCTGTTCCAGTGTGTCATTCAAAGCCATCACTCCCTTGTTGATTTTCTGTTTGGATGATCTGTCCATTGATGTAACTGGGGTGTTAAAAGTCCTCTATTATTGTATTACTATCAATTGCTCCTTTTATATTTGCTATTAACTGTTTTATCTATTTGGGTACTTACATGTTGGAGGCATAAATGTTTATAATTGTTATGTCATCTTGTTGGCTTTTCCCCTTTTTTGTTATATAGTGTCCTTCTTTGTCTCTTGGCACAATCTTTGTTTTAAAGTCTATTTTATCTGATATAAGTATTGCTATCCTGGCTTTCTTTTGACATCCATTTTCATGATAGATTTTTCTCCTTCCTCTCATTTTCATTCTGCAGGTGTTTTTAAGACTGAAATGAGTCTCTTTTAAGCAGCATATAGGTGGATCTTTTTTTTTTTTTTAATCTACTCTGTCACTCTATGTCTTTTGTCTGGAGCATTTAGTCTATTTACATTCAAAGTAATATCAATATGTATATTTCATTGTTATTCTGTTACTTGTTTTGTGGTTGTTTTTGTAATTCTTCTCTGTTCCTTTCTTCTCTTGTTCTTTTCTTTCACAGTTTGCTGGCTTTTTTTAGTGACATACTTACATTCCTTTCTCTCTATGTTTTGCATATCTATTACTGGTTTTGATTTGTGGTTACCATTCAGTTTGTATATAACATTTTCTGTTTATAGCAGTCTATATTAAGTTGATGGTTGCTTAAGTTTGAACTTATTTTTTATTCTTTTCCTTCCCTCCCCCCTCACATTTTAGGAATGTGGTGTCCTATTTTACATCCTTTTATTTTGTGAACTCCTTGACTGATATTTACAGATATACTTATTTTTACTGCTCTTGTGCTACCTGCTGTCCTTATTCTTACTTATGTTCTTCTCTTTCCACCCAAAGAATCCCTTTTAAATATTTCTTATAGGACTGGCTTAGTGGTCATGAACTTCTTCAACTTTTGTTTGTCACAGAAGCTCTTTCTCTCACCTGCTATTCTAAATCATGGCTTTGCTGGATAGAGTATTCTTAGGTGCAGATTTTTTTTTTTCTCCTTTCAGTGCTTTAACTATATCATGCTTGCAAAGTTTCTGCTGAAAAATCTGTTGTTAACCTTTTGGGATTTCCCTTGTAACTATCTTCTTTTCTCTTATTGCTTTTAATATTTTCTCTTTATCACAAATTTCACATTTTAATTACTATGTGTTTTGGTGTGGACCATCTTGTGTTGATATTTTGGGAGATTTTTGTACCTTCTGGATCTTAATATATGTTTCCTTTCCCAGATTTGGGATGTTTTCAACTGTTAATTCTTCACATAAATTGTCTGCCCTTTATCTCTTCTTCTCCTGGGATCCCTATAACATGTATGTTATTACACTTGATGAGGTCTTGAGTTCCTTAAGTCTATTCTCATTTTACATATTTTTTCTCTCATCTGCTCAGGTTGATTACTTTCCATAACTTTGCTTCCTCTAGTCTTCTATTTATTCTATCTAGTGCATTTTTAATTTCATTTATTGTATTCTTTATTTCTCATTGGTTCATTTTATCTCTTTGCTAAAGGTCTTGCTGATGTCCTCCACTCTTTTCTCAAGTCCAGTGAGTATCTTTATGATCATTACTTTAAATATCTATCAGGTGTATTACTTATATCCATTTCCCTTAGGTCTCTCTTGCAGTTCTTTCATTTGGGACATATTCTTCTGTCTCCTCATTTTGTCTAACTCTCTGTGTCTGTTTCCGTGTGTAAGGGAAGCTATGTCAACTGCTCTTGAAAGTAATGGCCTTATGAAGAAGAGGTTCTGTAGTGTCCTGGAGTGCAGTGTTCCCTGTACCTCAGGACCTGGATCTTCAGGGCGTGTCTCCAGTGAGTGTTATGTGCGCCCTACTATTATCTTGTTACTCTGTCCTTCAGACTCTCTGCCTTTTGTGGGCAGTGTGTGGTCCCTTTGGTGTTAGTGGTCCCATCTGGGGCTGCTCTGGTCTTGAGTTGACTCAGACCAGGCATTTGCCAGAGATGCAGTAGCGCCAGACTACAGGGTGCTTTCCCTATGTTGTCCCGTGAGAAGCTTTCATTGCTGGACAGGGCCTGCAATCAAACCAATTTTCTGTCCCCATTCCTTTTCAGGGCTGCTGTCTGACTGATGTGTGTGGTTTTCTTCTCCTCTCTCTGGGGCAGAGCCACCTGGAGTGGTGCTGGCCCTGGTTGGGGCTGCTTGCACACGGCCTGGCTTGTGGCAATAGTTTGAATGGGCTCTGTCTGACCAAGAGTATATTGCAGGGGTTGAGGCACACAGTGCCCACAATTTTTGTGCATTGATGAGAGGGTATGTGCTACTGCCACAAGGACTGGGCAGACTGGTGTGGGGTGAGCAGTATTATCAAGGTGCTTGTCTATGGTCTGCTGTGAAATGAGACCTGCTATCACCACTGGGACTCGGGCAGCCAGGGTGGATCCCCAAAGTGCACATGGTTGGAGCACACAGTTTTAACAAAATGTGACTTGGTCTTCCACAGGGCCCATCGCTGGTGTCAACACCAGGACCAAGGCCCCACAAAATGCATGGGTTGGAAAACATGGGGATGGCAAGGCTTGTGTGGGTGTTCTCTGGAAGGGGACCTGCAGCATTGGGACTGAGGTAAGCCTGACTGGAAAGGACAGATCCACAGCTGTGCAGGTGGGCAGGGCTTGGTATAAGCAAGTTAGGTAGTGAATGGTGGTGCTGTGCTGATTCCCACAGGTGGCCATTTGTTCATGTTGGGCGGCACCCACCAGCTCCTTTGTTCCTGGAAGACTCTCCCATAGATCTCTGTACATCCTGGGCATGCTCTGAAATTAGTAAATAATTCCCACAGTGGCCATGTGTTCATGTTGGGTGGCACCCACCAACTCCTTTGTTCCTGGAAGACTCTCCCATAGATCTCTGTACCTCCTGGACATGCTCTGAAGTTAGTAAATAACTCACTCCTGCATGCCCCAGATGTTTTTCAAACTGCTGCTTCTCTGCAGTATCTCTAAGGGCTATTTATTGTGCTATCTCTCTAGGGATGGAGACTCAGCTTCCTATCACCCTCTGGGCTGCCCCAGAGCCAAGCCTGCTGTTTTCTAAAAATCCAGGCTTTAAGTCCTGGTGGTTGTAAGGACTCATGAAATTTGGCCTCTCTAGTTTTCAAAGCCAAATGTTATGGGGATTTGTCTTCTCTTTGCAGGCTACCTGGTGTGGTGGTCTGTTTCAGTCCCCTCTCCACACCTGTGGCTACCTCCTGACCAAGGTTGGCTGGGGCCCTTTTAGCTCCCCACAACATCTCTGCCCTTGCTTTTCTCTCTACCCTCTTCGATACGGCCTCTTCTGTACCTTAGTTCTGGCGTTTTTTCTGCCAGTCTTTGGGGAATTTTCTGGGTTATTTACACTGATGTGAGTGTTTTCTAGTTTTATCCATGAACAAGTTGGACTTAGGGCCCTCTTACTCCACCATCATCCTGGCCTCTAATTAATGTAGGCATTTTAATATTATTTTCAAAAAGCCACAATTAAGTTGTATAGATACTTTAAAATTGATCATGCTGTATGACAGAAAGTGATAAGAGCAAGATTTTAATGTCCTTGACTCCTCTCTGTCACAGAAGACTCATTAAGAACTCAAGGAAGTTCAACTTAACAGATACACATCATATGCTATGGAATGAATTGTGGCCCACCCCCCACCCCAGATTCATATGTTGAAGCTTTTACCCTCTATGGAACTATATCTGGAGATTAGATAGCATCTTTAGTAGGTAATTAACTTGGTCTCCTATCTCTTCCTCTCTGTCTTTCTCTGCTATGTGAGGACACAGCAAAAAGATGGCTGTCTGCAAACCAGGAAGGAAGCTTTCATCAGACCTGAGCACTGTGGACCCTGATCTTGGAGAGAAAATAAGTTACCATTATTTAAGTCACCCAGCTTATAATATTTTGTTATGGCAGCTTGAGCTGACTAATACATGTCATACTAAATAGATGGGTCTTCTTCTACTTCACACGAATCTCAGAGGCAAAGGCAAGGATTTCTCCTCCATTTATTTTTCTGCCCACTATATTTCAAATAACATGTCATTGTGAAGTTTTCTTAGGGCATGTGTTACAAATATTGTGCCCCTCTAATGACAGGTATTTAAACAAAAGGAGTATAATTTTTTTTCCTGGCAAAATTTACCATAATTTAGCAGTTTCATACTTAAGAATTTATCCTAAGGAATTATCAAGGATATATACAAACATGTACAGATATCAATTTTCACTGAAACATAATTTATACCACTCAAAATTTGTACAAATTAATATTAAATGATGAGGGAATAGAAAAACAATTGAAGATGCTCCATACAATGGAATACTATACAGTCATTAAATAGTATTGAGTGAGGAGATGCACTGACAGCAATCGATGTCCAGAATGTATTATCACACTAGAAATAGTATACATCCATATCATGCAATAACAAATATGTGTGCATGCATGTAAATCTATTTACGTATATGTATATTGTACTTATTATAGTATTGTATTCATTATAGTGTCACTATATTTATTATATTTCTATCTTTTGGAGATGAGATTACTAGCAGATTTTTGTTTGTATTTATTTATTTTTAAGGTGTCTTGCTATAACGTAACATTTTTGATAACTAGAAAGAAACTCTTTAAGAAGTGAAAATACAAAGTTATCTCTCAATAGCACTAAGTAACATTAATGTTCCAACATAAATCTATTATATTAGCAAAAATAAAGAAAATAGATGTAATCTAATTTTGATAGGCTTAAGCTGAAGTATTTAAACACTGCTGTTAAAAACAAATGAATAAACACTTTGTTGTTAGTGTAAACTGTGTTACATTTTCTGGAGAGCAAGTTTTCAATAAGCAACAAGACCAATCCAAATTTATGTACCTATTGTTTCTTGTAATAGCAAATGGTATGTTTAAAAGGAAAGAAAAAAAATGGTTTGACCAAAGGGAAAAAAAAAATTGTTCAAGATTTTTATGATAAGTGCTTTTGAAAATAGTGAATAATTGTTATTCAATTCCCCTACACTGGAGCAAAGTAAAAATAAAATAAATGCTATGCTTTAAAATTTTTCCTGGTGGACAATGTTAACATTGGCTTGCTAAGTAATAATAGGGTTATGTGAAATGTTTATATGCATTGAAAAGAAGCTTAGAGAGAATGGAAAAAAAAGCAAATAATTGGAACTTTTAGTTAATTTTTAGGCTTTTTTATGGAAATTTCTTAAATGTACATAAAAACTGCTAAAATACCTATGCATTAGCATAATCATAATACATAACAAAATGATAATTACCTTTCAACATTCAAAATTAAAAAGTAAGGGCTGTATATTCTGTCTTATAATTTGTCATCTTGGAATAAAACAATTAATGTTTCTGTGGCCTTTCTTTGCTTGTATTTATAAAACAGGAGGCAGTGTCATGACCAAGAAGAAAAGAATAATGAGAACAGGAGTGGCAGTGTCCATACTCTTCTGAATTGTGGCACCAGGTACACACAAATCAAATCCTGAAATACTCAAGACCTTGGATGTTAGCTTTTGTTTATGAACTATATAGGGTGCTTATTTTCTGCTTTCCATGATGGCAACAACCAATCTTTTCCCAGTATTTATGGTGCTTTTCTTTTTTTTTTTTTTTAAGATTATTTTATACTTGGCAGTATCTAAATGTTGTGCCTGGAGTTTAAATCAGAGAAACTAACTTTTGCTTTAGCTAACTGAAAGAGGCCAAGCTCACTGCTGAACTGGGGTGATTATCTTTCCAGGAATGAGCTGGAAAGGTGCACTGATTGGATACTGCTTTGACTTTCCATGTCACGACATCCTCAGACAACCTGGTGAGGGGGGAGTTATAATGCCCAGTTTCTAGTGGAGAAAACTGTGAAGAATGGAGCTGTTTTTAAACCCCATGGTGGGTAGACTCATCACACTGAATAAAGTGTACGTAAGATGATATCATTGGTATGTTCTTAGATGAAGTAGATTTTGACCAAGTTGAATGAAGATCTCAGTTCAAGAGATTAAAAGGTATTGGATAACAATGCATCATATTTGCCGATACCATTGAGTCTGGGTTCTAAGAGTCTATGTTATGCCTGTATTATTTAACTACAATTTAGGTAATTTTAGCTTGCTTACTGCTTTGTTGAATCAAAGCTCTAATAGATGACTCATCAAGGCCTTCAAGCACAACCCTGCCCTCATCTTGAGATTCAAAATCCAGACATCGTTTTGTCCTTGGTTTCACTGCTTCTATGACATTTTCTCTTGAATATTGCCAAAACTTGAAATGTAAAGATTTTGTCCACACAGACAGAAACACATATGCTCCTGCTGCGGGTTATCATGCTCAATGAAATGCTTCCTCTCAGTGACCACATTAGGTAATGATCAGATTCTTTAACTAGAATCTAAAAAAGTAGTAAACTTCAAATGTTTCACTGCATGATAAAGAAAACAATAACTTTTTAAACCAGCATTTCTCTGAGAGTAATAAACACAGTGGCAATAAAATATTTTTAATATTTCCTTTTATTCCCAGAAAGGCTATATAACTTGGCTACTCTTACAGGATCTCTCCAAACCCCATATTTTATTTAAAAAGAAACAATGATTAATAACAAATGTTCGTATATAATGAAGATTTTATAGACACTAAACATTTGTTAAGCTTGTATTTTCTTATTATTTGTCTTAAAACCCTACTAAGAAAAAAAAAAAAAAAAAAAACCCAACTAAGACTTCCACTTCCTGCAAGAATTGAGAACAAAGAACTGTATTTGACCTCCCACCTGAAAAAAAAAAAACAAGAAATTGAACAAATAAAAACCAATCTCCAAATGTATTTAAAAGAATTCAATTAAAAAAAAAAGGATTCAAGTCACACAGTGTATGTTCTATGATAATAGTGGAATTACACTGGAAGTTGCTAATAGAAATATCTAAGAAAATTATTTAAATATTTGGATGCAATATAAAACATTTATAAATAATCCACAAGGTAAAGAATAAAAGGGAAATTAGGAGCTAATTTAAGTGAATAAAAATGAAAGCATGACATATTGAAAATGACAGCATGTACCCTAGATGGCCAAAGCAATCTTGAGAAAGAACAGAGTTGGAGGTTTATTCCAAGATTATAATGTTGGTTTAACATTGTGGAATAAATTAATATAATTCACCATATTAAAAAAACTTAAGAAGAACATCATATGATCTCTAAATTCAATACAATGTTAGAGTTATCAAGGAAGGGTGGTATTAGCATAAAAATAGAGAAAGAGATCAATGGAACAGAAAAGAAAGTCCTAAAATTGAGGCATACACGTATATATATGAAACTGATTTTTATCAATGGTACAAAAATAACTCAGTGGAAAAATGATACACTTTCAATAAATTTTATGGAGGAAGAGAGCCTGAGTGGTTCAGTTAGTTATGAATCTGACTCTTGATTTTAGCTCAGGTCATGACCACAGGGTCGTGAGATCCAGCCCCACTTTGGGCTCTGTGCTGAGCATGGAGCCTGCTTACAATTCTCTCTCTCCCTCTCCCTCTGCCCCTACCCCCCTCAAAAAAATAAAATAAAAATAATTGGTATGGAGGAAGTAGTTATTTCCAAGGGATATGGAAAATGTTTTGGGATAATGCATATGTTCATTCTTTTCATTGTGGTCATGGTTTCATGGATGTATATGTACATCAAAATTGATAAACTTGGGACACCTGGGTGGCTCAGTCGGTTAAGCATCTGCCTTCAGCTGAGGTCATGATCCCCACATGGGGCTCCCTGCTCAGTGGGGAGCCTACTTCTCCCTCTGCCTCTGCCCCTCCCACTGCTTGTGCTATCTCTCTAATAAATAAATGAAATCCTTAAAAAAATTGATAAACTCATACACTTTAAATATGTTCACTTTAATTGGTGTCTATTATGTTTCAATAAATAAATCATCTAGAGTCCCCTTATTTTACTATTATAATGACTTAAGCAAAACATTTGCATTCAAGTTAACAGTCATTAATAATTTCAGTTTTATTTAAAGTTATATACATTAAAACCGATTTTTTTTTTTTACAAAACAATATTCAGGACAAAATATTAAAATCATTCACTATATCTACCAAGACAGTCCCCATAGTCGCAGTTGTTAGTAGAAGAAGGTGGCGATATTCAAATCATGCAACTTGCATTCCACTAAATAAGGCACATCTGACTACCAAAGTTCAGCAAAAGCATTCGTCAGCTGTGCATGGCTTGTCATGAATCACTAGAATACTAATGAAGGGAAAATATAGAGAATAACTGTCTTGGAAATTGAAATCTCTTTAACATTTCTTTGTAAGAAAAAATATTGATAACTCTTAAAAAGACATGTAGCAAAAACAAAAGAAAAAGATTCTTATTGCCTTTTGTAATGGTTTTTGTTTCTATTTTAATTACATTTAACATTCATTTGCTTTTGTCTTTCTTTGCAACAACTACACACACACACACACACACACACACACACTTCACTTTAGTAAAAAATGACTTGTCCACAGTCTCATTATTTCTAAATGTCAGAGTAATTCTTTCTCATATGCTACTTTGTCCCATCTTAGAGAATTAGGGTGAATCAACAATTTTGTGTAAGTCAACTTATCTTTGTGTAGGTCAAACTCAGTGAATTAAATGATAATTTTAACTCTTCTAAAAGTATATGCATTATGAAAGGATAATTATTTTTAAATATGTGACTCCTAAATTATTTTTAAATTTTAACTCTTCTTTAAATATATGCATTATAAAAGGATAATTATTTTTAAATATTTAATTAATGAATTGTAGATCAGGAACTAAGAGACAAGCAGAAAAATGTAGGTAAAGAATCAAGTTTAAAAAAAAAAGAATCAAGGTTCATGTTTTTGTATCTGCAAGACTGTGATCCACAGTTGAAGCTGTGGACAAATATATTCTTGTTCTAGCCATGTAGTTTATCTCATACACTAGCTAGGGTGGGAAATTTGTTCATTCCTTGGACAGGTAGTTGATTTCTAAAAGGCACCGTGGACATTGTATATTAGGAAAATTATAATCTTGGAATCATAAAAGCCTGGAAATAAATTTTTGCTCCAGTAGTTATTAACCATAAAGGAGAGATTCTTTAAATCTCTCTGAGTCCTAGTTTCCCTATTTTAATATGAGAAAAATACCATCTATTTTGTTGCAGAAGAATGAATGGATTTTATGAGAGTGGTGCACTAAATTGTGGTAGAGATCTGTCATACCATGACTCTCCCAGAGCCCACATTTGTGCTGACAATTCCTGCCTCTGACATTGCTCTCTCTGCTCCAGCTCTCACATGATGGATGAATTCATAGCATCCCTGGCCACAGAAAAGTATAGCTAACCACAGATGGGCCTGTCTTGGTAACTTGCTGCAGTGATTGGTCCATGATGAGAGAATGTGAGCTGATGAAGGTTAATTAGACTCCTCAGGTTTCTATAACTGTAACCAAGAGAGAAACTTCTTTCTCTCAGGTGGTTTGAGCCAAAATCCACCAGTGCTTTTGTTATTTGGGACATCAGAATGATTTCCTCTGCAGTAGGAAAGAATTCATCTGATGCAGTTGGAGCTTCGGAGCAGTCTTATTTGTGGTAGTCACACTTGAGTCCATGGTCTTATTTCTAAAGAACACAGAGATTTGCTGCAATCTGAAGAAACTTGACTGTCATATGTGGATAGCAAATCAGAGACATCAAATTCTCAGTAAAACAAGGGGAAAGGGCAATATCCATAGAATGATCTGAGATCTAAAGCCCAATACTGCAAACATATTATTGAGATTTATGTGCTTCTTCGTTATTTAACTTTTCTTTCAATTTGGGGAACCAATTATTGCCATTACTATAAATTATTTTTTAATTAAATCAATTTTATTTAGATCTTTATCTAAACCTCCTCTGACAAATATATGTTGTTTTCAATGCCTTCCAAAACATCTTGCATGTAATAAGTGTTAGAACATCATTCTAAGAATTTTTTTTAACTTTCATGATCAGTTTTTTAAATTGTTATAAGTACTATAACTACTACACAGAAATAGAATGGATTCCTGTCCAAAATGTAGTTCAGATGTTGAGACTGATGGCAGCACACACACACAAACCAAGAAGGAATTAAACAAAACAAAACAAAACAAAACAAAACAAAAAACAAAAACAAACAAAAAAAACTTACTACTTACATAATGAGGATTTTTGGGGAGGGCATGTCAGACCTCCCAAACTGGCCTGAGAAGGGACTGAAAGAGTAGGGGCAGGAGACTGTGTTGGGATTTTTATCTTGATTAGGGGATGGGGCCAGGTTTTCATGTGCATTCTGTGTAAAATTCCCATTTGCAACAAATTTGGGAACACTCAGACTTTCATAGACCTGCTCAAATGTAAGGCAGAAGGGAAGTAGGGAAGGATGGACCTTTAAACTTGTCAGCAGTCACACATCAAAAATGGAGTTGGGTTTTCTGTGCCATAAGTCACTTCCCTTACTGATGATGTCTACTGCAGGTGGTGGCTACTTCATTCCAGGTGACAGGTAGCTTGTGACTTGTCAAAAACAGTGACCTACACAGACCAGGTTACCAAAATGAGGACATGTTAGCTATAACAGAATGTCTGCTCACTCAATTCTCAACCAAGTAGGTTGAGAATTATTGAGCTAATAGTCTGCACTTCAAATTTTTGCATGGGAACATGGATATTTAAAGCAAATTGAATGTGTTCAATTCCCTTCAATATGTATTTATTAGCACTTGAGTGAGATTCAAACATGATGGTAAAGTTTGAAAGTCATTAGTTTAGACATTAATTGCTTCGTAAGAAAGACTTGATAGCAGTAAATCTGGAAATATAGCCACCTCTATCTTAATGCATTATTCTCAGTACCTAATTAGATTTTATACTTATGTATATTTTTCAAACTTTACCATAAATGAATATGTAGATTAAGTGTAATAATTGAGATATGAGAAGCATATTACTAGAACACAAAAGAATATTCAGATATGGTAGTGAGCATTGGGAAGGACTGTATAGGGAGATGATATTTAGCTGGTCACTAAAGAAAAATATAAGCTTCCTTTTGGGGTATGACAAGTGTGGTGGAATATTGAAGATAATAGAAAAGACACAGAGTAATGGCTTAACAGTGGTTTTCATTGGGATAGAGCTAATGATGCCTGGAAAACAAAGATTAGGGGGACATTAAAATGTGTGATAAAGAGGAGAGATAAAATGTGGGTGAAAATGACAAGTTTTTCAAATTAAAAATTAAAAATGCAAATCTTTGACTTGTATATAGATAGATAGATAGATAGATAGATAGATAGATAGATAGATAGATGATAGATAGATAGATAGACAGATAGATAATGTAATTGAAGCAAGAATAAATGAATGTTTGAGGAGCATGAAAATGAGTTGGATTTTTAAAAATCCAATAAGAAGATCATTGAAACACAAACACCTTCTTTAACATCCTACAATTATTAGATATGACCTTCCACTAAATTGCTGCTCATTCATGGAACATAGTTTCTAGTGTTGAGCATCCTGGTAATAGAAGGGAAGAAGACATAATTAGTCATGGAAAGAAGTGAAGGACTCTAGGCAATATCTATAGAAAATACTGATAACAGAAGTAGTGAAATTATTGCACACTTGCCGTGTTCCAGACAGGATATGGCAAACCAAGTGGTGCCAGGGATGGGTGGTCATTGGACCTACAGGCTCCATACCTGTCAGGTAGCAAGGTTACAGATGTGATGAGGGGAAGATCAAGCAAAAAATCTGAAAGACTGTGGTCAGAGAAAGAAATGTGGATTGCAAGATAATGGGAATATGGAAGCTCTGGCCATTAAGAGAGAATAGAGGAACCTGTAGAACAGTTAAGATTACTAATCTCTCCATTTATTCCCCTGAAAAACCACTGAGTCCTGGTCAGTGCTTTGCTTCAAGAGCCACAGATAAGAAATAGATCTTGGAAATGGGGATCATCCAGCCAAGTACAATGTATATCAAAAACTAGAAATGTGTTTATACCAAAGCTCTCTCATGCTCACAGCCACATTGCCTTCACTTTAGAGATGAGGAAACTAAGACTTCGAGGAACTCAAGTAAATGCCCAGGGACAAGCAACTAGGTAAGTGGCAAACCGTATAAGAGTCAAACCCAGCTCTGCTATGCAGCAAATTACTCTACTATTGCGTTCCCATCAACAAGGCTTCTCCAAATGGGAAACAAAGGATGTGTTAGATGCTGATCTAATGCTGAATGGGTCTACATTTCAAAGAGATAAAATTAGAGTAAAAAATAGGTTTCTGGGTAGAAAAATCTCAAATACAAACAATATGGTGAATGACAAGAGAAACATATGGCCAGAATCTTTTAGGAGAGAAGTAAGCTCTCTTTTAAAATGCTCATCTAGGGCTCCTGGGTGGCTCAGTTGGTTAAGCAACTGCCTTCGGCTCAGGTCATCATCCTGGAGTCCCAGAATCGAGTCCCACATCAGGCTCCCTGCTTGGTGGGGAATCGGACTCTCCCTCTGACCTTCCCCCTTGCTCGTGCTCTCTCTTTCTCCCATTCTCTCTCTCAAATAAATAATCTTTTTAAAAAATAAATAAAAATAAAATAAAATGCTCATCTAACTATGTCAGGCCCTGTTGGTTTGCAACCTTCTTGGAAGCTTCCTGGGGGAGAATGGAAACAGGCTCCCATATACAGAGGGCAGGGAGAGACTGAAGAAAGAGGCAGACCACTCCACATTAGTAGGTGGCAGTTGTAATAAGCAAGGGAACTTAACATACAAGGCCTGTCTTGTGTGGCACCAAGACAAGTGGACCCCCACACTCACCCACAAAATCTTAAAAGTTTATAAAAAGGCCTTAATTGGGTTCAGTTATATGTACCATGAAGATGTCCCCAACACCATATCCTTATCTCAAGGCTATGTCCTTGGGGCAGTCTCTGGGAGTGGGAAAGGCAAACAGGACCTACATTCCAAGAACAGGGAAAGGAGCCTCCAAATGTTGGGGTCCAGCTCACAGTTCAACTGGGGTTATGTCCTCTTGATGACCTTCACCAATGCCCTTCACCCCTCATGACCAGCTCTTACAATCTCAGATGCCCTTGTCTTCCAGAATGTGACCTGAACAGTCAGCAAGGGGGGTCACTAGCATGGAGGTCTCCTTTGACAGCTATCTGGCTACACTGGAATCAGATACAACAGTAATTATACAGGCACATTCAAGAGAAAAAAGATTAAGATAACAATTCCCATAATCATTGACAGCTTTTTCCACAAGAGCCCATGATTTAAACCACTGATTTATCGAGTCCTCTAATCTGGGAGTAGAATTACTCAGGGTGTTCACGTGAGTCCTTATGTAATTTAATAAAGATGATACATGAGTAGACTCATCAGGTACCAACACAGAACATTATGTTTGGATGATGGCACAGGTCCCTCCTTGAGAGGCAGTAGTAATGTCCAAGGCCATTCTATTTTAGAGGCCATCTTTTTTCATCAGAGACATTTCAGCACTTAGTAAGGATAGGTTCTGGTGGCTATCGCTGAAGACTTGTTGGGTGGATTTAGTAAGGGATTCCATGTGTACTATAATATCCTCCAGGCTAACAGAGGGAATAAATATGGTAGCCAAATGTTTCTATCAGTGAAGGACAGAATGTGTGCATCTGGCTCTTAGGAGAGGGAGATTGGTGTCTACTGTTACCTTGGGGTGGATTCTCCCCTGTGCCCAGGGAAAGCCCAGAGTGCAATGGCTCAATCATTCGGGTGGAAGGCATGACCAAAGATTGTGCCACAAAGTCAGTGCATTCCATTTGGTGCTAGCCAATAAATATCTGGACATTGCAAATGCCAAACCAGTCACCATCATTTAACATGATAGAATGACAACACAGTTCCAGTGATATCCTTCACATGTTTCAGGTTGATGCTGTTTAGAGTGATTTTGCTGCTCCCAACACAGGGATGCCTATAATCCAAGGTAAGCCACATAAAGCCATCCCAGATCTGAGCATAGCCACCCATGACTCTGTTGGTGGTATTTCCAGGACCTTTCTGATCAACAATCGGGTGGGCTGCCTTTATAGTTTGTTTGACAAACAAAGAATACTCATGCCCTGTGTTATTGATAGTGCATGCTGCAGGCCAAGGTGTGGAACAGTATTGGTAATATCAGATAAATTAACAATACTAATCCTAACTTGTTCTTCTTGAATGTAGTGCTTTAGGACTTTCTAACCCCTTCCCTGGAGGAGCTATACCCATTATGGTAACTCTGACAAGCTCCAGAGGGATACCTGCCCACATACCCAATAGCTGGATTGCTTTGTCAGGCATGTAAATGCACCCACTATAGAAAGGCATTTCCATCAGATGCTCATCCATGACCACAGGAACAGCAGAAGTCTAAGGTCAAAAACACAGATACTTAGTAGGAATTTGTATGGGAAGGGCTTTCCGTTCTACCAAAAATATACTAGTGGCCTGATCTTTAGAATTGAATGAGGCTGCAGCTTTAAGAATTTGATCAGGTTAGGCATACCATATATGTTGGCTGGGGGAGGCAGCACTGTCAGGTATGAAAAGATGCACTGGGGATGTGTTATGCCAGACCTTTTACCATCTTTCTATTGTATATGTTCCACAAGGAATAGGACATTTCAAAAGATCTGGCTTGAAGCAGGACGAGAGAATCCCAGTGGAGATCGAGTAGTTTCCCCTCTCCCAGGGGTGAAATGTAACTCACCCATTCTAGCAGGATGTCCCATTGCAATTCCATTTGATCACAACTTTCCCAGGTGTGATGGAACTTGGTGTTCTCAACAGCATAGCACGTTGATCCATGGTGAGATTTGGGGCAATGGCTGTTTCTCATGACTTCCATACCTTTGCTGTATTATGTGCTTGGGCAGGGGTCCTATCTGGCATATGGGGCAACAGTCCCTATGAGTTGATCATACAAATGTATTAAAGTCTGGGACAGTACTGTAGTCCACCTGGCTAAAATGGTCTCAACTGTTTGTAATTTAATCTGCTGCTTTAATATTCTCTTTTCCCTTTCTACCAATCCCCTGGATGGAATCTTCATTCAATGTCATGTTCTTTGAGATGTGACCCCTGATCACTGTTTATTCGACAAGAGTGTCCATGTGGTACTTGGCTTTTCTAATCCCCTAATAGTGGCAGCCTGGTTTGCACAACAACAGGGGAAAACTTGAATTAGGCCAGAGGAAATCCACATAAGGTAAGGTGTATTTGGAACTCTCACTCAGAGAGAAGGGGCCAGTGTAATCAATTTGCCAATTCTTCACTGGCTACCAACTCTGGTGGATGTTCTCGGATTCTTTTAACAGTTGCCCTGGACATTGTTTATAACACACAAGACATACTGTTATTGTATTAAACAAGTTACTGTATTTCAAGAGCAACCTGACATCTTTGGCAATACGTCATCCCACCTGCTGCAATGGTGACCCCTCTCTCTATGCACCCCATCTTCCGTATCTACTCAAGAGTCAGTTGCTAGGACTTAGACCTAAGTTAGAGCATCAGCTTCCTGATTGCCAGGAGGTATCAGAGCCTTATGAACTGGGACATGGAAGACAGTGAAGACTGCCTCACGCTCTTGCAGGTGGATCCACGTGCACTCCTCCCCCATATATCCTGATCTCACCAGGGATCATTTATGATTCTCCATCGCTTGGGTTTCCTTTGTCAGAGTCATAGGGTTAATCTCTTTAGAAAGCCCAACTGTCAGTGGAAAGCGTTAATGGCCGGTGGTCATGAGTTGTCACCAGTCAAACCACTGAGTTCAGCCCCCTGGCTGTTAAGGTTTATTCCTTCCTGAGAGGCTCCACTTGGAGAAGTGGTCTGTAAACTGCTAGGAGCTTTTGCCCTATGGGGGTATGTTAGGTTTCTGCCTCTTTCCAGAGCCAGGACCAAAATCCTAGGGGCTCTCTCTCCTTCTGTTGTCTCTGCCACAGTGCCTGACCCCATCCCTTCTGGAGTCACAGACACATCGAACTCAAATGGTATTCCTGCTTTGGAGATTACAGAGCTTTAATCAGATTCACTCATATTTTTTTCCTTCTCAAAGGCAGCTTGCTGCTATGATACCCAGCCTCACATATGCTCTTTTTTACCAAGCAGTATAAGTGATGCAGGCAGGCTGGATGCAAGGACCTAGAGTGGGTCCCACAGGATTAACCAGGTCCTTGGCTTTGTGCAGAATAGATATCAAGCATGAGCCAGGAGGAAGTGAGAGCTGAAGTTATTGAAGACATAGAGAGAGCAGATACAGACAGAGCATCTGGGAGACTTGGAAAGGAAAAGGAGCATGAGTCTAGTCTTTGCTTGGGGTCTGAGGTTTTCACTGAGGATGGTGGTCTTGTGTATGTGTCCTCTCAGGCGTCCAGGAACTGGATGAGTGCTCAAAACAAGGACGTGTGTTCAGATGTCCTCTGTAAGTCACTTATGACCTGGAGCCAGGGGGTCCAGACATCAAGGTGTCTGGAGTCAGTGGTCTTGTAAAATGTCCATGACGACCTCACCTGGTCACTCCTTCGATGTTATCTACTGTGCTGAAGGACTCCAAAGAAATCATTAGCTCCTTGACCTTCACAAGGAGGATATACATTAAGGTAAGTGTAAGGTGGGTATATGTGTACATTAAGGTACATACATATAATAAGGTATGTGTAAGGCCCTAGCAAGAATACAGGCAGCAAAAAAGCAGTCTTTTATGGGGTTCCTGTAGTTTCCCTGTCTTATAAGAGATGGAGGCACTGTGTCAGGTGGGGAATAAAAGTCCTCCAAACCTCCAAGTCTCTACAAAGCCTTGCACTTCTTTTACATTCCTAAGACCTGGATGAGTATGTATCCTATCAACCGTAGCTTTTGGGACAACATGCAACTTACACCATCAGATGACTTCAAACCTTAAAATGATGCCTGGGCCTTGAATTCTCTGTGAGTTCACTGCCCATCCTCTCCCTCATAGATGTTCCAGCAAAGTCCTGCAGCAGAGAAACATCTTCATGTGTTAACATTACATTATCAAGGTAATGGTGCCATGTCACTGAGGAGGGGAAGGAGAACAGGGATAAGTCCCTCATTACCATCCTGTGACATATTGTGCAGCTGTGCAGGTAAATTCTGGGGAGCTCTTGAAGGTCCACATGGAGGAAAACTGATCTTAGTTATCAGAAATCTGTCAGTCTTCTCCATGAATGTCTTAAAGATAAATACTTTTGCAGGAACACTTTTTGCCAAAGCATCAAAGTAAAACAATGACTATCTGCAAATGGCAAAAGCTTTAAAAATGGCCATGGTTAAAGATCTGATGAGAGTTCATTATGATAAAGTTGCCAGGGGAATTTTGATCATCCTGTGACATACATTTTAAAATTATGACATATCATTATACCAGGACATATCAGATTTTAGGAATTTCCTACAAATATACACTGAAGAAGTTTAGCATCACTTTTAATTTGACAGTGCTTCCTGATGAGGGAAACAAAGGCAAAAGAAAAATCATTAAATTTCCTTGCTACTTACAGCCCATTAAGGAGTCTTTGAAACAGGCAGAGTACCATTCCTCTAGGAGCTCAGCTACCTCGAAGTTAATACTTTGCTAAGGACAAAAGACAATCTTAGCCCAACCCCCAGGATCCTGTAAGTCTACTTTAACATATAAAAATTCCTTTGGAAAATTCCTTTATCTCTACCCTCCAAGACACATGTCGGCAATCATGCCCCAAGCATATGGCCCACTGACATACACCTGAAGGGTCTCATGACTCAGGTTTTATTAGACAGTAATACACGGCCTTTTCCCAACAATAGCTAGCCCCTCAAGGTCCTGGAAACCTTGTTTTCAAATTCCTTAGAGACTTAAGCTATCCCTAACCACCCCTTCCCTGCACCTAGAAAGTATATAATGAGCCACTCCTCATGACCCCCATGCAGCACTTTCTGCCCAGGGGGTCCTGTCTCCGTGCTTTCATAAAACCACCTTTTTGCACCAAAGATGTCTCAAGAATTCTTTCTTGGTCATAGCTTTGAACCCTAATATCTTTCCCACATCACTTCCCATGAAATTTAACATATACAAAACTTACATAGTTGTAAAAAAAAAACTTAGTTCTTTTAATGGAGAGGACTCTTATGTAATCAAAGACCTCATAAAGACAAAACACAGAGCCTTTATTTTCTAGGCAGAACACATTAAATAAGGGAAAACCTTTGTTTATAATCTTTTATTAAGAGCGGGCCAATAATCTAAGAAAAGTGTGTCCTCTAAACAGAAAGAAAACCAAATTTTAATTTCATACCAGGGTACTTGTGATTTTAAAACTTTTTTTTTTCTTTTTAACTTACATAAATCAATTCCAATCTTAACTTGATTATATATAAAATGTCTTTCTCAGGACGCCTGGCTGGCTCAGTCTGTCAAGCATCTGCCTTCACTCCGGTCATGAGCGCAGACTCCCTGATCAGTGGGCAGCCTGCTTCTCCCCCTGCCTGCCACTCCCCTGCTTGTGCTCTCTCTTTCTCTCTCTGTCTCTGGCTAATAAATAAATAAAATCTAAATAAATAAATAAAAATGTCTTTCTCATTATCCCTTTTCCACAAACCTTTAACTTTCTGACCATTAAGGTTTCATTCAAAAACTCTAGCCATGAATCAAGTATCTGCTTACACATCTATAGCTTCTTTCTGACACTTGTAATCTTAGGGAGGCTGTGGTCTCAATTTGGGGCAAGAATACTTCTGTGGCAGTCTGTGGTAAAAAGCCTTTCGCCTCCCCCACCCCTTTCCCTTTTCCTTTAGTCTCTGTGGGCAACGTTTTGGTTATGTACCTGGGTGTTTATATTTCAAATACATAATAAGATTTACAGTTGAAGGGAGGAAGAAAGAATGCTAGTTTTCTTCTAGGACTTTTGGGGTCATTGTTATTTAAATTTTTCCTTTGTATTAGGGGTCAGAAGACTTGGGTCGTTTTCTCTGTTTCCTCAACAATGTCCATAACGTGTTTCTCTTTTTTCTTAATCCTTTCGCAGGGATTCCTCCTCCTAATCCTGATCAGGCTTTTGTCACCAGTGCCCTGAGTTCTACCTGCTCCGGCACGAGGGCCTGCTAAGGTCTGCAAGGGTTTATTTATCCTGCTCTCCCACCGTGTGTGCTGGCCCGGAAGCTTGCACGATAGTGGGCACCCACACATTCTCTAATCTCAGCTTTTCCTCTATTTCCTAACTTCAGCCTCAATGGTGTCGGCCCACCACACAGCCTTGTCCTCTGCAAAGTTCCTCCTATACGGACATTAAAGCAGCCAGTATTTTTCAGGCATCCCACATTCCCGTGGGGGTCCACAAGCATCTGACACACAGGCCACCTCTCCCCACACAGTGGTTGCCAGTTGACCTGGGATTTCTTCAGGGACACCTCTTTCCCAAGGCTCCTTTCCTTGGTTGGCTTCCTGCCTGGCTCACCAAACTGTTATTCACAGGCTTCCCGGGAGCTTCCCAGGTAAGACCTGAAACCAGCCCCTATGCAGAGGGCAGAGAGAGAGACTGAAGAAAGAGGCAGCTCCTGGATGGTAGGTGGCAGTTTTGATAAGCAAAGGGACTTACTTGCAGGCATATCCGGGGCAGTGCCCAAGGATGAGATGTCTGCCCCAGCATCCGAATATTGAAAGTCTCCATAGAGTCCTTAACTGTGTTCAGTGACATGCACCGTCCAGATGGTCTCAAAACCACATCACAGTCTCAGGGCTGTGTCCTTGGGGCAGCTTCTAGTGTGGGGAAGGCAGGTGGGATACAAATTCCAAGATGGGGTGGGGAACAGGGGGTAGGTTCTAACTGAGTTAAGTTCAGCTCAATGGTTAACTGGTGGTCACGTTATTGAAAGATTGCAGGGTTCTTGTCTCACCTAGTGGAAGAATGAATCTTGCAGACACAAAAGGGTGTAATGAAGTGAAAGTTTATTCAGTGAAGGTGAGAGCAGAAAGGAAAGAAAAAGCCCTCTAGGGTGGTAGGGGGTCCCGAATGGGTTGCCACTGAGGGTTTTTAGGGCCAGTCTTTTGTTGAAAACTTACCAGGTAGCTTGTGGTCTTGAGATTCTTGTGCCCTCTTGGTTTGAGCAAGGACTATTTATAATGCCCTTAATGACGCCTCTTTGAGTTCTGGTCATTTTCTGTGATTACAATGTAGCAGCCAAAGAAAATTACTCCCTAACAGGTGGTCTGGTCTATTCTCTTATCTTTTTCTTGTTCCCTCTATCTCTGCACCTCTGCCTGCCAGGAATAGTTTCAGAGCCTAGTCAGGGACCCCCTATCTCTCCCTGTTTATACCTTAACCCTTTCTTTACTCAACATTGTTATTTGATTTTTGTTTTGTCTTGTTTTAAGATTTTTAAAATTCATTTGACAGAGGGAGAGAGCACAAGCAGCAGGAGGGGCAGGCAGAGGGAGAAGCAGACTCCCCGCTGAGTAGGAAGCCCATGCAGGGCTGGATCCCAGGACACGGAGATCATGACCTGAGCTGAAAATAGAGCTCAATCAACTGAGCCACCTAGGTGCCCTCCCCCCGCCCCAAATCTTGATGAATTTCCCCAACAGGTCTACCCAGGAAAATCTTTTGCCAGCAAAATCAGCTGATTAGGTGTCTTCCATCTGCAAAGTTTTCCTCTCACCATTGTTATAAAATGTAATCTGGAGAATAACATCACAGCATGCATATTCACTAAACTCCCACATGTTCCGGGGGGGAGGGTAGTTATAAGTCATTGAGAGTCACTTTTAAAATTATGCTTACCACAGTATGTTTATATATAGAGAGAGCTACAAAGCATAATAGAGTTAATTTAAGACAAACTTAAAAGGGGCACCTGGGTGGCTCAATCTGTTAAGTGTCTTCCTTTGGCTCAGGTCATGTTCTTGGTCCTGAGATCAAGTCTTGGATTAGGCTCTCTGCTCAGCAGGGAGTCTGCTTCTCCTTCTCGCTCTACCCTTCACCCCTGCTCGTTCTTTCTCTCTGTCAAATAAATAAATAAAATCTTAAAGAAAAAAGAAACAACCTTAAAAATCAAAGAAGAGGGGAAAAATATTTCTGACTTGTTTCTCTTGCTGTTAATAAGAACAAGTAGTTCAAAATGTAAAGGATAATTTAGAACGATTTCTAAAAACAATTTTACAAAATTTTCAGGGATACCTTGTTTTAGGAAATAAAAAAGGAGGGGAGTATATTCAATCCATTTTGTTAGAATTTCTTCTTTTCATTTTCTCCTTCAGCTTTTATATATCCCTTTTACTCTAATATTGTTCCAGTCAAATGCTAAAATTTCTCCAATTTAGAAAAAAAATTGCAGACCTGGCTGAAAATAATCATTTGTGATTGAATTCCCTAAAATAAAAATAGTGGAGAAGGGAAGATTGTCTACACATACCTGCATTTCCTTTTCTGGTGTATGATATAATTGATTTCTTTCCAATTTTAGGGCTATTCTATGAGCTTGGTTCTTCTTTCTCTGCCCAGTACTTGTCATGAAAGCCAATAATAGCTATATGAAGGGCCAATTCATTATACCATTCTTTCTGTGCCATGTAAGCAATTGCTGAAACAGTAATATCACCTCTTTTCATGGTAGGGAAGACAACAGCACACTAGCTATTCTTCAAAGGCATCAGAGATTAAATAAAGGAAAAATAAGGGCATTGAAGTTAACATTTTTTTCTTTCAAGATAATGTGCCTTCATGTTGACTTAAATTCTGTCTTTGAATTTATTTCAATGATAATCTATTTTAAAATGAAGTGAATCTTTGCCATTAAAAAAAGTATTGGTTGTGTGCATCTCACTTTGAGTTTTTGTAAACTACAATGGAAAAATCTAAAATGGGTACAATAATAGTATTCTAAATATTCCAAAATTAGGTTCGAGTCATGTTAACTGAATATCATATTTAATTCTTAATTTATAGTGCCTAAGACAGATGGGAACTTAGAGATCTTCTGTGTAAACTAGGGGTTTGTTTGTTTGTTTTATGGTTTTTGTGTTTTTGTTTGTTTGTTTGTTTTTTAAGGAGGCTGGTGTTCCAAATATGATGTTATCTTTATTGAAGACACATAATAGATTTGTGTTCATGTCATTACCAGGGACTAAAGAATCGAATCTAATTCCCTTTTAGAATATTTTCTGATAAATCATGGGGAGAACACAAATGAACGTAAAAGGGAGGAAGTGGAAATAAATTCAATTTTTTTAAGATTTTATTTGTTTATTTGACAGAGAGAGAGCACAAACTGGGGGAGCGGCAGGCAGAGGGCAAGGGAGAAGCAGGCTCCCCACTAAGCAGGGAGCCCAGTCCGATGTGGAGCTCAATTCCAGGATCCTGGGATCATGACCTGAACTGAAGGCAGACACTTAACCAACTGAGCCATGCAGGTGCCCCATAAATGCCTTTTTAAGAGAGATTTCAAAGGTAAGTAATTATTTAAAAAAATTCTTAAGCAAGGAAAAGCTTTTCAGTGATTGGGGAGGATAAGAAGTCATTGGGGATTGGGATCAAAGGAATATAAAGAAAATCCATATTTATGCTTTAATTTTTTTTAAGATTTTATTTATTTATTTGAGAGGGAGAGAATGAGAGACAGAGAGCATGAGAGGGAGGAGGGTCAGAGGGAGAAGCAGACTCCCCGCTGAGCAGGGAGCCCGATGCAGGACTCGATCCCGGGACTCCAGGATCATGACCTGAGCCGAAGGCAGTCGCCCAACCAACTGAGCCACCCAGGCGCCCTATGCTCTATTTTATATCATGTAGGTAACAGGGTGTGGTGGCAATGCGGATGCCCAAATAAATCTGTTTTTGTTTGTTTGTTTGTTTTAAAGATAAACTTCTGTGGGAAGAGGATTATATTAATTGATCTATCATTCACCAAGAGTGTACTGACTACTGTATGATCAACACCGCATTTTGTTTCCATCTGAGGAGTGCACACCATATTTATTTGGAGATTTTTTGTTTTATAATTTTCTTATATTTTATAAGTCCAAATATCTTCTCATGTTGAGCACAGCCAGGTGTGTTATGTAGAGTTTTAAAAAAATTTTAATGTATAAACCAAATGCAATAGGCTTATTTTTATTTATAACACCCAGAAGACATACTGTCTAACAACTAACTTTGGGATAGTCTCATTTCTCATTCAGAATTCATAGGGACAAAGTTTGTTTTGGATGGGGTAACAATCAGTTGACCCGAATTCAAAACTGGATCTAGCTTGGTAGACAATATTCCTCCGTTGAAGCTAAAGTGAGAAGAAGCTAAACTGAATATCTAAGCAAAAGGCAAGCTTGAAACAAAATGAAACAAATAACAACAATAACAACAACAAAAAACCCAACCACTTAAGAGAATGAGAAGACAAGCCAAAGACTGGGAGAAAATGTTTGCAAAAGATGTATCTGATAAAGGACTGTTATCCAAAATAAACAAAGAGGGGCACCTGGGTGGCTCAGTTGTTAAGCGTCTGTCTTCGGCTCAGGTTATGATCCTAGGGTTCTGGGATCCAGCCCCGCATCGGGCTCCCTGCTCCGCCGGAAGCCTGCTTCTCCCTCTCCCACTCCCCCTGCTTTGTGTTCCCTCTCTTGCTGTGTCTCCCTCTGTCAAATAAATAAAATCTTTAAAAACAACAACAACAACAAAAACAAAAAAAAAACAAAATAAACAAAGAATTCTTAAAACTCAATAATAAAACAAACAACCTGATTAAAAATGGGCCAAAGATCTTAACAGATATCTCAACCAAAAAAATATATATAGATGGCAAATAAGCATATGGACAGATATTCCACATCATATACTGAAATTAAAACAAAGAAATTAAAACAACAATTAAATCACTACACACCTGTTAAAATGGTAAAAATCCAAAACTCTGTCAATAGCAAATGCTGGGGAAAATTCAAAGCAACAGGAACTCTTATCCATTGCTGGTGCGAATACAAAATAGTAGAGCTGCTTTGGAAGACTGTATAGCAGTTTCTTACAAAACTAAACTTATTCTTACCATACGATCCAGCAATCAGCCATCTTAGTATTTAACCAAAGGTGCTGAATACATGTATCCGCACAAAACCAGTACAAAATCTTTATAGCAGCTTTATTCATAATTGCCAAAACTTAGAAGCAACCAAGATATTATTTATTAGGTGAATGGATGAATAAACTGTGGTATATCCAGATAATCCACCCATGAAAAGATATGGAAGAATCTTAAATGCATATTGCTAGGTGAATGAAGCCAATCTGAAAAGGCTACCTTGTATGATTTCCACTACAGTACATTTTGGAAAAGGTAAAACCATAGAGATGTTCAAAGAATATGTGGTTTCCAGGAGCTAGAAGGAAGGGAAGAAAAATGAACACAAAGGATTTTTAGGGCAGTGAAAATATGTTCTATGGTACTATGATGATAGATACATGTCATTATGTATTTGTTGAAATTCCTAAGGTATATGACAGCAAGAGTTCACCCTTATATAAATTATGGACTTTGGGAGATAAGTATGTGTCAATGCAGATTCATCAAATGCAACACATATACCATCTGGTGAGTGATATTGATAATGGGGGAGGTTATGCATGTATGGGGCAGGGGTATATGGGAAATCTCTAAACCTTCCTAATATTGCTGTGGAACTGGAAAAAAAAAAAGAGTCATAAGGCATTAGTATGGTTGTGTACTACATGTGAGTTCAAGGGCACCAAGTTCAATAGAAGGGAAGCTAGTCCAAACTAATTAAAGAGAGGAGACCATGATTCTGTGTCAATATAACCTAGGTTTCTGAAGCTTTTCATTTGTGTCTACATTGGTATTTCAAATGTTGTCTTAAAAACTCTGTGAAATAATCATTTAATTTAAATTTTAGCTAGGGGGCCCCTGGGTGTCTCAGTCAGTTGGGCCTCTGCCTTCAGCTCAGATCATAATTCCAGGGTTCTGGGATTGAGTCCCTCACAGGGCTTCCTGCTCAGCAGGGAGCCTACTTCTCAACCTCTCCCTCTGCTCTTCCCCTTGCTCCTGCATGCGCTCTCTCTCTCTCTCTCAAATAAATAAATAAAATCTTTAAAAAAAAATTAGTTGAAATATATTGTATAGGTGTGCATAATTTAAGTTACTTATTTTTCTTGGTTTCTTACACATTTATTTTTATCTTCCTCCATACTTTTTTTTTTAAGATTTTATTTATTTATTTGTCAGAGAGAGAGCAAGAAAGCACAAGCAGGGGGAGCTACAGGCAGATGGAGAAGGAGGCTCCCTGTGAGCAAGGAGCCAGATGTGGGACTCAATCCCAGGACCCTGGGATCATGACATGAGCCAAAGACAGACGCTTAACTGACTGAGCCACCTAGATGTCCCTCTTCCTCCATACTTCTAAAAAGTATTCAGAAACCACCTCCTAAATTAAAATTTACATTACCTTTGTTTCCAATGCAATCAAATTTCAATTCAATCAAAATTAGGAAGAGGAGATTAGTTAATGACTTCTTGGAAATTATTTTATTAAATTTAGATTCACTTGAAAAGAACCCTTACTAAATGTATCCTATATACTTATATCCATTCGCATATGGACATAAATCCTTAGGCAGACTCCAAAAGGACATGAGATAATTTCTTTACTAGTAAAAACAAATTTTCACTGATCCAGTCACAAATTGTTAATTGTGTTCCCGATAGTTATAAGATGTTTAAATGGCCAATAGATGTCAGAGTCCCCTTTATGTTTTTTAAAATGGTGTAAACTTAATGTGTTTACATGGACAGAGATTATAGCGTTCTAATTCACTGAGCTCTTTAAAGGAATTTAGTTTAGGTAATTTATGCAAATTTCATAGATTTAGACTGTCATGGACAATTTTCTTATCATTTAGTCCAGCATTTGAATACATTTACACACAAAAATGGTGTAGCAAACATTTAAAGAAAAGGTAAATATAGAACATGGAAATAGTAAACTAGAAAAACTTTACTTATACTATGGGAATATTTTACAAGGTACTGCTACAGTTTCACGCTATTTTCAGAAGTTCACTAGTGACAGAATATTTCCACATGCTTGAAAATATATTCACATTGGTTCTGTGTGTCAAGAGAAGGCTCAAATTGAAAGAATTAAGCAAAATGAGATAATTCTCTGTGTATAACGGTATGTGATTCTCAGCGATTGAGGATTAAAAACCTCAAGAGCAGAAATCATGAAAAACCCAATCCAGGAAAAAAAAATCAACACTTAGATTAATGAATTCAGACTTTGTTCAGAATCCTTATTGAG
This sequence comes from Callorhinus ursinus, assembly GCF_003265705.2. Classification (NCBI taxonomy): domain Eukaryota; kingdom Metazoa; phylum Chordata; class Mammalia; order Carnivora; family Otariidae; genus Callorhinus; species Callorhinus ursinus. Next base: position 2,340,298 of record NW_027397122.1, on the reverse strand, counting down.
GTTCTTCAATTTTCTTGTGTCAGCAAAAACAAGCTTAGTAAGAAAATGTTCTCTTAAGAAATAAATAAAAATGATATGAAAATAAAATTTTCAGGGGCGCCTGGGTGGCTCAGTTGGTTAAGCAGCTGCCTTCGGCTCAGGTCATGATCTCAGGGTCCTGGGATTGAGCCCCGTGTCGGGCTCCCTGCTCAGTGGGGAGTCTGCTTCTCCCTCTCCCTCTGCTCCACCCAAGCCCGCTTGGGCCCTCGCACTGTCTCTCTCTCTCCCTCTCAAATAAATAATCTTAAAAGGAAAGAAAAATTTCAAATAATAAAAAGACTGTTGCTTTTTCTTCCATCCCATTGCCATCGTGCTATTGTGCTCCCTTATTACTTCACTTGAGGTGATTACAATAGCATCTGTAACAGTTTTGTTGCACACAGCTTTTGCACTCAGAGCTACTCAACACAAGTTCCTAAACATAGCCTATTAGGTCCTCTAAACAGAACCCTGTTCATGTTGATGTAGGAAAGACTTTAGAGTTCGAAACCGATGGCCAAGAAAGAATTCTTGAGACATGTTTGTTGCAAAAAAGTGGCTTTATTAAAGCACAGGGATAGGACCCGTGGGCAGAATGAGCTGCACCTGCATCATGAGGAGGGGCCCGTTATAGACTTTCAAGTTGGGAGGGGGTTAGGGATAGCTTAAGTCTCTAAGGAATTTGAAAACAAGGTTTCCAGGACCTTGAGGGGCTAGCTATTGTTGGGAAAAGGTCGTGTATTACTGTCTAATAAAACCTGAGTCATGAGACCCTTCAGGTATATATCAGTGGGTCATATGCTTGGGGCATGATTGCCGACATGTGTCTTGGAGGGTAGAGAAAAAGGAATTTTCCAAAGGAATTTTTATATGTTAAAGTAGACTTACAGGATCCTGGGGATTGGGCTAAGATTGTCTTTTGTCCTTAGCAAAGTATTAACATCGAGGTAGCTGAGCTCCTAGAAGAATGGCACTCTGCCTGTTTCAAAGACTCCTTTATGGGCTGTAGATAGTAAGGAAATTTAATGATTTTTCTTCTGTCTTTGATTCCCACATCAATGTCACCCCACTTCTCAAAGACCACTACTGGCCCCTACTTTTTGCCAAATGAAGTGTGATTCTTAGCCTGTCTCTTGGGCTTTGCATTGAAATCTCACCTAAAATTTTCAATAGCCATGGCTTGCCTAGAAGGGTCCCTTCTTGTGCCCTGGACTTTCCGGAATCTATAGGTTTATACAGATCATCCTCTCTGCTTTTGACCTTTTGGTACTTGAATCCAACACAAATCCTATGAGTCCTCCTAGAATGTACTCCATTTTTCTTCCAGTATGATTCTCTGTTCTCAGAAATTAATTGCCACTCTTCTGAGTGCTCAAGAAATCATTTCTGATGATATGTCTCAGTTGCAAATTGTTTCAGAAGAATTTATATATCTCCTCCTGTTTTTCTAAATAAATGATGAGGTCTGTGAGGTGTGACTGCACTGGGTTTGGTGCTGAGCCTTCCATCACTCCAGACATAGCTCCACACCAAGAGTGGCCCAGTGACTCTGCAACTGGCACGAATTTCTCTGTGTGCCTTCAGTGTGCAAGTAAGTGTGAGCACAGCCCTTGCATTTTTCTAAATTTTTATTTTATTTCATTTTTATTTTTTCTAAATTTAGTTTTGAATAAAGTTTATTGAATTAAATACATTTGTTTTGAAATAGAAAATTGCTTGGTATTTCAAGATACATTTGAAGGAAACAAAGAGGCAGTTGAAGGCAGGAGATCACAAGGAAGTGTAAGAATCTCATGTGGCAAACACGATTTTAATTTTGGGATTGTGGAAAACAATTAAAAGAAAAATAATGAGAAAAATGGGAAGGCAGCACCTACAGATAATAAACAGTCAAGGAACACGGATGGCAGAGAAGACCGGAGGCTAGAATAAACTAAGGCATGGCAAGGAGTTTGGGTTATTTATAAATCAGGTAACATATAGTTTTAGATTTATTATTTTAATTTGAGTTATTTGGTTAAATATAGACTGATCATATTGAAGGAATCCATACCATTTAGGAAACAATTAAAATATTAAAATACCTAGATGAATATACGGGTATGGAACAAATTATGTTTTAAAAGTAATATAATAGGTGCTCACTATGCTAAATAAGTTTCTCTTTCACATATGTAACTTCCCTGTTAATTAGGTGACAAATTGAAGTTTGCTTTATGAAACTTCATATTCACTAACATAAAATATCTGCACTTTATTACATTCATTTTGTTTTGAAATTGCAAATTTAAATATAATTCATCAATTATAATATTTGAGACATTACAGTAAAAATGTTTCTGTGAATTATATTCCCCATATTAAAACTAGAATATCTCTTCTGTGTCACTGAAATTAAGATAAGCTTCTCCTCTCAAGTTCTGCAGGGTTAAATTTATCCTACGTAATAACAATATGGAGATTGAGTTTTTTAAAAATAAAATTAGATGGTGTCCATCACTTCAGACTCCTAAGGAAGGGTAAGATAAATTTTTAAAAAAATTAAAAAGTGAACAATTTTCTAAAAGCAAGACTTGCATCATGCTTTTTCAGTTGTAACTCTTTGTCTGGAAATGTAAAACAACATATAAGACGATGTTGTGTGGCTGGAGATGTGAAAGTTAATATACGGCACCGCCATTGGCGATGTGCAGAGGCAGGGAGAAGCAGCATGTGGATTGACTAAAAGCTCAGATTCTGAAGCCAATAACCTAACTGCTCTGTGCTTCAATTTCTTCATCTGTAAAAAGAAACAAGTCAATAATAGTCATAGTATTATTATAAGAATTAATTAAATGAGTTAATATTTATAGTGTTCAGGACAATGTCAGGCACATAGTAATTACCACTTAAATTTTTACATGACTAAAAAACTAAAAAATAAATAAACCCAAAACTGAGCTGACAGTGAATAGTCATGTCTCAGACTCTGTTAGCACTGATTAGATAACCATGACTTTTTTTTATTATGTTATGTTAATCACCATACATTACATCATTAGTTTTTGATGTAGTGTTCCATGATTCATTGTTTGTGCATAACACCCAGTGCTCCATGCAGAACGTGCCCTCTTTAATACCCATCACCAGGCTAACCCATCCCCCGACACCTTCCCTTCTAGAAGGGAAGTCTGTTCCCAGTCTGTTTTTCAGAGTCTATCGTCTCTCATGGTTCATCTCCCCCTCTGATTTCCCCTCCCCTTCATTCTTCCCCTCCTGCTATCTTCCTCTTCTTCTTTTTTTTTTTTAACATATAATGTATTATTTGTTTCAGAGGTACAGATCTGTGATTCAGCAGTCTTGCACACTTCACAACGCTTACCATAGCACATACCCTCCCCAATGTCTATCACCCAGCCACCCCATCCCTCCCACCCCCCCACCACTCCAGCAACCCTCAGTTTGTTTCCTGAGATTAAGAGTTCCTCATACCAGTGAGGTCATATGATACATGTCTTTCTCTGATTGACTTATTTCACTCAGCATAATACCCTCCAGTTCCATCCACATCGTTGCAAATGGCAAGATTTCAGTCCTTTTGATGGCTGCATAATAGTCCATTACATTCCATGCTCATGGATTGGAAGAGTAAGTATTGTGAAGATGTCAATGCTCCCTAGAGCAATCTATACATTCAATGCAATCCCCATCAAAATGCCATCCACTTTTTTCAAAGAAATGGAACAAATAATCCTAAAATTTGTATGGAACCAGAAAAGACCCTGAATAGCCAGAGGAATGTTGAAAAAGAAAAGCAAAGCTGGCGTCATCACAATTCTGGACTTCAAACTCTATTACAAAGTTGTCATCATCAAGACAGTATGGTACTGGCACAAAAACAGACACATAGATCAATGGAACAGAATAGAGAGCCCAGAAATGGACCCTCAACTCTATGGTCAACTCATCTTCGACAAAGCAAGAAAGAATGTCCAATGGAAAAAAGACAGTCTCTTCAACAAATGTTGTTGTGAAAACTGGACAGCCACATGCAGAAGAATGAAACCGGACCATTTCCTTACACCACACACAAAAATAGACTCCAAATGGTTGAAAGAGCTAAATGTGAGACAGGAGTCCATCAACATCCTAAAGGAGAACACAGGCAGCAACCTCTTCAGCCTCAGCTACAGCAACTTCTTCCTAGAAATATCTCCAAAGGCAAGGGAAGCAAGGGCAAAAATGAACTATTGGGACTTCATCAAGATAAAAAGCTTGTGCACAGCAAAAGAAACAGTCCACAAAACCAAAAGACAACTGACAGAATGGGAGAAGATATTTGCAAATGACAGATCAGATAAAGGGCTAGTATCCAAAATCTATAAAGAACTTCTTAAACTCAACACCCAAAGAACAAATGATCTAATCAAGAAATGGGCAGAAGACACGAACAGACATTTTTCCAAAGAAGATGTCTAAACAGCCAACCGACACATGAAAAAGTGCTCAACATCACTTGGCATCAAGGAAATCCAAATCAAAACCTCAATGAGATATCACCTCACACCAGTCAGAATGGCTAAAATTAACAAGTCAGGAAATGACAGATGTTGGCGGGGATGTGGAGAAAGGGGAACCCTCCTACACTGTTGGTGGGAATGTAAGCTGGTGCAACCACTCTGGAAAACAGAATGGAGGTTCCTCAAACAGTTGAAAATAGAGCTACCATACAATCCAGGAATTGCACTACTGGGTATTTACCCCAAAGATACAAATGTAGGGATCCGAAGGGGTCCATGCACCCCAATGTTTATAGCAGCAATGTCCACAATAGCCAAACTGTAGAAAGAGCCAAGATGTCCATCGACAGATGAATGGATAAAGAAGATGTGGTGTATATATACACCATGACATTTTTAAGAAAAATGGCATCTAGATAACAACCTCTGATACAGTCACTCTCAGTTGCCCACTAAAATCTATAATCATCAGAAGATGAAAACTGACAAGGCATCTAAAATTAACACTGAAGGAAATATTACTCCCAGAAATTCAGAAGAATTTGCAGTAAGTACACTAGGGAACAGGATGCAACCAACTCTCTCTTCTTTTTATGAAAGAGAGTCCATACTTTTTGGATTGTCTCAATACATATAGGTCAAATGTAACCAGAAAATCAGGCAGGTGTTCTCTACTGAGTAGGGAATGCTTCTGAGACCATTTCCAAATGAGTTCTTCATTTCCCTCATTTTTCTAAATCCCTTCAGAGATAAATGTTAAAAATAATTTGGAAAAAAGATTAAAGAAGGAGTATCAAGGCATATTATTACCTAGCAGGTATAATCCTCACAAGTAAACTAGCTAGTCAGAGGAATCTTAGGACTTGAACTCCCCCAGAACTACGTCATTTTACACTAAGAAAGTAATCAGCACTATATGGAAAACCAAAAAAAAAGTAGACAAATTAACTATTGTCTTCACACTCAGGATGGTCAAGGAGCTAGTACACAAGTGTTCTCTCTAGCTGTAATCTGACCCTCAGATTTAGCTAAATCTTATTTACAAATCTTGTCTGTTAGTACATGTGAGTATAGATCACTGGAACTAGTGGCTAGAGTGAGAGCACACACACACACATCAAATATAAAGCAAATTTCATCTGAGCACACATCCATTTCTATAGGTGGCATATCTTTAGATTGAGAGAAAACTTTACCAAAATTGTTTGATGTACCTAAAAGAAGACAGAATGGCATGCATTTATTTATTAATTTTTACTAGTTTAATTATTTATTGAGCACTAATATGTACAAGACACTATTATAGAACATGAAATTTAACAATGGACAAAATAACCAAGTTCTATGCTCTTAGGAACTTAACATTTTAGTGCGGTAAACGAAATACTTCATAACACTTCTGTTTTACTTATTTTTTATACATCATTTAATTTATGTCTTCAACAAATAATTTTGAGCAATAATTATGTGTCTGTCCCTGTGTTTTTTGCTATTGAACTGTTATGTTTTTAAAAGATTTTATTTACTTATTTTAGAGAGAGAGACTGACACACGCAGGAGCATGAGCAGGGGGAGGGGCCGAGGGGGAGGGAGAGGGACAAGCAGACTCTGCCCTGAGCACAGAGCCTGAAGCTAGGCTCAATCCCATGACTCCAAGACCATGACTTGAGCTGAAATCAAGAATTGACCGTTTAATCCACTGAGTCACTCAGGTGTTTTTGCTATTTTCTGTTGAACTTGAAATATAGTTAATAAGACAGGCTAAGAATCAAACACAATAATAAAATTAAAATTGAGTTTCATAGGAAGCAAATAGACATAATTTTATGGAAGTTTTTATTAGTGTGACTGGATATGAGATAGGATTTGGGAGAAATAGTTTACTATATGGGGGAGCAAGAGAGGTGTTAAGTGTTTAGGAAGAGAGAACAGCATGTGATAAACATTGTTGTGATACTGAGTTTGATATTTGAAGAGGAATGAAAGCCAGAAATCAAGAACTCATAACAGATGTAGCCTCCTGTAATTTTTATAAAGTATACAGTGATAGGAGAGCAATTTTTAAGTGGACACCTGGTTTCCCTCTATTTCCAGACTCACTTGAAACCAGGTGTGATGATGTGATTATTTCATCATATACAAAGGAAAATGGGATTGGGCATTTTTCTGGGACACTTCCTTTAACAAGAGCTGTCTCACAATCTTTGTCTCTTCTTCTCCCCATTTTCTTCCTGCTACTTGCAATATGAATGTCACAGATTTATGTTGGACAATGAACACAATATTCTCAGGATGTCAGACTGGAAAGCTGGAAGAAACCTGGGTCTTTAAGAATTCATAGAGCAAAGACAGGACGTAGTTCTGTAGTACATACTTCTATGCCTTTATGTGAGAGAGAAATAAGCTCTTGTATCTTCTAAGACATCCTTATAATATAGTGACAATCCTCATAATGTAGCGGCAAAAGAATTGGTAAATTTTTCCTTGCTTTAACCTCCTCAGCATGTTGGGAAAGTGGTAGAAAAAAAAATCACAATTTGGGGGGCGCCTTGGTGGCTCAGTACCTTAAGCGTCTGCCTTTGGCTCAGGTCATGATCCTGGGGTCTTGGGATGGAGCCCTGAGTAAGGGCTCCTGCTCAGTAGGGAGTCTGCTTTTCCATCTTTCCCTTCCCCCTGTCCCTCCCCCACCTCTCTTGTGCGTGCTGTCTCTCTGTCCCTCTCAAATAAATAAATAAAATATTTTTAAAAAATCACTATTTTGTTGTGCATTGGACACTTCTTCAATATTCTGTCTATACCAGGAAGAATATTCTGGCTATACATTTACTATTTCCGCCCAGAAAGATATGGAGACTGGTATGGAATCATGATCACTATTGCTTCCCATTCTCTTATAAATAAGTTAAATTGCAATTTTTGTTCAAGTTTCATGATTGCATATTATCTATGCAGGGAAGCTGATTTAATTTTTTTTTAAGATTTTATTTATTTATTTGAGAGAGAGAGAATGAGAGACAGAGAGCACGAGAGGGAAGAGGGTCAGAGGGAGAAGCAGACTCCCTGCTGAGCAGGGAGCCCGATGTGGGTCTTGATCCCAGGACTCCAGGATCATGACCTGAGCCGAAGGCAGTCGCTTAACCAACTGAGCCACCCAGGCGCCCTGATTTAATTTTTATTATGTAAGTTTCTTGTTTACAAAAAGCCATATCTGAATATAGTGAAAAGTTCTGGAGTTAAGATGAATTTGATTTTAAATGCAATTTCAGAATTGTCTTCCCCAGAGATATATTGACTGTGTTTTATACAAAGAAAAAAAAAAGAATTAAGAAAGATCACTTTTATTAGTCAGAAACATCTGTATCCACACACTCCAAACTACATATGTACCAAATAAGACTCTCTTAAAACATTTTATGGAATTATCCATAGTGTAAAGTGTATTTTAGAACATTTGATCAAAAAAGGAAATATGAGTAAATCAGTGATTTTTAAATGACCAAAGAAACACATGCTCCGATTACAACATTTAAAAAATGTTACTAGATCTATAAATTTTATTACAAAATAAAATTGTTTATTTTTCAAAATCATTTTATGAAATGATCACAAAAGTGATTCAGAGGTTGAACAAGATGGTAAACATATCCTATTTTTTTTTTAAGTTAACATGCCACATGCATATAGTGACTATAGATGCAACCATGTCAGTATCAAAGTGAAGATACTGGAGAATCAATGAAATGTTTGAAGTTGAAAGATAGTGATATATAAAGATCTTTTCCAATAGAACAACACAAGAAAAAGATATTTGAGGAGAATATTCTCAGGAAGAAAGCATTAGTAAATAACCTTCACAATGGGGGAGATTCCCATTTCCCCAATTTTCATGATTGACATAGATTTGTATGATAGTTGGTAACTTCCTACTTCTGAGATGGAGATCACTAGAAATAGTTAGAATGTAAATGTAGTTACAGGTGGCATCTGAGACTAATACTTAGAGATGTCCATAGCAAGGAGCTGGAAAAAGTAGATGCCAACATATGACATCAAGGAAGCATTTTTGTTCAATAAAGAATCAAACAGAAAAAGTGAAGCCTGAGAGGAAAATTATGGTATAGCTGAGTGGAGGTCAAGAAGCTGATGTGAAAGTGAAGTGATTTCTGAAGGCTGAAAAGAGATGGAAAGAGTTCATAAGGGAGGATGCAGGAGTCCTGATATGAGACCAGATGAGGAGGATGTGGTGTATTGTACGGATGGAGGTTTCCATGATTTGTCCTGCACAATGGACCATCCTGACCTGCACGTATGCAGGCAGGCTAAAGAATGTTTTTTTGTGAGACTTATGCTGCATAAGTGACATTGGGAGCCTGATTGTTGACATTAGCAGGCCTCCAGGTCAGAACTGGACCTAGTCTGGATGCCAAGAGCTATAAATTTTGCCTTGCATCCCCTCCTGCTCCAGGCTGGGGCACCCCGGAATGGAATCTGGGAGGGGAGGCAAGCACACCTAGCCCAGGCTCCTTGAAGATGCAAAGACATGGTAACATAGTAATACAGCTTGTTCCAAACTATACATAGACAAACAAATGTTTAACTTCAGACCCCCATCATTTGCCCTATATATAGGGCCCTTATGGGGATGGTCAGTTTGAAGTCTCACCTGAGGGCAGGATGCTCTTCCCAGTTCTCTCAATCAGGACTCCAGCCTGGCTGTCTCCACAGAGCTTCCCCAGCTAATAAGGTAGGATGTTGTAAGTACCCAATTTGATATAACACTGTCTTATTCTCCTTTACTGCTCACCATTGCCCTCATCCATGAATAGATTTCCCTTTTCTTCTTTCTGTTTCTATTAGATTTTTATAATAACAATAGTTTTTCTTTTTTCCCTTCAAAACTGAGGTATGGCTGCTATGAATCTTTCCTTTAGAACAGTAGGACCTTGAGGAATCAGCGTGTTAGCAAGGTGGGGATGTATCAGACATCCATCAGCAGGAAACTCTCAGAAAAGTTGGTCCTGGTGTAGTTGTCAAAATTCTGCTTGTATTCCCATGGCACCGATCCTACTTTTGTTCTTAAGTGGAATGTAAGCACCTTCATGACAAAATGGGGTGGGGGGAGGAGATTATCTATCTATCTATCATCTATCTAAATATAGATCTATAGATATCATATATAGATCTACAGATCCATATATGTAAACATAGCTATGAGGTTGGCAGGAAGAAGGTTTCTATCCTACATGGCCTTGTAACTTAGCTCTAGCCCTTCTAGCCACAGTCAGGGAGTAATCCTGCCTACTATGGACTGGTGGAAGACATACCTATCCATGCCTCCAGAACCGTGTCTACAGATCCGTCTTGGAATTGGACCCTGGGACTCTGTTCTAGACCTTCTCAGCCATGTTCAGGGGTAGTTTTGCCCATCTGAGGACCCACCTAGTGACCTAGCAGAAGTCATCCCAGGGACCTGGTAGGAGCCACACCTGTTCATGCACTTGGTAACAGGTCCACTATCTGCATACTCAACTGTGTATCCTGAAGCAAACACTTATCTCAACATCAACCTACAATGTCCTGGAGGCAGTCCCAACAACCCAGAGATCAGACAAGATCTATACCCACCTAAGGCTCTGGAAATCACAAACCACCCTACAGACCCAGCAAAAACCTTGTGATTCAGCATGACAATCCAAGCATGATTGTGCTTCCAGAGGTAATTAATCCATCAGCTCATGGAACCAACAGATGAAAGTCTTTACCTGCCAAAAATGATCTATAAATACTGGAAGAGGTATTGTTCCTTCAAATGCACAGAAACCAATGCAAGCCTATGTGGATCACAAAGAATCAGGCAAATACGACACCACCAGAAACATAAAGCTCAAGTAGCCAGCCTCAAAGAAAAGGAGATCTACAAATTACCTGACAAATAATTTGAAATAATCATCCTGAAGAAACTCAATGAAATGCAAGAGAACAGAGATAAAAAACTAAATGAAATCGGCAAAACAATAAATGAACAAAATGAGAAATTTAATAAAGAGATAGAAACCATCATAATAATAACAGAAATCCTGGAGCTGAAGAATACAACCATAAAAGTGAAAAATGCAGTAGAAACCTTCAAAGCAGATTTAATTATGCAGAAGAAAGAATCAGTATACTCTAATATAGGTAATTTGAAATTAATCAGAGGAACAAAAAGAAAAAATAATAATGAAAAAGAGTGAAAAAGCCAACATGAATTAAAAGGCACCATCAAGTGAATGAACATTCACATCATGGGAATCCCAGAAGGAGTAAGAAACAGGCAGAAGGTATACTTAAAGAAATAATAGCTGGAAACTTCCCAAATCTTAGGAGAGATATGAACATCCAGGTTTTTGAGAAAGCTCAGAAAACCCCAGAAAAGATCAACTAAAAGATTACCCTGAGCCATATTATAATGATCATTTCAATATACAAGGAAAAAGTACTTGAAAACTTCAACATCTTTTCATAGAAACTCTCAATAAATTCGGTATAAAAGGTCAACATAATAATGGCCACATATGACAAGCCAATAGCTAACATCATATGCGGTGGTGAAAAGCTGAAAGCTCTTCTTCTAAGATCAGAAAAAAGACAAGGGCACTCAATCTTGCCACTTTTATTCAACATAGTACTAGCCAGAACAATTAGGCAAGAGAAAAAAGTAAAAGATGTTCAAACTGGAAATGAAGAAGTTAGATTGTCTTTGTTTGCACATGGCATGATCGTACATATAGGTAACTAAAGGCCACCAAGAAGATATTAAAACTAATAAACAAATTCATTATAGCTGCAGGATATAAAATCTATGTCCAAAAAGTTGCAATTCTATACACTAGCAATAAACTATCAGAAAAAGAAATTAAGAAAATAATCCCATTTACAATATCATCAAAAAGAATACATACTTACAAATATACTTCACCAAGGAGGTGAAAAATCTATATACCAAAAACTATAAGACATTAATGAAAGAAATTGAAGACACAAATAAATGGAACAATATTTCATGTTCTTGCATTGGAAGAATTAATATTGTGTAAATCTCCATACTGCCCAAAGCAATCGATAGACTGAATGCGATCCCTGTCAAAATTTCAATGGCATTTTGCACAGAAACAGAATTTAATTCAGAAACAACCCCATATTTCATATGGAATTACAAAAGACTTCAGATAGCCAAAACAATCTTAAGAAAGAACAAAGCTGCAGGTTGGGGTGCCTGGGTGGCTCAGTTGTTAAGTGTCTGCCTTCGGCTCAGGTGACGATCCCAGGGTCTTAGGATCGAACATTGGGCTCCCTGCTCAGCGGGAAGCCTGCTTCTCCTCCCAATCCCCTCTCGCTGCGTCTCTCTCTGTCAAATAAATTTAAAAAAATCTTAAAAAAAAAAAAACTGCAGGTATCACACCTCCTGATTTCATGCTATACTGCAAAGCTGTAGTGATTAAAAAAAGTATGGTATTGGCACAAAAACAGACACACAGATCAAAAGAACAGAATAGAGAGTTCACACTCTTGCACACACAATCAACTAATCTATGGCAGGGTGCAGAGAATGTACAATGGAAAAGGGGCAGTCTCTTCAATAAGTTGTGTTGGGAAAGTTGTATATCCACATCAAAAAATAAATAAAGTTAGACTCTTATCTTACATGATATACAAAAATCAAGAAAATGAATTAAAGACTTAACACCTGAAACTATAAAATTCCTTTAAAGAAACATAGGGTCCTTGATTTTGGTCTTAGCAATGATTTTGGGTATGATACCAAAAGCACAAGCAACAAAAGCAACAACAAATAAGTGGGAGTACTTCAAACATAAAAGCTTCTATAATCAAGGAGGGCCATTGGCAAAATGAAAAGGCAAGCTATGGAAAGGTCAAAAATTTTTGCAAACCACATATCCAACGGGAGGCCAATTTTCAAAACATACAAGGACATCACTCGATAGGAAATGACAACAACAATAATGATAACCACCTAATTAAAAATGGGCAAAGGGGGGTGCCTGAGTAGCATCTGCCTTTGGGGGCTCAGGTCATGATCCCAGGGTCGTGGTTGCAAGCCCCACGTCCGGCTCCCTGCTCGGCTGGAAGCCTGCTTCTCCCTCTCCCACTCCCCCTGCTTGTGTTCCTGCTCTCTCTCTCTCTCTCTCTCTCTCTCTGTCAAATAAATAAATAAAATCTTAAAAAAAGTGGGCAAAGGACCTGAATAGACATTTTTGCAAAGAAGACATATAAGTGACCAAATGGTACATGAAACAGTGCTCAACATCACTCATCATCCTGGAAATGCAAATCAAAACCCCAGTGAGATATCACCTCACACCTCTTACAATGGTTCTTATAAAAAAGACAAGAGACAAGTTTTGGTGAGGCTGTGAAGAAAAGGGATCCCTTGTACACTGTTGGTAGAAATGCAAATAAGTTTTCATTATGGAAAACAGTATGGAACATTATGGAGAACAGTTTCTCAAAAAATTATAGAACTTCCATGTGACCCAGCAATCTCACTAAAGGGCATATGTCCAAGGAAGTAAAATCAGTATCTCTAAGAGACATCTTCCTTCTGTTCACTGTAGCAATATTCACAATAACCAAGATATAGAGATCATCTGAGTGTCTGTAGGGGGGTAAATAGATCAACAAAATGTGGATATAAATACAGCATATATTTATATATATATGGTATATATTTAGTAATAGTAGTATTATGGTGACTATAAAATATATTGTATATACACTGATATAACTGTAGTAGGTATATAACTACACTATATAATTATATTAAACATAATGAATATAAATATATTATATATTAATATGTAATATATAAGATATATTTATATTGACTCATCTATTTAATTGAGTTATATGTAATATAGGTAACTATAATATAATATAATACTATTCAGCCATAAAAAAAGTGAACCATCCTAACATTTGTGACAACATGGATGAACCTGGAAAACATTATTCTAAGTGAAATCAATGTCTTTCTACACAGAGAAAAGCAAATACCATAAGCCAGGCCATACTGGCCAAAGATTACAAACCTTCAATTTTTTCAGATGAGTAAGACCTGGGGGTCTAATGTATAGCATGGTGACTATATATTTGAAATTTGCTAGAAAGTATATCTTAAGTGATCCCACCACACGAAAAGGAAAAAAAAAATAACAGTGTGAGGTGATATATATATTTATTAGCTTAATCGTGGTTATCAATAAATAATATATATATATATATATATATATATATATATATATATATATATATGTCAAACCATCATATTGTGTGGCTTAAATACATATAATTTTGTTTGTTAATTATAGCTCGATGAAACTGGGGAGAAAAGAAAACCTAGTTTCCTATATTGTAAAATCTGACCTTTGAGAATCTCCTAGAAGAAAGTTTGCAAACCCTCACAAATTGAAATATTTCTTCTTCAGTAAAGATGTGGTCCGTTGGAAAATGAAAGAAAATAGGCCTGTACAGAATTTTGAAGCCAGACAGAACATAATATATATCATGGATGATAAAACAATATAGGTATCTGAAAATGCCATCCATATTTATGCCATCCATTAAAAAAAAAGAGAGAGATTTGATAGTTAATGCTATTGTTCATAACATTATTTCTGAAGTTGTGGGTCGACATCCCTATCCTGAACGTTTCCATTCTATTAAGTGCATTTGTTATATATTCTACTCTTGTCAATTAATCCTCTTTTTCTTTAAAGTGTTATGTTAAAATAAGATTTTTAAATAATTAAAAAGAAAGATACCCAAGGAATATTTGCACTTGCTTGACCAAGTGCTCAGACGGGGTAGATAAAGAAGGGATCTGCATTAAAAAATGGGAGTCCAAAGGTAGATTCTCTTTTTCTGGGAGAGTCATCTGCTAGAAATTTTTCAGGTTCCTGTCAACATATATATCTTTTTCCAGACATACTTATTCCCAGTGGTAATCCTTTCGTCTAACACGTCTAAGTCTATTCATGTTATCAGCAAAACTCATGCTTTCCTGATCTAAATGTGAATTTCCAAATTCACATCTATTTGCCTATCTACCTAAAATAATCTCCCTCCTTCTTACATAAGAAATTCTATACATTTACAAGGATGCTATTAAAATAATACTACTTCATGCTTTCTTAACTATTATTACATCTCACTCTACAGGATATTTCTTTTTTTAAAAAAGATTTTATTTATTTATTTGAGAGAGAGAATGAGAGAGAGAGAGCACATGAGGGGGGGAGGGTCAGAGGGAGAAGCAGACTCCCTGCCGAGCAGGGAACCCGATGCGGGACTTGAACCCGGGACTCCGGTACCATGACCTGAGCGGAAGGCAGTCGCTTAACCAACTGAGCCACTCAGGTGCCCTGATTTGTACATTTATTAATACATTTGAGCAAGCTAAATCTAAGGATAGAAAAACAAATTTAGTAACATTCCCTATAATTTTATACAGAGAATTTCTCTATTATAGGGACCTCCAAAATACTCTGCTCCCATATGAATAATTATAATTAATTGACCTTAAGAAGGCAATATTGAAAATATTCCATATTTTCAAGTTACAAATTAAATATTCTGAAAATAATTGCATCTAAGTTATCAAATATTCCATTAAAACTTCTCATGACTGTATAATCTAATTACTGATGTTCATACGTAATACATGTTAGAAAATTCTTCAAATGAATTTTCCAAATGTTCAAAATACAAAGATAATTCATACTATATATAAAATTATCTCTATCTCTGGCCATTTTTAGTCTGCATCCTTTTTCTCCCTCTCCTGGCATTAAGCCTTTGCAAGAGTGATAAGAAAATATGGAGAAAATTAGGGCATAAGAGTTTAGAAATATTGCTCTTTATTCATTTGACTTTAGGTCATTTGGTTTGCCCATCTTTTCTGTGTTTTCTTCGTCATGACTTTTCTCTCAACACTAGTGAATTCTGTGCCTTGCTGTTACATGAAAGTCATCTGGTAAGATGCCATTTATTTTTTTTTAAATGTTTTATTTATTTATTCATGAGAGGCAGAGAGAGAGAGAGGCAGAGGGAGAAGCAGGCTCCCCGCCTAGCAGAGAGCCTGATGCGGGTGGGACTCGATCCCAGGACCCTGGGATCATGACCTGAGCCGAAGGCAGACACTTCACCATCTGAGCCACCCAGGTGCCCAGATGCCATTTATTTTAAATGAAATTCTTAGCCTCGTCTTTTCCATAGGCAGTTGATCACAGGAGACAAACTGCTCAGAGGTTAAATGAAAAATCATAGAATTGTTCTATTTACGGCACCCACACTGTCTGTCTCACAGCTGCCATCCAAGATTTAACAGTTAATAATTGCTCATGGAGAATGAGTTCATTTCTCATAACTGCAGAAGCCCGGTCTTATGATTAATAACAAGCTTCCTTGTTGTAATGACATGGCCATTTAACATACTTAGGTTTTAGGTGGATTTACATTTCTAGAAAGTTAAAGGAATTATATTTCACTCTCTTTTACTCTGGAAATGACATTAATGGTTTGGGAAAGAGCCCCGAAACAAGCTGGATTCATTTAAATTTCACATAAAATTTTTATAAAGAAGGGTTAAGTCAGCTGTCTTTTATTTTGTCCCGAATTTAAGATAAAAATATAAATCAGATATAAAATTTAATATACTAAATAGACAAGTCTAAAAAGTCAAATTACACTATGTGTATTCTAACAAAAAACCTTCTTCCTTGTTCTTTCCCTTCTCAATCCTATGTTCTGCTCACTAGAGGTTATCTTTTTCAGTTATTTTAAACTATTTTCTTTGCTATGTATGTCTGCATTTCTGTATAATTCTAGAGCTACTTTTTTCAGTTTCAATGTGTTCTGTTTTCTTTCTGATAGGGAAGTTACATTTTTTTTAAAGATTTTATTTACTTATTTGACAGAGAGAGACACAGCAAGAGAAGGAACACAAGCAGGGGGAGTGGGAGAGGGAGAAGCAGGCTTCCCGCGGAGCAGGGAGCCCAATGCGGGGCTCGATCCCAGGACCCTGGGATCATGACCTGAGCCAAAGGCAGACGCTTAACGACTGAGCCACCCAGGCACCCTTCCTGGATTCCTTTTCTTTCTCTCCTTAGCTGAGACCTCCAGGAGGTGTCCGTCTGGAGAGTGAAGGTGAGCCTCCTTGACTGGCTTCTGAAAAACTGTTCATGGGATGCATATTAGGAGTTCTGTGTAGGTGGGCAATATTTTCATTCAATATAAAGTTTAGATGGTAATGGATATCTTAATTGGAAATCATGTTTCCTCATTACTTTAAGGACTTTGCTCCATAGTCTTCTTGCTTCCAGCATTGCCATTGAAGAACCTAATGTCAATCAAATTATCCACCCTCTCTCTCGGATTTTGCTTTGTTCTTCTCTCTAGAAGATTTTAGGATTAAAACAAAATCCTGGTGTTCTGAAATTATAGTGCTATGGTGTAGTGTGAATGCTGCTTTCTTTTTGCTTGTCTTTTTTTTTTATAAAAAAATTTAAAACATACGTTAGTCTTGCAACCATTCTCAGGTCATCATGTCAGGCACATTTGCTCTATAAGTCTTCACCACTTCACACCTTCCACCTCATGAGCTTCATTCAGTACCTTGCAATGCCTTTCTGAAATAATGTTCTTCAGTATACAACTTGAATTTCATGATCTTCCAAACCTCTTCAACGTTCTTGCCTTAAAAAAAATCATATATTTATGACTTCCGTGATAAATCCAGGGCACAATGACAGCACTCCTCCTTTTGTGCTGCATCTGCCTATGAGCAGCCAAATGTTGCAGGGCTCACTGATCTCTAATTGCTGCTCGATACAGCCTAGCAATCCTGTCTTGCTTTTCCTGAGAAGATGGTTTCTTTTCCTCTTCCTCTAATCCCTTGATTTGTCCTTTTCTTGTTATTTATATGAAACTTGGTCGATCCCATCAATCTATGCTCTCATCTTTCTGTCATGATCAGTTTTCTGCTGTTGTTTCTTTGACAACTTCCTTCTTGTTCTTCTCTTGTTTTCCATCTTCCTGTGCTCATATCATTAGGTATTTAATCTCCTGAATAGACTTTATCTCACATCTTCAACTGGCTTTCTCTGTCTCTTTCATTGTCTAATTCTATGAGATTTTCTTAACTTTAATTTTCTTTTGAGCACATTTTTTAATTCCTGCTGTCATATTTATAATTACTAATCTCAGGACACCTGGGTGGCTCAGTCAGTTATGCGTCTGCCTTCGGCTCAGGTCATGATCCCAGGGTCCTGGATCGAGTCCCACATCGGGCTCCCTGCTCGATGGGGAGCCTGCTTCTCCCTCTGCCTCTGCCTCTCTCTCTCTCTCTCTCTCTCCCTGTCTCTCATGAATAAATAAAATAAAATCTTTAAAAAAAATTTTAAAAATATATATATAATTACCAATCTCCCTTTCTTATACTTTATGGGATTTATTTTATGTTTTCTTTTAATGGCATTTTGTTTTATGGATGAATTATGTTATTGATGGTTTTAATAGGCTTTTTTTCTTTTCTTTTTTTAAGTTTTGTTGCCTTTTCTGCTTGCTCTGGGTGTGTTTGCTTGCATTTTTTGTTTTGCCCCTGTCTTTATAGTAGAAGTGTTTTCCTACTCTGATGATCATTGCATGTTCTTTAGCGCTATGGGGAAAAGTGCTAAGAAGCACACAGGGAAGTGTGAGCATAATTGGCTTGGCCAAATGTTGGTCCTTACCATAGTGTGAAGAGGCAAAGCCAAATTTGTTATGTTGAGAAAACTCAAAATGATTAGTATTTTTGAGAAATTTCTTTTGAAACAATTACTTAACCAGAGAAGAATCTTCCATGATGGTTTCTGGATCCTGTAGTCCTGGCTTCCACTGTCCTAGGAGACAAGTAGGAGAAAGGCTGGAGTTACCACCATTTATTATTATGCAGAAGCTCACCTTTGTTCCTAACTGCCTTTGTGCCAATTCCCAGCAAAGTCCTGTCTCCTTCTCCATTAGTGTGGAGGGTATCTGGCTGCTTATGAGTTGGCAAAGAACTAACAGCCCCTCCCCCAGACAATCTTCCTTTAGTAAGGGATAATCAGCAACCTTAACTTTCACATGTAAGTTGCTCCTCCCATTCCCAAGGTTTGCTTGTGTTCTGCAATTGTGCTTCCTGCTGCCTTTCCCCATGACATGCCCTTAGATTTCACTTTCCTGTAGTTTTCTAAGATGATTCGTATCTTCCATCCACTTTACTGTCCCCCAAATTTCATTGATACCTTTGGGGCTGTAATCTTCATAGGTATTTCTTCTCCTTCAGGGTTTAACACTTTTATTCCTTCCAGTGAAATTTTGAGAGAATACAGATATAAACATGAGTTCAAGCTACTGTGTTTAACCACAGGCATAAATATCCATACACCCTGTCATTTCTTTATAAAGTAAAATTGGTTCCAGGCCCTCAATTAGCACTGAGTTAGCCCAGGAAGGGTAAATGATCCTATTTGTGAAAATTAGAACCAAGAGACTCAGGTGAAGAGACCAACCAAGTTGGCTTCTACACCGTGACAGCACTCAGTGTGTCCTCTTCAAGACGACTGAATCAGGGACCCAGGTGATGGGGCAGTGATTTGTGTTTTCCAAGCTCCCGGCTGACCCAGCAGCTAGACTGCCTTCTTATACTCATTAGGTTATACATCTGCATATATGTGCATAGATTTTGATATATACTTTTTATGATTCATGGTTTTTGTTTTATTTTGTTTTGTTTTAAGTATGCTCCATGCCCAACATGGGGCTTGAGCTCATGACCCTAAGATCAAGAGTTTACAGGCTCTACTGACTGAGCCAGCCAGGAGCCCTTCTGACTCATGTTTTTTATTGGGTTGATATTTCTGAATGTTTTATATCTTTTTGTGTCTTTATATTGTAAAAGTACTCACATAGTCTTATGAGACATGAGATATTTTATTTTAAAAAATATTGTATTTACTTTCAAAAATATTATATTTTACTTTCAATAATTGATGGACATTGCTAATCTGTACCACACCTCCTGAACCTCTTCTCCATTCTCTTCTATGGAAAAGCCTGATAATTTTTCCTTTGTCTTCTATAGTTTTCTAATTTGGTCAGTTTTACCAGAATTTCTCAAATTGCGGCTTATCAAGACTCTTATCAAGCAATTTAAATAATCATTTTTACATAGAATCTTGATTCTCACATTGTAGAATATAAGATATATCTTGATAATTTATACTCTTTCAGACATTTTTTTGATAATTGTCATAACAAAATGAATTATACCAAATATTTTTCTCACTTACTCATTTCACACACTACAAAAGTTTAAGTGTTGGTTCTATTTCAAACCCTGAACTGAATGTTAAGTTTAAAAAAAAAATGGAGCTAATAAAGATAGATAGATGATAGATAGATGATAGATAGATAGATAGATAGATAGATATAGACCTTTCTTTAAAAAAATTATGTCATTATTGCAGGTATTTAGTAGGGTCATCCTATTATCTTAAACATATTTTTTTCAAAGAAGAATATTATATTACTTAGATCTTTATTATTACCACAAAACTGGTTGTCTCACCAATAAAATGCTCTAAAGTAGCCAATGATCAATTGTAGATTGATTCAGGAGGTCAGAGGGATATGCTTTTCTTCTTTCTAAACATTATTCTCAACTAAATTAATAAAATAAAATTACAAACAAGATTATATTCATTCATGCTTTCTGAAGTTATTCCATAATCATTAATTTTCACTCAAGAGTCCAATAAGATTAAATATGGTTTTTTCCAAAGGATATTGCTATCCTGGTGAAATAATAAAAAATGAAAAATAGGCCCCGTAGGAGAATGAAAAATGACATCCAAGGTAGATCAGACATAAAGAACACAATCATGTAGAGATGTTGATGGAGGTGATGTCATAGTATATGACAAGAACAACACAAGTAGGGTGATCTTATGTCAGTAATATTATAATTTACTGAGCAAATTTATTTAAACCACTACCGCAAAAATGTATGCAGATAAACTTATTGCTTCAGTACTTAAGGGACACATTCCAAAGTTGGATTTATAGAAACAAGTAGATTTGTACATTAAAAAAAAAAAAAGAATTAGCTTCTCTTCTATTTGGCCATCATTTTTCTTCTTCACATGGGTGCTAGTGAGAGATAATGCTAAAACCTGTTTTATGGCACAAAGACATGACTGTATGTCATCAACTATGTTTTATAGCATGTGTCAGCCAGAGCTATTGTTGGACTGACTTATTTTATGTTTCACATGGAACATATTTTTATATTAAATAAAAACTGATGTTAGCATAAAACAATCTTATCGAGTCAAGCAAACATGTCTGCTACATCTGAAAAGTAAAACCCATTGTTCACCAGACTGCAATGTGGATATCTCTAACAGGAGTCTAGTCTTGATTCTTCCTTCATTAGTAATCCTAGATTAGAGATGGCTTAGAAAATAACTTAATAACTTGGCAAATGTCCACAAGAGTTGGGAAATGCTGTTAAATTTGAAACGGATTATAAGGTCCAATGTCTTTACACTATTGTTACTTATCTGATAGCTAAAGCAGCTTTTTTGACTGCCAGAATAATTCTACATATTTATAGTTCTTATATTTGGAATACTGGAACCATCTGAATAATTGAATGGAATAAAGGTGCTTGAAAATCTATACAACTTCTAAAGAGAAGCCCCAGCCCCTAGGAAAATAAGAAGCATCTGGATATGCATGTTGTATTGTACATATGGTGAAAAATCTCAAGTGACTTAGGTGAACTACCTGGAAAAAAAAGATAAATAAATAATAATATATATATGATTTAAAAGCTGTGAGCCAAATCAATAGATTTGATGGTGCCATTAATTAGCCAAGAAACATACAAGAGTTGTTTTTAAAAGAGGAATATTAACATGATTTGTGTGCCTTTTAAGGAGACAATGTAATCTGTCAAGACCAGCATTCTCCATTTTTGTTATTTTACCTAATGGTAGTTACTAACTTTAGCAGCCCATATACTTTATCTTTTTCTCTTTCCCCTCATAAATAAGTCAGGGTCAGTAGGAAACAGATGGCTCTCAAACAGACACTCAAAATGGGTGCCTAAAGAGAACTTCAATAACATGATAAAGTTGTGGGCAGGACATAGAAAAATCATGGGAGAACATTTGGATAGTGGATTATTAACAACTTTGGACCACTACTACTCCTCCTCCCAGATCTAAAGGGAAAGGCAGAAGGAATTGTTATTGGAACCCAGAGACAAAGGGGTAGAGAGAAGGGGTAGAAGGGCATGGGAGAAAAGATGTAAAAATGAGTACTGCAATTCACAACCCGTTCTTTGGCTAAACCTCATTATGATTGGAAGGCAGATGTCACAGGAGCTACCCACGTCAGTCTGCTTTGCAAAGCATAGAAAGGAAAGACAACCATCCCGAATCTTAACTGCATCTTGTATGTGGACTTGACTTCCCATGGCTCAGCTTTTGATAACTGACAACTCTGTTCATATTTCCTAGCTCAGGCACTTCAAAAAGGCAACATGAGCTGTCTTTTATGATAAAGCATAGCTTCTAAAGATCACCGGCTTTTGGACAATCATGAGTTTCTCTACAAAATTAGGCTTCATGGCAAGCAGGAAGGGGCTTTAACTTCCCATAGAAAGAACCGTGAGTGGTATAAATACTTGAAATCTGTTGTTCAGAAGCCAAAACATTCTACTATTCAATTTACTAATGAAGAAGGAGCAGGAACAGTAGCAGAAGAAGAAGAAGAAGAAAAAGAAGAAGAAGAAGAAGAAGAAGCTTAACTGTGAAAGTGGAGAAGTGGAGGAAGGACAAAAAGAAACTGACCTGGAGGGCACCTGGGTGGCTCAGTCGTTAAGCGCCTGCCTTCGGCTCAGGTCATGATCCCAGGGTCCTGGGATCGAGCCCCGCATCGGGCTCCCTGCTCGACGGGAAGCCTGCTTCTCCCTCTCCCACTCCCCCTGCTTGTGTTCCTGCTCTCGCTATCTCTGTCTCTGTCAAATAAATAAATAAAATCTTAAAAAAAAAAAGAAAGAAACTGACCTGGAAGGGACAAGATTAGGGGGAAAATGAAAGGAGCCTGGGAGGAAGGGTGTGACCCTCTTCTCACACTAGAGAAAGACAGCTTTCAAAAAGTCTTAGAAAACAAAAACAATCTTACAATTTTCAGTTGTGTTATGTGTCAAAGCAATAGGAGGCTTTCAAAAGTGATATTCTGAATATCCAGCTTAAAGATTTCAGTAAATTAGGAAATAAAAAGTTCTTTTGTTGTTGTTTTTTGTTTTTTGTTTTTGCATGTGTTAATCCCAAACAAGCCTTAAGAAAAAGACTTAGTAAAAAAGATTACAAGAAATACGATAATCAAG
This sequence comes from Callorhinus ursinus, assembly GCF_003265705.2. NCBI lineage: Eukaryota > Metazoa > Chordata > Mammalia > Carnivora > Otariidae > Callorhinus > Callorhinus ursinus. The sequence continues at coordinate 2,317,306 of NW_027397122.1, read as the reverse complement.
AATGAGTAGAAAATTATTTGCATTTGTGTGTGTGTGTGTGTGTGTGTGTGTGTGTGAGAGAGAGAGGGAGACAGAGAGGGAGGCAGGGGTAGGGGCAGAGAGAGAGAGAGAATCTTAGGCAGGCTCCATGCCCAGCCCAGAGCCCGACATGGGGCTTGATTTTACCACCTTGAGATTATGACCTGAGCTAAAATCAAGAGTCAACCACTTAACCAACTGAGCCACCCAGGCGCCCCAAAATTGTTTGCATTCTCGCAAGTGCAAAGCACAAGAACAAATTGGAACACTAGAATTGGGGATGGCAACGAGTGCTAAAGACGTGAGAATGTAGCTTTCCACTTAACGTTCAGTGTAAGTCGCAGAGATAAATGAAGACCCGGAAAAGACATCATGAGGGACAGGTTTCAAGGGATTTAGGGTCTTCCAGAAGGAAGCCAAATATTGGGTCAGATAAATTATATTCCAAGGGAGAAGAATGAATTGCTCCTGGTAACTGTTGAAGACCTGATAAAACTCTGCAAAGGAAAAAATGTATCGATTTAAAAATTTTGGAATAAAAGGTTATATTCAATTGTATGCTTTTTAATAAAAGCGTACTTACTGAATCTATTTTTGGAGGGAATTGGTTTGATTTCAATTTTTGGCTATATGAATAAGGTTACTGTGGACTTCATTAGTGTGTCCTTTGCTGTAGGAGCATTTCTATTGTATGCAGAACTAGAAGTGCAATTGCTAGCACAGAGGTGTATTTACATTTAACTTTAGAATATAAACTAATTTTCCAGTTAAAGTTACCAGTAGCGCATGAAGTTACCCCACATTGTCACCAGCACTGAGTATGTCAATCTTTAGTTTCAAATATTCTGAAGGGTTTGAACTGGTGTCTCACTGCATTTTTAAATTTTAGTTAGCATTCCCTGTATATTAATGAGATGTAGTGCCTTTGTGTATGCTGATTGGCCTTTTAAATAGTCTTTTGTGAATCATCTTTTCAAATCTCTTGACAATTTTCTTCTCTTGGACTCTGATCTTTTCTTCTAGAATATTAGGAGCTAATTTTACATCCTGGTTATGAGCCTTCTATAGTTATATAGGTTGCCTATACTTTTCCCACTTTGTGGTTTATTTTTTCACTCTTTTCCATATAACATTTTTAATAAGTAGAAATTATTAATTTTAATAGACTCCTATGTGATTTGGGGACTTGTTTGAGAAAGATTTCCCTACCCCAAAGTTATAAAGAGATATTTTCAAAAAGCTTTATTATTTTGTCTTTCTTTACATCTTGAAGGCCCCTATAATTTAATTTTTAAATATGAATGAAGGAGGGGTTAAGATTCATTTTTTTATGGTATCCAGCTGATCCCAATCATTTATTGAGAGGACGGTCTACTTCTCTCTGCCCTGCAGTGCTACTTTGCATATATCAAGTGTAGACATGTATGCAAATCTATTTCTGGGTTCTACAGCTCTTAAATTGTCCAATCTATCTACCTTGACTCAATTTTAAACACTCAACTTCATAATAAGTCTTAATAGAAACAAACCAATCATTGAGTATGCATCCCAAGAAATGTAGGAAAAATATTACATAATTTTTAGTTATTAAGAAAATGTTATTTTTCAGTATTTTGTGATACTTGTATTTTCAGATTTTAAAAAGAGAATTTCAGTTATTATTCAAAATCTATATTTGCTTTCTACATAATAACTTTTCTTTGTTGCATGTCTGAAATTTAACTTGTCCTCAAAATTTATTGGGTTGATCACTGAAGTGTAGTTCTAATTTTCTCTCGTAATTTTAAAAGCATCGCCCTTTGTCTAACATCCCTTTTGTTTGAATTTCTGGGAAAGTAAAGTGCACCTAACCCTGTTCTATCTCCCCCACATTTGGTTCCTTTCAGCATTTTATCTTTTTCATTATCATAATAGATTTTTAGTTTCAGAAGGATTTTTGTAAATATGGGTCATCTTTATTAATCAAGCTAGACACACCAAGGCTTTTCCAATCTTAAACTCTAGAAAACATTTTTCTCCTCAGTTGTTGCTGCCTATGTGCTTATTAATGATACCTTCATGACTGACAGCATTTTTCCTTCTCTTATTTTTGATATCTTTATTCTTAGAGCTGAGTCATTAGAAATTTGCTTTATTTTTATTATCAAAATCACTATCACTAGCTTGGCTTTTAGTCCCATGGAATCAGAATGTTTAACCTTCCCTCCTACATGACATACATATTTATTTTTATTTATTTTTATTTTTTTTTTAAAGATTTTATTTATTTATTTGAGAGAGAGAGAATGAGAGATAGAGAGCACGAGAGGGAAGAGGGTCAGAGGGAGAAGCAGACTCCCTGCTGAGCAGGGAGCCCGATGCGGGACTCGATCCTGGGACTCCAGGATGATGACCTGAGCCGAAGGCAGACGCTTAACCAACTGAGCCACCCAGGCGCCCATGACATACATATTTAACTGTCCTAAACCCTGTAGAGTGCTTAGCAGCATCACCAGCTTCTAGCTGCTAGAGATTGGCAGGAAAAAATGTCCTCAGACGTTGCCTCCTGTCTCTTGAGGAAGGGGCTGGGGGACCAAAATCACTCTGGCCAGTCTATTGTTATGGATATCTTATAAACTGAGTACTTTTTAGGATACTAATTAAAATATGCTTAAACTCTCTTAGAAACTTTAATTATCTTTGTTTCCTCTAGGGTCTGTTGGCCCATTTCTCAAGGCTCTTTGCTTTCTTCATATGCCTGCTGGTCCTTGACTGTTGATTCATATTTGTAAATGGAATACTAAATAGATTACTGGAGGGAAGGAAGCAGTGTGGGTTGTTGCTTCTATAATGGGACAATCTTCTTTCCTGACAAGCTGCACTTGGAACAAAGGAGGGATGACTCTGCACTCAAGAAAGTATGTCCTTCTTAAACAAGGTGGTCTTTTTTTATGGTGCTTAATCTTCATGACTCATGAAAGGCTGAAGCCACGTGACGCTCTGGTTCTCGGGAGACATCACTCACCACACCCCCAGGTTGGCCATCCACCTTTGATGTTCATAGCTGCACCTGGAGGGAATGCAGACACTGGGAAAACCCAATGGAGGAGGAGAAATAAACAGCGTGATGGGTTCAAATGATTTAAGTGTGATTTTGTGTGTTTGCTCCTTGTGAGCTTTGAGCACTCGCTTCTGGGTTTGCAGCTCTGGTCTTTCCACCTCCTTCTGCTTATGAAACCCAATTTTTTCTGTTTTGTATTTGTGAAGATTTCCTCAGAGGTTCTGATGGCCTGCAAGCACCTTTTCTGATATGCTACCTTTACTTACAGTTTTTATTTCTTATGTAAACTTGTACAACCTACAGGTACCGTCAATAGATTGCTTTAAATACATCTATTTTGAAAAAAGAGATAAATACAAGTAAGAGCTGTGACCAAGCATAGAGCACCTGGTGTGGCACGGGGCCTGGTCTCGCTGCTTCATAGATGAACCATTTCATCGTCTCTGCAATAACATAGGGACAGGAAAGCTGAGCCCCAAGGAAGGTCAAGAAATATTGTGGGGTTGACGGTCAAGAGGAGGGACTGGAGACTCATTACTACCATTCCCAAACTATGCCTAAAAACACAATGCCATACTGAGTGGGCTGTTGCTATAGTACAGAAATCCATATCTCTTAGTATTCAAGATAACCAGGGAGACGTTTCTATCTTGTCAGACAGAATAACTACTTATCTCACCCAAATCCAATTATTTCCAAAAGAGATGTAGGAGGTAAGGTTTAGCCTCCATAATTCAGCTTTTGTTTGCATCAGGGTTTGCATCCTTTTCCACTAAACAGCTTTAGACTGACAAGTCACAGCTTGGGAGCATAGCTCTCATCCCTTGCACACTTTATTTACAAGGTGATTTGCATGTCATTTACATAAATCTGCATAATTGCATTCCTTTGAGGGTCCAGGGATTTCTTTAATCAGGGAGCATTTCTCAGGATCTCTCTGTTAGTGGTACCATGTAAACTGGTACCTTCTGTGAAATCACATTTTAAAAGAAAAACAGAAAAAAAAATTTGGTAATTTTAAGCAATGAGCTAAAATATAATCATTTTACGGGGCCAGGGATATTCTATGCAGACCACACTAATGCACTTCTCAGAGAAATATCTGCCTTTCCTTCTCTTTCTCTCTCATTTTCCATTGGAAATATCCATTATCCTCAAGTGGATCTACTTGTTCCTAACCTATATAGTCTCATCCTAGGTCCTGGCCGTTAACCAGAGGAAATTCAGAAAGTCTTTTATGAGAAATAGCTTAAAAAAAAGAAAAGAAAAGAAAAAGAAAAAAGGAAAGAAATAGCTTATGTAACTCATCACTGAGTGAAAGAGCCAGCCCTTCTGGCCTGCCTGTCCATCTAACCCAGCGAGAGTGGCCATGCCCCCAGCTTTGTGCCTTAGATGCTCCTGCTTATCATAAACATACCAAAAATAAGTTTACTAGAGAACTGAATGCCTGTCCTTCCCTAGGGTCTTGCCTTGGGCCCTGGCACAGGAGAACTGCCCCTCTGGGCATTCTGTCTTCTGACTAATACTGGCATGGCCACAGGGACACTTGTCCTAGTTACTGGCCCCCGGGTCTTTGAAATAGCAGCTGAGGGCAGCCAAAGGCCAGGAAGCTGCTGATGTTGAGGTAGGACATTGACTCCAAGTGAGGGGAGTATGGGTGGCCACAGAACCTAGAGGAGAGACCAGCTAGTGAACTTGCTGAAACTCCCTCTTAGGAAACAGGGGTGCCAGGGATCCTTGCATAATGGGGTTTCTATTCCCAGACCTGTGGGGAATCCATTTTCTGCTTTTTTTCTGTTCCCGTTTACGGTTCTGGAGGTAACTGGTGACATCATGTGGAGTCAGCATGGGGCTTTTTGTACAATGAAGCCATTACATTTTCTCATTTTCTCCTAACTCGTATGTATATTTGAGCTTAGATGAGATACATGACCCATGAAACTGATTGCTCTCATTGATAATGACATGGACACAAAAACTTTATTCTTATAAGAATATTTTTAAGGTTCAATTGTTTTGAAAACATAATTAATTCCAGGTGTATTTTAATATTTTAAATTACGATTCACATGTTGATTGATAATAATTTGCATTTACTTTGTAAATTTCAAGGCAAACTATGAGGTACAATTGACATACAATAAGTGCACATATTTAAGGTGAACAACCTGAAAAGTTTTGAAAGATATACATCCATATATTCATGAAACCATCACCATTCTCAGGAATGGATGAATCACCTTCAAATGTTTCCCCATGGGAAACATATTCTCTACACCCAGTATCCCGCAAGCCCTGAGGTTTTCCTATCTGGTTGCTGGGAAAAAAGCACCAAAACACCATTCTCGGGTTTGTGTGAGAACCAGGGTCTATTACCTTTCATCCTTTTGGATGGTTCCTTCCTGGGACAGGCAGAGCTTCCTCACATTTGAGCTGAATAAAGGAGAGGGATCGCTGAGGGTCGCTGTCTGTGAAACCCCTTCTCTGCATCTTGTAAGGTGAGAACTTCACTGCCTTGCTCTCCTGGACACTCCTCCCCAGGCACCCTGCCCAGCTCCACATCCTTCTGCCCCGCGTCTCTCCTGGTGGAAGGAGGGGGCAACTGCAGTCTCATCTCGTGTTTTTCATCTCTCAGGGATCACTACCCTTGGTCTACCTCACCTCATGTCCAGTGTTTGTTTTTTTTTTAAAGATTTATTTATTTGAGAGAGCGAGAATGGGGGAGAGAGTATATGAGAGGGGAGAGGGTCAGAGGGAGAAGCAGGCTCCCCACTGAGCAGGGAGTCTGATGCGGGACTCGATCCCGGGACTCCAGGATCATGACCTGAGCTGAAGGCAGTCGCTTAACCAACTGAGCCACCCAGGCGCCCTCATGTCCAGTGTCTTCAAAACCGGTTTTTAATGTAGATTTTTTGTTTCAGGTAGGAAGGCTTATCCAGTCCCTGTTAATCCATCTTAGCCAAGAGCCAAAGCTTGAAGTTTAATTTTAGTAGACAGTTATGAATGTTTTAGAAGAAATATAACTTGGATAATGTGAAAATACTTGTAACTTCTTATTTTTCTATTTAATTCTATTTGTATGGAATTACATTCTCATTATTTTCACTTTAAATACAATTACACTTAGATTTTAAATTCTTTGGCTCCTCACTGACAGTATCACAGAAATGATGTGAACACATTGATTGTAATTACATAATTGGTGAATTTGTTGAAATGAGGATAAAAAATAAATCTTGTGGAATAAAGATAAAATAAGATGATTTATGAATGTCTTTAATTTAATTATTATTCATTCAATCATTATCAGCTCATTTCAAGATCAAGGCCCAGGCAATATTCCAGCAATCCTCTTAATATTTTACCCATTTTCATTCATGAAAACTAGCTTAACAGACATTATTTAATTTTGTCACCAAGAATGTATTTCTGGTGACCATATTGGTAGAGCATATTTTGTTTATTGGTGTGTTTGCATGATATATATTGATATGAAAACAGACACAGTAGACGGGTGGTCCTACTCCACACAGGCCTGTGAGTGAGGGGAAGTGCTGCCTCTGGTCTTGGTCATCCGTGCTCCAGGTTGGCTCTCTCTATTGCTCCAGCATGAACCCTGAACCTTTTCTCTAAATCTAGGGTTTCCTTAGCCTCTACAGTTCTTGAAGAACCTCTTTCTTGAGGAGGGCAGGTCTTCTGGTTACTGCTCCAGTGGACGGCTAGAAGGACTCACTGATTCTGATTTCCACTTGCTCAGATTTCTATGTTCTTGTTGGTCTCTGTTGCCCTCTATTCCATGGCCTGGGAAGGTCATGGAGACCGGCAAGACCGGCAGCTCCCAGAGACTAACAGGTTACTTCTATCAACTTTCTCTCACTACCAACTTGAATTTCCTTCTTGTCTTTGAAATAGGGGCTACTGTCTAGCATTCTGTTATCCTGTATATAAATTCCATTATGTATTAGGCATTATTCTTTTATTGAAAACCCCATCAATATAGGATCAGTACCTAATACAATATATTAAAATTTCAATGGATCAATTGTGCATTTTGTGAACAAAGAGTCCCTGAGAAAGATATAAAATAATCAAAGGTATGTAGAACAACATTTACATACAGTTTATCAAGACTGAACTGTGGCATTGTCATTTCCATTTTTAATCCCATATGAATCATCTTTAAATACATTTATCAGTAAGTCCCATGTTGCTGAGTAAACTGGGGAAACCCCGGGCCCTGAGGTCTAGACCCAACCCATCCTGTAGGAATATTGCCAAGGGTTCTTGGTCTTATCACAAGAAATAATTCAAGGACAGACATGCAACAGAGCAGATGAGCAACACATGTGGTAAAGTTTATTAAAGTGAAAAGTACACTCTCAAGATGTGAGGGCAGGCAACTGAGAGAGAGACAGAGAGACAGAGACATAGAGACAGAGAGAGAGAGTGTGAGCTTCCTCCCTGGGTCCGGGTTTCCATCTTTTAGCGGCAGTTGTAAACTAGGGGGCTGACTATTACTACTTGGGGAAGGGAAGCAGAGTTTGGTGCTTTTTATTCCTAATTTAGTCGGGGGTTTCCTGACATGGCACCTCCATGTTGGTCCTGTTTCGTGTGATCTGGCTTCTAAGGAGTGCTGCCAGGACAGCCCTCTGATCTTCTCCATAGCTGGCCATGACTTCCTCATCGCTGACCTCCAGGTATCCTGTGAGAACCTAACTACCTACTCTGACGCCAACAGTTCTGCTGACAAAATACCCCTGCAATCTCTTCTCTCCATATCCACCAAAATCCCCCAAACCAACATCATTTTTGCTGCCATTTCTTACAGGGGATTATCATCCTAATCTTCAAAGTGTCCTTGATTTTATTCTTTCCCCTCTATGACACACTCCACACAGAACCAGTAGAGAGTTGCCAGACAAACCATGAGACAATGCATTAAATTTGAAACAGGTGAACAAATAATATATTTTAAGTATAAATATGTCCCAAATAGTGTATGGGATATGTGTTCTGTAGTTTTATTTGCTAAATCTGGCAACACTAAAGCAGATTAGTCTATCTTTATCTTAACATAAAACAGATTATCCCATGCACTTGTTTAAAATCCTTTGGTCTTCTTAGAATAAACTCACCATTATTGCCAAGATCTTATGTGATCTGATCTCCAAACCCAGCCCCTGCCATTTTCCTCTCAATTACCACTCTTCAATGTACTAACCTCCCTGTTCCTCAAGCCTGGCAAGTTCGTTACTGATACAGGACATTTGGATTTGCAATTCTTTCTGCCAGGCAGAGGGTGTGTCCCTGGAGTGTCCACCAGAACCAAAAGTCACAGACTAGTTAAATCACAGCTCTGAAGAACCAGCCGTAGTTTCCAAGGATGCATTTATGTAAATTAGACAAAAAGTGGAAAATACTAAAACAAAGATTATTCAGTAGTGTCTGGGGACACTTTCTAAGGAAAACCAAGATGGACACTGAGATGACTTCTGTGCCCATTGCCAAACGTTGGTTTCTATGCAATCAGGAAGCACACTTCTTCCTTGAATCCTAAGCCAGGCTTACGTTAGTTGAGTGAATGGTCTGATCAGAGTAGGGACTGAGTGAATATATCACAGCACATCCTCTTACAGACAGAGTAAAATACAGAGGTTTGTTAGGAAAGGTAAAATTGCCTTTAAAAGAAGTACTAAATACATTCTCATTCTCTTTTTAAATAGTGAAAAGAAAAGAAAAAGATGGTATGGTTGTATGTGTGTGTTAAAAAGGGTGGTGATTAGGGCAAATAAGGAGTGCATTTGAAAAATGAACTCACAAGGTAATTCCTTGAAATCTATTGTATTCATTGTTTTGTTTTCTCAAAATTGTCTATAGTGTTCATTTAATGATAGGCACACGCTATCTGTTTACTGGTTGATGAGGTAGTAGGATAATGTCTCTTTATACAAAGTATTATTGTGTTCCTTCAGAAGCAATAGAGAAGGCCAGGATATCATAGCTTGACAGCCAGCATCTGCTGCAGAGAAGACCCTGACAACACAGCCAACTTTAATTCACAACCCTGATGGCCACGTAGAGTCAACTCCATATAGCTGACCATGGGAGATCAGTGTGAATGACTGTAATCACGGTCAAAATCAAATTTCAAAATAGTTAAAAGCATTCCCTTTCTACAAATATGGAAAGAATACAATATCTGAGGAACTGGTGGAGCTTTTTGTTTGTTTTTGTTTTAAAAATCATATTAGAATAAGATTGCTACACTCGATAGATACAGAACAGAATAATGTCTTACAAGGCAATAAACCCATAACCTCCAGGGTTACCATTTGTACACAACAAAAATCTACAAACTAATATGTAACTTCACAGTGTCTAGAATGTATCCAAATAGAAAGTAACAGTCAAACACAGAGATAAAATAATCCCTGATTGGGCTTGTTAAACACTGCCCCAATCTGACAATGACATACTTTACCTTTTTTTTTTTTACCCCAAATTTGGAATAGTTCTCTTAGCTTCAATGATCTTTTTTTTTTTTTTTTTTTTTTTGGCAAGCTATTTTGTGTCATTATCATTGTGTAAGAAAATGGAAGGGAAGGAACTGGCATAGGAGAGGTGTCATGAGGGACCTTCTGTAGGTTCGGAAAGATTATTTATTAAACAAATTGATCAGTATTCCCTAGGACTTGAAGGGAATTTGTAATTACATAGTTATTAATTCAAAGATTTTTACCAGAGTACAAGGGGGAATGTTTGTTAGAATTCATTTATATGAGCATTCTTTATCCTTTATATATATGCAAAGATTATATATACATACATTTATTTATATAGCAAATATTAAGCACTTGCTAAACAAGTAGAAAGAGTAGAAGCTTGAGTTAAAATAATATGCAGTTCTAAGCCAATTTGCTAGGAAATGTTAAGCATTTCAATATTTCCCTCCATGGCAGATAGACTATGCCAGCAGCAAGTTTACTTTCAAATTCAAACCTCTAAAAGCTTGGCAAAGGCAATTTTAAGTCAGTTTGCTTTAGTAATCAAATTTTAATCGAATACTTTTTATGCCTCTTCAATTGTTCTTATACATCCTATAACACGCTGGTGCTGAGGGCTGCCACACAATGGTGTGATTCCAAGGGGTAAAAGTACGCTCTTGCTTTCTTATCAAATAGCAGAAAGATAAAAGTTCTAAGGTTGGGGGATGCCTGGGTGGCTCAGTCGGTTAAACGGCTGCTTTCGGCTCAGGTCATGATCTCAGGGTCCTGGGATCGAGTCCGGCGGTGGGCTCTCTGCTCGGTGGGGAGTCTGCTTCTCCCTCTCCTGCTCCCCTGCCTGTACTCGCTCGCTCGCTCTCTCTCTCTCTCTGACAAATAAATAAATAAAGTCTTAAAAAAAAAGTTCTAAGGTTGGGGAGCACATGGTAGGTGATAAGAAAGGAGTAAATTCTACATAGCATTTCTTATATGACGAGTCATTTGAAGTAAAGGTGATGGTCGGTGCATTCTAACTGGAATCTCTAGAACAAAAACTTGAAGTTACAATTTAAAATAATTCATGTTTAAAAGACAGAGTGTTAGTCACAAAAGTTCTGACTTTGTTCATGGCAAAATAATTGAGCATCTGTCTTAGAATTATTAGTGTTGAACAAGCTACTATGAAATTTGAAGAACTGAGAGTAAAAGTAATTTACAAGGGCTCTCCTTTGTTATTAGCACAGGCAAGTTCTGCAAAACTGCACTAAAAATAAAAGATCTTATAGAACTTTGTAAATGGAGCCCCAATAAAACCCCCAAAGTAGTATAAGCTTTACCAATGTTTTACCTAGAGGCACCGTGGGTCAGTATTTCCCAGGCTTCTTTCCCAGGGCTCCAGCCTGATCCTATAGTGCTCAGAGGACTTTTGCTTCAAAGAGAAAGCCGTTTTATGGAGATTAAAAATCCAAAATAAGGTTTAGCCCTCTTTCTTAGCCCGTTGTTACTAAAAGCATAGTGGTTCTGGAATCATAAACCAACCATGTTATTACATAATCTTAGTTAAATAATCATTAATTACCTTTATACTATTTTACAAGATTATGTCCATCAAAAAAAATAACATGTTTAAGCAGATCAGACTATAATAGTTTTTTTCTCTAAAAATTTATTTCTGATCACAGCAGTGTTCAATGATAATTAGGTTTGTTTTACTGTGATTAGATGGCAGAAAGATAAAGTGAAAAGGGATTAAAAGTGTGGGGCACGTTGAGCTTAGAAAAGCACGTGTAAAGGGAACCACAAAAGCACCATTTAGTGCCAGAGGAGAGTCAGCAGGGAGAGGAGCAAACCCACTGAGGGCTTTGGAAAGTAGACCCTCATCACAGGAATGAAAACTAGTTAGAAACTACAAATTTCTTCCATGAGCTATCTAAGCATGGACAATGTGTTTCCAGGTCTACCAATGAATGTATACTCTGATTTCTGGAGAATGCCATTAGCAGAGGACAATCATAAGCTTACCACACAAGTGAAGGAGAATGAGAGAGAAGTTTTCCAAGGTCAATGTCCCGAAGGTCCCAGGAGTATTCCAGTTTGTACCTCTTTTCCTTTGAGCTCTAGCAACATTTTTACCAGCTCTAAATATCTTAAAGGTAATTGTAGGATAAGGATTATTCATGCCTTATCATTTTTAAGTTATTTTTATGAAGTATGTTGTAGCAAAACACATGCACCAAGGATTTCAGTTCATCTAATTTTAAGTAGCACGTGTTGGTAAAGACTGCAGGTTCCAAAGGCTGACAAAAAATCAGCATGAATGGCAGCTTATTTAGTTCTCTCATTCTCAAGTTTGCATTTAGAATGTGGGGTTAATGAGGACAATTTGAAAATGTGGCTGTGAAATTTAAGTATATACAAAGCACCAGAGTGGCTTTTAATCGGTTAACTCAAGAAATGGAATCTTTTATTATGAACCATTGTATTAGTAAATATTTTCCAATAACAGTGTTCATTTCTATGAGACCCTTTGTGTTTGAGCACCAGAAAATTACCCATAAAGGGGACGCCTGGGTGGCTCCATCGTTAAGCATCTGCCTTTGGCTCAGGTCATGATCCTGGGGTCCTGGGATCAAGTCCCACATCGGGCTCCTTGCTCAGTGAGGAGCCTGCTTCTCCCTCTCCCTCTACTGCTCCCCCTGCTTGTGCTCTCTCTCTCTCTCTCTCTCTGACAAATAAATAAATAAATAAATAAATAAATAAATAAATAAATCTTAAAAAATAAATTACCCATAAAGTATCATCTATTTGTTGAGTGAATGTTACATTAATTTGAGGCTATATAATTCAGTAGGAAATAAAATAATGTGGTGGTGTGATACAAAATGTCAATAAAAATTCCAGAATGCACCTTTATTAAAAATGGGCAAATTTTCCTCACTAACTCAATTTCTTCATCTTAAAACTTATCATTTTTTTTTCTTTTCTTCTTTCAGAAAATAAGGGATATTGAATTACAACGTAACTGCTGTTCGTCTACTGGTCTGCACACATTACTATGCAAATTCAGATAGGAAAGCCCGTGATTCTCTCTGGTCAGTTAGAAATGTTTATTGATTAGATTGCATTGTCATTGCATCTTGCAGTACAAAATACAGTTTCCCCAGTAAAACAAACAAAACAAAACGAAAATAAATAAGCAAAAAGAAAATACCAGGAAACGGTGATGTCTGTGAAAAGCACAATGGTGTAAAAGAACATGAAATGTTGGGCAGAAGAAGTAAGAAATATGGGCTGATGGGGACCTCAGACACATGATTTGAGTGTCTATAGAGGTGAATCTTGGAAAAAAAAGTTGGAGGAAAGGATCTTACACACTTGCAGGAGTTTGAAACTGAATCTCTAGTTAGTGGATGGCATTAAAGGTTTATGAGCAGAGGAAAGGAATGATCAGAGTTTTCTTTTAGACAGTGGCTTTGGTGGCTACATTCTCAATAAAATAGAGTCCATGAGAATTGAAAAACAGAAGAAAATCTAGGGAATAATTTTGGAAATTTTAAAATGAACTTATCTCTATTTAAAAGCTTAGAAATAAAATCAACTCTGTTCACAGATGAGATGACCTTTGATGTAGAAAACTCTAAAGATTCCACACATGCCCAAACATACACACACATATAAATTATTAGGACTCCTAAACATATTCAGCAAAGTAACAGAACGCAAAGGTAATGCACAAAAATCAGTTGCATTTCTGAGCACTAACAATGAACAATCCAAAGCAGAAATGAAGAAAGTAATTTCATTAAAATCATTTTAAAAAGAATAAAATCCCTAAGAAAGAACAGAAGCAAGGGAGAAATCAAACAATGAGAACTGCAAAACACTAAAACATTGCTAAAAAAGAAAATAAAGAAGATATAAATAACTGCAGATGTTCATGGATTAGAAGATTTGATTATTACTAATATATCAATACTACAGATTTTTAAAGAATCTCAATGTTTTTTGAAGAAGTAGAAAAACCCATCCTAAAATTCATATGGAATCTCAAGGGATCCCAAATAGCCAAAATAAGTTTGAAAAGGAAGAACAAACCAAACTTGGTGGACTCATACTTCCTGATTTTCTAACTTCCCACAAAACTACAGTAATCAAAACAGTGTGACCTTGATAAAAAGACAGGCATATAAACAGATTAAATGGAATAGAGAGCTTGGAATTAATGCCTCACATATGTGGCCAAATGATTTCAACAAGGGTTGAAAGTAAAAAGAAACACACAGAATGGGAGAAAGTGTTTGAAAATTATATATCTGATAAGGTATTGATAGCCACAATATATAAGGAATGCCTAAAACTCAACAACAGCAAAAAGCCCAAATAACCTGATTCAAAAACAAAAACAAAAACAGGACATGTAAGGACTTTTCTCCAGAGAAGATACACAAATCAACAATTACATGAAAAGATGCTCAACATCCCTAATCATTAGGAAAATGCAAATCAAAGCTGCAATGAGATACCACCTCAGAAACACTAAAATGGGCACTATAAAAGCAGACAAGCAATCAAGCAAAAAAACAAAAACAAAAACAAAACAAAAGAAGAATTAACAAGTGTTGGCACAGATGTGGAGAAATTGGTACCCTTTAACACTATTGGGAATTTGAAATGGTACACTTGTGGAAAACAATATAGCAGTTCTTCAAAAAATTAAAAATAGAATTTCTACATGATCCATCAATTCCACTGCTGGGTGTACACCCAGAACTGAAAACAGGGTCTCAAAGAGAGATTTGTATATCCGTGTTCATAGCAGCATCATTCACAATTGTAAAAGCTGGAAGCAACCCAAGTGTCTCTCAAAGTAAGAACGGATAAGCAAAATGTGGTATATATAAATGATGGAATAGTATTAAGTGTTAAAAAGGAAGGGAATTCTGACATACACCTCAATGAAGACACTATGCTAAGTGAAATAAGCTGCAAAAAAACAAATACTGTATGATTCCAATTATGAGTTTTTAGAGTAGTCAAAATTATAGGGATGGAAAGTCGAATGGTGATGGCCAGGGGTTGGGGGTGCTGGGGAATAGTGTTTTGTTAATGGGTGTAGAGTTTCAGTTTTGAAAGATGAAATGAGTTCCAGAGATTTACTGTACTTTTTAAAAGTTACACTAAATCCAGAATTTCCATTTGGTTTCTTTCCATAATTTGTCTCTTTATTGATATTCTCTACTATTCAATACAATGCTGTCTTCACATTTTACTTATATAATCATGCTTAGTGTTCCTTTAGTTCTGTTAACACATCTCTAATGGCTTTTTTGAGATTTTTATTTTATTTTATTGATTTTTTTTTTAAGAAACTGGGCATTTTAGATAATATACTGCATCAGCTCTGGTTACTGGCTCCCTCCCTATACCAGGAGATTGTTATTGTTATTCGTTTGTTTACTTTCTAACTAACTGGCTGGATAATTTTAATGAAGTCTACCTCCCAATCCTGATTCCTGCCTCATCCCCATTTCCCTTCTGCCTCAATCCCAGTGTTAAATCTCTGATGTTGCTCTTCAAGGAGGTACAGTGTTGTGTATGTCAACAATTTCCCTAGCGGGGCTATTGGTAGAACTCTCTCTCTCTCTCTCCCTGACTACACCCATCTGCTATATTTTTGCTGGTTCCTCCAATGCCCTGGAACCTACATTGTTCTACAAACATATCTAATCAAACTGCGACTTCTGGGTAGCAATTATTTCTGAGGTCTAATTTTCATGTTTGTTCCCACAGCAGAAGGGCTCCTCCCAGTTGCTCTACCCAGTTGTCTCCTTCAGACTGAACAGACTAGAATCCAGGCTGTATCTTCATTAAAACCACGAATGGCCCCCAGTTGCCTTTCACTACAACCTCCACTGTTCTTGAGATTACTCTTTGGTTTGAACTTTTCCATACACATGTGCAAATAAAGGTCATTTCTTGGGGAAGAAAAATCAAGCTATCTGCTTTGTCATCTGTTTTCTATCCTCTACCCCACCTCAAGGTAGAGACCTTCTTGCATAACTTGGGGGGTGGGCAGAAGAGATTCCCGTCTCTTGACCACACTCACCCAGGATTTCCCCTCAGAATCAGGTTGCTGCAAGCAGGATGAGAAACGTGGGAGTTGTGTGTCTTCCATGAAGAAAGGATCTGAGGGGACTGGGAGCTCCATGCTCTTGCTGCCACAGTCTGGAGGGACGTCTCTGCCTGGTAGATCTGGGATTCAAGACAGAGAGAGTGGCTTCACTCAAATATCACAGAGTCTCACTTCTCTTGCTGACATGTCATAGATTTTTTGGGGGGGGGCGGAATTGATGTTTCTTCCTTTGCTGCTGTCCTTAGGATTATTTCCAGAGGCTTTAAATGGTTGCTTTTTATACTTTCACCAGTTTAACTGGGAGCAGGTCAGCAGAGATCTATAAGCTCTTGCTCTCCGTATGTTGCTGGAGTTTTGGCTTTTGCAGAATGTCATGAAAATGTAATCATACAGTATATAATCTTCTCAGAAAGGCTTCTTTCATTTAGCAATACACATTTAAAAATTAATTTATGTCTTTTGATAGCACAATTTTTTTTATTTTGGACAAATGTTCTATGTATGGATGAACCATAATTTGTTCACGTATTCATCTATTAAAGAACATGTGAGTTACTTCCAGTTTCTAGTAATTATCCATAAAGCTGCTCTACACATTTGGTTACAGGTTTCCGTGAAGACATACGTTTTCAAATCAGTTTGGTAAATACTTATAATTGCTGAATCATGTGGTAAGACGACATTTGATGTGGTTTTTGGAATATAGGTGAGGTTCAGTGGGGTGGAGTCTGGAGCCGACGAATAAGAAAGAATTCTTGAGACATCTTTGGTGCAAAATGGTGATTTATTAAAGCTCAGGGACGGGACCCCGGGGGGCAGAAAGAGCTCCTGCACTGGGGTTGTGAGGGGTGGCTGATTATATACTATGGGGTTGGGGGAGGTCAGGAAAAGGGAGGTTTTGAGAAAGAACTTTCATATATTAAAGAAGACTCACAGGATACCGGAGGCCTTCTTGCTTTTGTCAAGTAAAGGTTGCTTACCCCTCTAGTGAGGCATTAACAGTTAAGACAGTTGAGAGCTTCCTGGAGGAATGTTCCATTCTTCCTATCACATGTCCTTATGAATGGGCTGCAGGTTTAAAAGAAATTCAATTTTATTTACACTTCCTTCTGCCTCAGCCTCCCTCAGTTTTATGGAGGGGAGGGTGATGATAGGGCTTCAGGAAACTGAGTTATGGGTCTCTGGAAGTTAGCCTAGTGATAAGAAAGCTTCTTCCTTGTAAATCACTGGGACATTTGTAAACAGAGGGAGACTCAGGTCTTGCAGGATTGTGATCTCTACAAGTTAACTATTTGTTTTTCCTTTAGGGCAGCCAGGAGTGCTGAGGAAGGTCACATTTGCCCCATGGGGGGGTTGCGGGGTGTCAGCTTCAGCTTTGTCCTCAGCTTGCCTTCTGTTCCCTCATCACATTAGGTCTTTTAGAAACTGCCATACTGTCTTCCAAAGTAGTTGAACCATTTTGCATCCAAACCAAAAATGAATGAGAGTTCCTATTACCTCGTAAACTTGTCATCAATCGGTTCAGCTAGGAATATTAGTCACAGTTCTCCAGAGAAGGGGAACCAATAAAATATATACATTAACCAATGTGTGTGTGTGCGTGTGTGTGTGTGTGTGTGTGTGTGTGTGTGTGTATAATATATGAGTGAGATGATTTATTTTAAGGAATTGGCTCACATGATTGTGGGGACTGGCAAGTCTGAAATCCACAGGACAAACAGGTGGGCTAGAAACACAAGTAAGAGATAATGTCATCTTGAGTCAAATTTGCAGGGCAAGCCAAGCAGTCTGGAAATTTAGGCAGGGTTTCTGTATTGCAGTCTTCAGGCTAAATTCCTTCTTCAGGAAACTGCAGTCTTTGCTCCTAAGACCTTGAACTGATTGGATGAGGCAAATCCAATTCTTGAAGACAAATCTGCTTTACTTGAGGGCTACAGATTTAAATGTTAATCACATCTAAAATTACCTTAATGGCAACTTCTATCCTCGTGTTTGACCAAACTGGGCACCTCGACCTACCCAAGTTGACAGGAAATTAACCATCACACTGAGCATTGATTTTAGCTATTCTAATACATGTGTGGTCCTGTGTCATTGTTATTTTAATTTGCAGTTTCCTAAGGGCTTGTTTTCATATGCTTATTTTCTCTGTATATTGTTTTTGGTGAGGTACCTGTTGGTATATTTGTTCTTTTACTTGGGCTTTGATTTCTTAATACTGAATTTTAAGAATGTTTTAAGTTAATATGTTTCCGATATATGTCCTATTACCTTATTGTCCCAATACCTTATTCTGCAATTATTTTCTCCCAGACAAAATAGTATTGTTTTGTTTTCATTTTCTTAACAGCATCTTTTGTAGAACAAATATTTTTAATTTTAGTGAAGTCCAAATGATCAATTTTTTAATTTCCTTTTGTGTATATCTTAAGAAGGCATTGCCAAACTTAAGGCCACCTAGATTTTTCTCCTATTTTTTTTTTCCTGAAAGTTTTAGAGTTTTGTGTTTCACAGTAGGCTGTGTTCTACTTGGAGTTACTATTTTATGAAAGGTTAGGGCTTTCTATTCTATCCCCTTTGCATTTTTATTCTTTTGCCAATACAACCATGCTTAATCATTGAACCTTCTAGTAACTTTTGCAGTTGGGTAGAGTGACCCCCTGATTTTCTTCTCCCCCCCTTCTCTTTACCTCCCTCATTCCTCCTCTCTTCTTCCCCCCCTTTTACTTCCTCCTCCCCCCTCCACCTCCTTCTTCCTCTTCCCCTTCATCTGATTCTGTACTGCATTGCCTTTTGCATTCTACCTTTCCATATATATTTTAAAATCAGTATAGCCTATTGATGCAGAGAATTACGTTGACTTCTAAATTATGACTTATTTCTGCATGTGGGTTATAAATCTCCCTTTTTTGGTATATGATGCTTTTTTTATATTTTTGGATTTGATTTGACAAATTTTGTTTAGGATTTTTGCATCTCAGTTCATGAGATACCTTTATCTGTGGTGCTCCCATTTTAGAATGCCTCTGTCTGGTTTAAGTATTAGAGCAATACTGTCCTCTTAGAATTAATTAAAAAATATTTTCTGGAACAGATTGCAGTTAATTGGCATCAGTTCTTCCTTAAAATTTTGGTAAAATTTACCACCTGTGCCCGTTGCTTTCTTTTCTGGAGAATTTTAGTTATTAATTCAATTTCTTTAATCAACATAAATCTAATCAGATTATTTTATTTTCCTTGTGTGAGTTAAGAATAAGAAAAATTTAAAAAAATACCTTTATTTATTCTTTCTCTTACTTTTTCTCTTTTTGAAGATCTAAGTTTATGAACACTACTGTTTTCCTTCTCCCTGAGGAGACTGTTTCAATGTTATTTGTGAGCCAGTTCTCCCGGCAATAATTTCTTCAGTTTTTGATTGTCTGAGAAGGTATTCCTTTGCTTAAAAAAAAAAAAAAAAAAGATTTCTTTATTTATTTGAGAGAGAAAGAGAATGCTGCAGGGGGCGTGGGGGAGGGACAGGGGCAGAGGAGAGAGAGAATCCTCAAACTGACTCCCTGCTGAGCGTGGAGCCTGCCACAGGGCTGAATCCCAGGACCCTGAGATCATAACCTGATCTGAAACCAAGAGTCAGATGCTTAACTGACTGCATCAACTAAGCACCCCTCTTCACCTTTGATGGATAATTTTGCTGGTAGAAAATTGTGTGCTGGAGTTTTGGGGGTTTTTTGCTTGCTTTTAAAATATTTTATTCTCTTTTTGCTTGAACGGTTTCTAATGAAAAGTCATGTAATTTATATCGTTTTTCCATAGACAAGATACTTTTTTCGTGTAGTTTCTTTCAATAATTTTTCTTTGTCTTTAATTTTCTGAGGTTTGACTATAATATACCTAGTAGAGATCCTTTTGGTATTTATCTCGCTCAGTGTCCTCTGAGAGTCTTAGAACCATGGTTTTGTAACTATAATTAATTTTGGATTATTCTCAGCTATTATGACTTCAAATGTTTCTTCCCTGTTTTCTTTCTTTTCTTCTTCTGGTATTTCAAATACACATAAACACTAGAAATTTTCTAAAATTTCCTAGACATTCTGTTCTTGTATTTTCACTCTCTTTTCCTTTCTCTGTATTTCAGTGAGAGAAGTTTCTGTTGCCTACCATCAAGCTCAACAACTCTTCCCTTTTGGTTTCCAGTATCTGATGAGCTCATCTGGGGCATTCTTTACTTACCCTATGGCTTTTTTCCCCCTCCCCTAGCATTTCTTTTTAATTCTTTACTAGAGTTTCTTTTTTCTCTCTTAACATTATCCCTTTCTTCTTTCATATCATCTTCTTTTCCCAATAGAGCCTTTAGTATATTAAACATAATTATTTAAATTACATGTCTTATTATGCCAAAAATTGTATCATGTCTGAATCTGACTTGGTTGCTTGCCTTGTCCCCTCATACTCTGTTTTTGGGTTTTTTTGTTTTGTTTTGTTTTTTGTTTTTTTTTTGTCTTTTAGTATGCCTTGTAATTTTTGTGTTGACAGATGGACAAGAAGTATCAGTAGTAGAAACAGAGGCAGAGATTCTTCAGTGTGAGGTCTGTATAATCTGGCTCTACTGGGGTTCTGTTCCATGTTTCCTGTATCTGCAGGTGTCAGATGTTTTCGTTCCTCCAGTGTCTCTGTGGCACTATCTTAGGACTGCCCTAAGAACTGCAAAAATCAGAGTGTGTCTTGTGTGGTTCTTCCAATAGTAATCTACTGTTAATACCTGTGCCCTGAGGATGTGATGATCACATATGGGGGGAATGAAGCATTCTATCATCTTATTGAATCTCAATAAGTGGACCTTTGTCCTGCACTGTGACCTTTATATGTGCTTCTCCGCTTACCTTCTTCTCCTTCTGCCCCAGCACTTACATGGTGGAAGAAAGCTACAGGGGACAAGAAGAGTGAAATATCCTTCCTCCAGAGGAGTAAAGGTCAGGTAGAAATTTTAAGCCGTGGCTAAATAAAACACTCTGAAAAATTTCTCGTTGGTTACCCCTCCCTTCATCCTGCCAGAGCCATGAGAGAATCTTGGCCCTTCACTGCGTGACCCACCTGGAGTTCCTGCGAGACCCAAGAAATTGTGGGGGGCTGTCGATGACTCCTTCAGCCAGGAGTGAGTTTCTCACTCACGTTAGTCTACACTAAGTCTTCAGCAATAGATGAAAATTATGGTTTAAGCATTCCTTTAAGTTTATGGTTCCAGGTAAGCAGAGTTCATCTGTGCCTCCCTGGATTGCCCTGTCTCTCTACAGAGTCAGGGTGATTTGCCCTGAGACCTCAGTTCTCTGTAGGAGTCAGGAAAAACTAGTTTTACTTTTTTGTGTGTTTTACTTGTTATAAGTAAGTACAGGGGTGACACATCCAAGTTTTTACATATTGGAGCTCAAACCAGAAATTTGGAAGGTTCTTGTTTTGTTTGTTTTTGTTTGTTTGTTCATATATTGAAGTCAGAATATAGGGATATTAGATGGAAGAACCTGGTGAGAGAGAGGGAGAGCCCCAGTGAGAAGATCCAATAATGTGGCACCTGAGTGGAGGGACATTCAACACTTCCAGGGAGAGGGGTAGCCATGTTTCCAAGTTACTGTGGAAGAGGAGCCATGTTGAGAGCAGCCTCATCAGGACTTTCCAAGTGAAGTGTTTGCATCCTGCTCTTACCCCTTGGGTCTCCCATCTTCTCTTCAGTAAAAGCTTCACGTTTCACTGCTGAGGGTGAGATGTATTTTTTTCCTTGAAGAAAATCTATTCCAGGACAACTACAAAGTGTGTACATAGGAACAACTAACATCTGGGTAATACCAGCTGCCATTTTCTTCTGAGAACATTTCATGCTGGACACTCTGATGTGTGCCTTACACAACCATCATTTTCAGCCTCACACAGTTGTATTACTATGAATGCCAGAGGACAAAGCCGATGATGTAAGTGCTGAAGTACCTTGCCTTGGGTTCCATGGATGACCAGAAGCCCACTCACCACAGAGGACTCCTGCATAAGACCAGTGCACTGGGTGCAAATGGAGCCTGGGCATGGGGAAGGAGGATGAAGAACTTGATTGTGAAGATAGCACATTTCAGAAAAAATGTTTGCATAAACTCTTCTGTAAAGAATAAGAAATTCTATTAGGAATTCTTCCTGACTGCATGCTTTACTGTATTGCTCAGGTAAAGCTAGGTTTTGCTATAGTGATTCCTCACAGCTGTTACCTCACTGCCTCTTGAAGATGTTATCCAATCATATTTTTGTTTCTATTTTTATACATTTGTTGCTCATCAAACTGACATTTTTAGTAAGTGATCTATCATTTTTCATGGTCTGCTTTAATTAACTTTGCTTTATTTTAATATATGTATTCTGTTTATATTTTCACTAACATATCTCTAAGAGAGAGTTCCATTTTTCCCTTCCTTCCTTCCTTCCTTCCTTCCTTCCTTCCTTCCTTCCTTCCTTCCTTCCTTCCTCTTTTTCTTTCTTTGTTTTATGGACACATTGTATTTCCCTCAAATTGTACAAGTCTCAGATCTCAATGTCTAATCCCACTATGGTGAAAATTTGCTGCAGGTCTGAGCAGTAATCTAGGGCATTGCTCTTAGTAAGGTGACTCAGCAATACAAACTTCTTTAACATTTTGGCTCCAGAAGGCTAGACCAAGGTGTATATTGTCACTGAGGTAGAAGAACGAATAACCAGAGGGGTCTGTTCAGATGTCTCATGCATTTTCCTGAACAGGGCATGTGTTACTTTCTTCCATAGCCCATTGGTCTCAATATGTCACTTGGTCCTGCCCAACAGCAATAGGACTGAGAAATGTTTGAGAACACACAGAAGCCTGGGCCAGCATCTGTCTTTGCAACAGTGACAATGAATGCTACTTTTATTTATTCATTTTGTAAGAATTGCACATTAGAAGAACTTATGCCCATTATTATATAATTAATTTTTCATCTCCTCCTGAAAGAATAATGTTTGCGTTGTCTTTAATGGTATACTTATGCATATGACCTTTTTAAAATTAGGAATCTATAGTAAGAATAATTCTTGTGATATCACTCTATGACACCAATGAAACATCTAATAAAAATTATATTGCACTCAAAAGCACTAAATGGACATCTTCCATTTCAAATATAGAAAACAAGGTATCAATATATTCAGAAGTCCCTTCATCCTGCAAAACAGCTATATACACTTCACATAATACACAATTTAATTGTATCTATTGGCTTGCACCAGTAGAGGAAATCCCATAAAAATTATCTGAATTAAAACAAAAAGCAAATGTCAACATGAAACTTCTAAATAAGAGACTAAGCCTTGGGTTAATAGCAAGCTGACAGAGAAATTGACATTTTTATAATAAATTAGAAATTCTGAAAGTTGGCTAAAGTGGTCCCAGTTTGATAACAGTCTCTGATTCCCAGCAGAAGCAAATCCAGATTCTCCTAGAATAAAACAGCCACAAATTGTGCGTCTGGATTTCCACAACTAACTTCAACCAAGTATGAGATCACAAGAGAAGATCCCAAACACACAGGGGAAGAAACCACCATGAGAGAGAGTAAACATAAGTAACAGAGTTAGTTATCAGACACAGAATATAAAATAAGTATAACTGAAAACATTCAAAACATACAAAATGTAAATTTGTAAAACTCTAAACTCGAATGGTGCATTTGCTTTAGACACAAAACTCATGAGAAAAATAATTGATTGTCAGATATAAGTAAGGAAATTATCTAGAACATAATTTAAAAAAAAGAGGCACATACAAAATAGAAGTTTAGAGATAAAATGAAAAGACAAAATCAAGCTGATATCTAAGTAGGAGTGCCAGAGAGAGAGAGAGAGAAAGTAACAGAGAATGGAGTTCAGACAACAATGGATTAGATGAATGACTGAGTCTGCTCTAGAAATGATTTAAAAAGATACAAATTCACAAGTACAATGTATACCATAATGTATGGGAGAAAGGGAGGAAGGAAGAAAATCTTGGACATATTTTAGAGAAATATAAACAATATCAAAGAAAAAACAAAGTTAAAGCAGACTGAGAAATCATGGATCACTTACAAAGAAACATCAATTTGATGAGCGACACATTCACAACAATAACAATAGAAGCCAAAGATGGTTGAGTGACATCTTTAAGAGGCAGGTAGGTAACAGCTGTGAACTTGAACTTGCATAGCTAACAAAACAACTTTCCAAGAGACAGAGTGAAATAAGGATATCCTCAGAGTAATACAAGTAAACTTTTTTTTTTTTTTACAAATTTAGAGCTTGAACTTAAGAAGAAAAAATGATCATTCAAGATGGCTAAAAAAAAAATTGGTAAATTTAAACAGATACTGAATATTGGCAATGATAATATTTAGGGTAGAATTAAGATAACAGAATTAATACTGTAAGGTATGAGGACTTAACGTGTTCTAAGTAAACATTAAAATTTCAAAATTATCCACTGGAACAATAGAAATGAGAAATGGAGTAAATTACTTCCAAGCCAGTTGAGGAAAGAATTGTAATGAGGAAACAAAGTTAAACTTATTTTCTAAAAGGCAACAAAGATAATAAAACATATATACATAATTTTCTTTTTTCTTTATATGCACTGAGAATATAAATGGTCTAACTTGAGGTTAAAAGCAGATTTTCAGATAGGGTGCAGGAAAAATGTAGCTAGACAGTATTTTTAAGTGACATCCATGATGCATGAGTACAAGGATCACCAAATGTTATGTATAGTCTCATATATCATGTTAAATATATAGTATCATGTACAATGATAAATGTGAAATGTAGAATGTATAGTATCATGTTAAATAGCTCCAGACTAGGAGCTACACATATTCTCATTTCCTTAGACTAGATAAATAAATTCAGGTATTTTCACAAAATGAAATACTATTCATCCATAAAAATGAACAATATCAACAGTATTGAGGAACACACAAACCCAACACTGAGTTAAATAAATCAGATACAGACTACATTTTTTGCTTCAATGTATATAAATTTCAATTGCTGGGAAACTAAAGTAACCTTGGAGTCTGGGTAGTGATTAAAATGGGGCAAAACATGAACACCTGGGATGCTGGTAGTGTTCTGTTTGTTTGGTTTTATTTTTATATTATTTTATTTTATTTTATTTTTTAAAAGATTTTATTTATTTACTCATGAGAGACAGAGAGAGAGAGAGAGAGAGAGAGAGAAGCAGGCTCCCAAGGATCAGGGAGCCTGATGCCGTACTCGATCCCAGAACCCTGGGATCCTGACCTGAGCCGAAGGCAGACGCCTAACCATCTGAGCCACCCAGGTGTCCCCTGTTTGTTTGTTTTTAAATTTGATGTTGCTGACATGGATGTGTTTAGTATGTAAAAAGGTATCAAGCTTTAGACTTGATTATATATCTGTTATACTTCAATAAAACATTTTAAAAAGTGACATGAAAGTTTAAAAAACCATCGTGTGTGTGTGTATGTGTGTGTAATCACAACAAAAAAACAAAAACCAGAAAACCTCAGGCGTATATTAATATCAGGTCTGTTTTGTAGTAAGTATAGATAAAAAAAAAAAGACTGATGATAAAGATATCATTATGGGATAAATGCACTAAGAATCTAAAAAATGCAATAATGTAAATATAAGGCAACATGTAAGTGGCAAATGAAACAGACAAATCCACCATCGAATTGGGAGCTTTCATGTCTTTAAATTATTGAAAGTTCAAGGTAATTAAACTTTAGTTAGGAAAGAGATACTTTATCTAACAAAATTAAAAAGTCTTGATTTATTAGAATATAGAACCCTGCACCCATGTGACATTTACAAAATTTAACTTCTTACTAGGCAGTATGCCAAGTGGCAAAAAAACTCAAGGATTTTATATTAATGAGTTCATAATATAATTAAATTAGAATTTTATTAAAGGAAGAACAAATGAAGAAGCTCTGTACTGTAAAGGGGGTAAAAAACCATGCTTTTCAATAAAGCATAGACAAAGGGAGAAATTACAATGGAAATGCAAAAAAGAATAATTGTAACTAAAAAATTATGCCAGTAGAATACACCAGCGCTTGTGGAGCCCAGTAAGTCATGCATAAAGGAGAGCAGTAGCATGAGACACTATGTAAGGAGATAGGATGAGGGAATGTTCATGAGCTAAGCCTAAATTTAAGGTTTAAAAAATAAGAATATACCCCAAAATAGCTGATTATAGGAGAAAAGAGAGGTTTATTAATTAACTAAATAAAAAAAACCTAGTCATGGGAACAAGGGAAATTAAGAAAGCAAAGATGGATAGAGTAGGCGAGCCTCTACCAAGGTTAATGGAAATGAAGAAAGGGGAGGAGGAGGAAGAGACGTAGGGGTGGAAGGAGCGGGGCGAGAGGGGGTTGGAGAGGAAGGGGAGAAAAGAGAGGAAGAAGAGGAACTGAAAAAGGAGGAATTTTGTGAGGGGGAGGAGAAGAAGGAAAAGAAGAAGGTCAGAAGTAACTAATATGAAGAATGAAAAATGGGAAATCACATAGGTCCATCAGATACTAATCCTTTCATAAGAAAACATATGTCCACAGCGCTGACAACTCTGACAAAGCCGGAAGACTTCTAGAAAAATATAACATCCTCAAAATCATATAACCATTAATAAAACCGAATCAATAGCTACAAATCACCCCATAAAGAAAACACCAAATATTTCACAGCTGAGTTTCACCAACTTTTAAGGAACAGATCGTTCCAACATTGTATGACCTTCTTCCAAGAAATTGAAAAATGACAATTCATTCCATGAGAGCAATAAAAAGCACAATACCAAAGCAGACAAGGCAAGTAAAACACTAATAATATTAACGTTGACATTTACAAGTAACTGTTACTGAGCACATATTGTGCACTAGAGCTGTTCTAAGTGCTTTATATGAAAATCCATTTCGTAGACACGGTGGTGAAGGGGAGAGGCTGGATCCTCATTTTAAAGCTCAGACGTCTGAGGATCAGGGCAGGGTCACGTCCTTCTAACACCTACGGAGAGCAGAAGTGGGACATGAGCCCAGGCTAACTCAGAGTCCACAGTAACAACTCCGCCGCAGGGTGGTGGTTTATTTTTTGCCTTTCTAAAATAACTTATAGCAATGAGATTTTAGGGGAGACCAGAAATTCACACCACTTATACTGGTAGAAAGGAAATACATAGCCATTTTTTACCCAAAATAATGGATAATAATAATAATAATCCATAATAAAATCATTGCATTTTTTTTTAACAGCTAGTTTATACTTGCTTGCTGGTTTCTTTATTTTTCAGCAGTCGTGTTGCCTTCACAGAGATGGGACAGCAGTTACATTTTTTTTCCATATAAAATCTTAATAGATATTAATATAAAAATTGGATTGTACTAGAGGGCCAAATTCTATGATTACTGAAGAAAGTGATATGCTCATGGATGTACCCAATTCCTAGAGTGGCATATAGGGCAATTTTTGAGCAAATGACCACCATAAGCAAATACATGTGCTCATGGCCTGAGCAGTCTGACATGTCAATCACATCACTTCATTTATTGTTAGAGTATCTTTATTTCTATAAAACAACAGAAATGGAGAGAGCTTGAGAGACAGGGAGAGAGAGAGGTCTCTCATAGGAACTATTACCATTATAAGCATGCAGATATATCTGTCATGTAAAAGGTGGATTTATATTGATTTCATATTAAAAGTATAAAAGTATGGTTCGATTTTTATTGATACTTGAAGTACATATTGCTGTCAGGCCATTTTTAGGTGATCGTATTGAAAAAAATAGAAATATTTTAAGGCATTAAACTTATCACCTCTTTTCTGCAAAATGGAATTACTTTTCTGGAATTATCACAATGGTATAGTCCTTTTTTTTTTTCCGCCTTTTTAGACTTTTCATCTTACAATGAATGTTTCTGAGTATATGCCTTGGGATTGCTACATTAAGAGCCAGTGAACATACCAAACAGTGATGAGAGACCGAATCAGTAAAAAATATCATTTTATTCATTTTAAAGGAAATATATTTTTATACCTTCAAGTAGTATGGTAACCCACGGAACTAAAGCAGGGATATCTCACCATCGGTATTAATGAATATGATGAACAATTAGACTATTATGTCAAGTAATAGCAGATTTCTATCAGTTTTGTTTACATAGGAATTTAGTGTTTTCTTAAATAGATGAAACTAAAGTTTTAATTCTATTTCTGAACAAAATTCTCTCCAAAATTTTGACTGTAGTACTTCGTTCTGCTCTTGATGTCAGTGATGGGCAGATGGCACATTTTTTTTTTTTTACTTCTTCTCTAACTAGGAAAATAACAAATCTTGTAAATTGTGAAATGGAAGAGTTACAGCTCTAGATGATGCTCTCCTAAAAGTAGGCAGTAAAAAGGAACTCTGTCCGTTTCTGGATGCACACGCTCAAAGCATGCTTTGTCTGAAGGTCGTCCATAGGACTTGTACTGAATTCTACACTCTGAAAGTATCTCCTATAAACACCCACAAAATGGATTTATGTTACCTTAAACTTTTCTCATCTCCGACCACCAGGATATATAAAAACACCCGTTAATGATTTATGTGTCCTAAATCTCCTTGGCAGGAAGAAAAAAATAAAAGAACAAAAATCATACAGAAAACTCAGGCCATTTTTCTTAAGCACGTAAACTTAGTAGAACAGGAAAGGAAGGGTTACATTTGAAGATTTCTCATATTAATGCACGTAAAAAACACCTAAGACCTGAGGACTTATTTAACATACTATAAATATCTGTTTTCTGAATCCCAAAATGAATATTTTCTTTATGTCTTCTGAACCTCACATGCTCAATATTTGAGAGAAAAGGGAGCATCCATTTGACTACAGTAGATTTTGTTTTTGTTTTTGTTTTTGCTATTCATAATTAGTGGAAAGCATAAAATTCTCTTACTTATTCAATAAACAAAACTTTAGTTAGTACCATCTAAATGCCAGGCACTATTGACTATGAAGTTTAAAGTTGAATGAAAGACATTCTTTGCCAGAGAGCACAACAAGGAGCTCCTCCACTATGAAGCTTTGAGAAATTTTTCAGGAAATGAGGGGTGAGCAAAATCGAGGACTACCACGTTCCCTCTGTGATGGCTAATTTTATGTGTCAGCTTGACTGGGCTAAGCTTTGGCCAGATATCCAGTATAACATTATCTCTGAGTATGTCTGTGAGAGCGTTTCCAGGCATATTAGCATTCTAATCAATAGACTGAGTAAAGAAGGTCTCACCAATGCAGGCAAGCGACATCTAGTCCATCCCGGGCCTGAATAGAACAAAACAGCAGAGGGATGTCAAATCTGTTCTCTGCATGAGCCAGAATATTCATCTTCCCCTGCACTCAGTCATTGGGGTTCCTAGTTCTTGGGCCTTTGGACAAGCACTGGGCCTGGGGCTTACATCATTGGATCTCCTGGTTCTCAGGTCTTCAAGTTGGGATAGGAATTATTGACTCCCCTGGGTGCCAACTTACAGAGGGAAGACTGTGAGACTTCTCAGCCTCCATAATTATGTGACTCAGTCCCTCATAATAAATGCCTTTTTAATATCTACATATGTTCTATTGTTATGGTTTCTGTGGAGAACCCTGATCGGCACACCCTCAAAGGAGAACCATCGTCGGAGGGCTGCTGGACAATGACTATACCAGCAGCAAGTAGTTCCAAGCCTGTGAATGTGGTTAGAGGAAGTGGCCAGAGGTCCCGCCTCACTGAATCTCATGAGCCATGCTCAGAACTGAGCCTGAAGAAAACCATATGCCATCTAAGTGTTTTGACAAGGACACTCATGATCTGGAAATTGCACTCTGGCTGAGATTTGGAAAATGAATTAGCAGACATAAGAAGAGTGGTTACAAGTGCTGGCTATGGAAGGGCTGGAAGGTGAATCCATAAGGAAGGAGATGTGCTTCCACATTTTGAAGTGTGAGCCAGCTAATAAGGGAGAATGAACTCCTGATGGTCTGTACTATACTTAAGACCCATTGGGGAGCAGTTTTGGAGGAGGGGGCTTGATAACAAAGACTGATACTTCCTGTGGATATACATAGTTTTAATTGTCAGGGTTCTCAGGAGAAACAAACCTACAGAGTGTATTGGTGTGTGCGTGTGTATACAGAGAGATGAAAGAGAGAGGGGTGGGGTAGAGAGAGATTATTGATAAGAAATTGGTTCACGTGATTATGGAGATGGACAAGCTCAAATCTGCAGTGTGGTCCAGCAGGCTAGAGACCCAGGAGAGACTCTGGTACAGATGATGTCTGAAGTCAGTCATCTGGAGAATAGCCTCTTTCTTTGGGAGGTCAGGCTTTTTTTTCTATTCAGATCTTCAGCTGGTTAGGTGATTCCTACATACTTTATAGAAGGTAATAAGCTTACTCAAATTTTACCAATTTTAGTGTTAATTAAATTAATGTTACCCAACACCTTCCAACTTGACACATAAAATTAACCATCACACGTCTATACTTTGTCAACTTGGCACCCATACACTTCTCCTTAAACCATACTTCATCTCCAAGACAACAATGAACTCATACTTCCACCTAACATGATACAACTATCCTGTGTACAACTGTAAATACACTAACCCTTTCCCCAGGAGAGGATGCAAAGTCTTTTTTTTTTTTTTAAAGATTTTATTTATTTATTTGACAGAGAGACAGAGACAGCGAGAGAGGGAATACAAACAGAAGAAGTGGGAGAGGGAGAAGCAGGCTTCCTGCTGATCAGGGAGCCTGATGCGGGGCTCAATCCCAGGACCCTGGGATCATGACCTGAGCCGAAGGCAGACGCTTAATGACTGAACCACCCAGGCGCCCCTAGAATGCAAAATCCTTGCTTGAAGTTTGCTCTGCTCCTTTAGATCCTGTAACTAAAATACTGTTTTGTAAACATCACAATAATTAAATGCTATGATATAAAGTCAATGTATCTTACGTTACATGATAAAGGGATAAAGAAGGAAGAAAACAAAGATACTTGCTTAACACACACACACACACACACACACACACACACACACACACACACACTTTACAACCAAATAAGGAAGAAATATTCATGACAACTACAGTCCTCATTTCTGTAACTGGTCTTGTGGTTGTAGCTGGTATTTAAAATTACCTTCTTCCATCATTCATTCTGTATTCCTTTGCTTTCAACAAGTATCTCCTCTGGTTATGGTTCTTTGCCTGGTGGGGTGACCCAAACCTTCATTCAAAGGGTCTGGGTCATTAGTAGTCCTTCCTGGATCAGGTTGTTGCAGTTTTCCAATGACCTTAATCACAGGGCATGGCAATACTAAGAGACACCCTACAGGATCTTCTGTCTTCCAGACATGCTCTTCCTTAGCTCCACTGTGGAACAGCAGTCCCGTTCCACTCGGTTGTCAGATTCAATCATTCCAGCCAGCACAGCACAGCCTTTTGTGCCCACTGGTTCACAAGCATGAAGAGTCCAAAGTGGTCAGGGGGAAGTCTTAACTTCCGGTTCAACGGAATCATTATTGTGTCTCCTAAGAACTCTAGGCTAACGGAATATAAGGTAATGGGGACAGGAAGCAAAAATTTTGCAAGAGGGTCACCAGGAGCAATAGAGAGTGGTACATTGTCTCCTGGATCCATGAATCCTTGCTATTGGAGAACAATACCATATATCGGAGGCTGATTCAGATCATATACAGTTTCCTGAAGAAACTTGCCCCATCTCTGCAAGGTATTTCCACTAGCTGGGATTGTAAATGAAGTCTTCAAAAGGTCACTTCACTGCTCTAGTAAGCCAGCTACTTCAGGAGATTGGGAAAGATGGCAAGACCAGTGAATTCCATGAGCATAGTTCTACAGCTTCACTTCATTTCCATGAACTTAGTTCTTTGATCAGAAACAATGCTGTGTGGAGTATCATGATGGTGGAGAAGGCATTCTGTAAGTCCTTAGATGGTAGTTTTGGTGGAAGCCTTTATGTGCAGGAAAGGTAAATTCATATGCAGAGTGTCTACTCCATCAAGAACAAAATGCCACCCATTCTATTAGGGAAGTGGTCCAATGTAATCAACCTGCCACCAGGTAGCTGGCTGATTACCCTGGGGAACTGGGCCATCTTGGAGAGTCAGTGTTGTTTTCCACCTGGAAGACTGGACACTCAGCAGTAGTCTATCAACCTTGGTGAGTGGAAGTTCATATTGCTGAGCCTATGCATAACCTCCACCCCTGCCACTATGGCCACTGTGTTCATGAACCCAATGGGTAATGACAGGGGTGGCTGGGGATAAAGGCTGACTGATATCCAAAGAGTGGGTCATCCTACCCACTTGATTATTAAAATCTTCCACCTCTAAGGTCACCCTTTGGTTAGCCCTGACTTGGAATCTAAATATCTTCACATTTTTTACCTGTACAGGGAGATACACTGATATACCTCTTCCCCAGACTTTTGTGTCACTAATTTTCCAATCATGTTCTTTCCATGGATGTTTCCCAGACCAACCAGCCAAACTATTGGCCTTAGTCCATGAATCAGGATATAACTCCACATCTGCCCACTTTCCCTCCTGAGCAAAATGATTTGGTAGACTGCAATTAGGTACAGTGCTTCAAGTCCTGCCCACTGGGAGGATTTCCCTTCACCACATCTTTCAAGGATGTCCTAGACAGAGGCCATAGTGCTGCTACTGTTCACATTCGGGTGCTGTCTGCAGATTGCGAACTGTTTATAAACCAGACTTTGAGGTCTTCTTTTACCTTTGTCAATTGATCACAGGGAATGCACCATGAGGCCATGGGTGCAGGCTGGGAGAGGGAAGACGAAGGCGGTGTAGCAGGAATAGGGACTATGGGCCATTGGGTCATTTCTTCATGTGGCTTACTTGTGCTTCTAGGGTCTGTTCATGCCCAATCTCATGTATTCCACTTCCATTTGATGGTGGAATGCTGTGGTACACACCCAGATGTGTGGTTTGTTGAGTCAGATAACATCCAGCTCATGATGGGCAGCTCGGGCCATGTGGTAATTTGGAGGCCCATGGCTAAGATTCAGTCTCTCTGGAGGCACAGTTGCAGAGCCAGAGCTGTGTCTCGGAAGGAGGGTAGTCATCTGTGGAGAATGGCAGGTCTTTGCTCCAAAATCCTGAGGGACTGTACTATGACACCTACAAGGGTCAAGGCTCCAAACAGCATCCCAGTCTGTCACTCCAAGCACTTTTGGATAATTCTGGATCACATGGAAAAGCACTGGTGTAGCCACCTGGACCTGTTGTAGGGTCCTCTCTTGTTCTGGGCCACACTCAAAACTAAAAGCTTTTTGGGTCACTTGGCCAATGAGTTGGAGTAATACACTCAAATGAGTAATATGTTGCTTCCTTCCAAAGAGACCCACTAGGTGTTATGCTTCTTCTTCTGGCTGTTGTAAGGGCTTTTTAAAACAACGTACACTTCACATTTAAGGAGATATCTTGAGGGATGCCTGGGTGGCTCAGTCAGTGAAGCATCTGAAGCCTTCGGCTCAGGTCATGATCCAAGAGTCATGGGATCAAGCCCCATGTCGGGCTCCCTTCTCAGTGGGAGCTCCCTCTCAAGCTCCCCGTGCTTGTGCTCTCCCCCCACCCTCTGTCAAATAAATTAATAAAATCTTTACAAAAGAAAAAAAGAGAGAGAGAAAGATCTTGACATGCTTCACCCTAGTTTGGTACCAAAATCTGTATCAGTCAAAGTTCTCTAGAAAAACAGAACAAAATGTATTGCTAGAGAGAGAGACAGAGATACAGAGAGAGACAGAGACAGAAAAATTGAGATATTATAAGAAATTGGCTCACATAATTATGGCAGCTGACAAATTCAGAATCTACTGTGTTTACCCCTAGGCTGCAGACTCAGGAAAGCTTATAATATAGTTTCAGCCTAAAGTCCAACAGGTTTCGGACTGAGAAAGCAGATGGTGGAGATAAAGTGTGAAGGTACACTCCTGGAGAAGTCCCTCTTGCTCAAGAAAGCTGGTCGTTTTGTTCTATTTAGATCTTCCACTGATTAGATGAGACTCACCCGCATTAAGAAAGCTGTCTACCTTACTCAGCGTTTATTGATTTGAACGTTAATCTCATCCAGAACACCCTACAATTTGACATACAAACTTAACCATCATAATAACAAACTTTATGACAAATTTTAGGGGTTTGGGAAACTTTATTAAGATAGAATTATATATTTCATATATAATTCTCAAACTTTCTAGTGGATTTTTTATTATAAACAATATTAAATGACATCTCATTTAAATTGTGTCTGGTTCTTTAGGTATTTCTGACAAATCCGGGACTTTATAATCCATAAAAAATGTATTCTTTATATAAGACAGATTTCTTTTCTCTTTTCTTCATTCCTCCCTTCCTTCCCTCCCTCCCTCCACCCATCCCCCTTCCCTTCCTTCCTTCCTATCTTTTTTCTTTCTTCTCTTAAAAGTAGTCTTAAAGAATATTTAGATCTTTACTAATTAGAGTGACACTTGGGACCTGCAGCACTAGCATTTTTTGGGACCTGGATAGAAAAACAAAATCTCAGCCCCTTCCCCAGACTGACTGAATAGAGTCTGCATTTTTATAAAATTCTCCAGGGGATTTATGTGCACTTAAGATTTGAAATATCAGTGGACTATTTTAATAATTCTAAAGAATGACTGTTTTGTGGCTCCATGCAAGACCCACATGAAGCAGAGTGGAAGGGGAAGGATTGATAAGTATTGGATTAAAAATACCTGTTGTTAAGCTTCCCAAGTGATTCTAACATGCCAGTAGGATTGACCACAAATGTAGACAAATTCTTCATTCTGCAGAGGAAGACCTGACTTCCTATCTTCTGTGGATCTCTGGCTTCTCTAAGTACTCATTGGTATTTATATTAGAAACAGAAATCAGTACAAGTTGGTGTGTTCTGATGTCTGGCATGTTCTAAATTCTGATCTGTTGAAAGAGAAAAAGAAAGAGCAATTCAAATGATATATGACCATTTTGAGAACTCTAATAAAAAACAGAGAAATAAAAATAGAAAATTACTCCGCAAGTACCCAGAATGGCATCATGACATCCAAACCAAATTCAGTTCATACTGTGGTAGAAACAGAGTTGGATCAAGAATGTCCTCACAGAAAGGGTACTTTTTGAATGCTTAGCACTACATATAAAATTAATTAAAGTATCGGAATTTTCTTGTCCATTCATAAGACTGTATACAAAACGGAAGTTAGCATTTTATGGGCATCTTATAAGGAAAGCACATATATAGTATCAAATAAATAGATTTTTCTTCCCCTTTAGTTTTGAAGTCTTAAGGTTCTGAAGAAAGAATAATCCTTTCTTAAATTGCCCATGCCTTACATTTAACTTGAAGCCCATCTTCACATCTAAGGTCTCAGCTGATATAATTGCTTCTAATTTCATTTTATATGGCTCAACATCATGATATAACTGCTTGGTCTTGATTTCATTTTAGGAGAGGCTGAGAAGAGGATTCTTGTGTAAGTAGTTTTAGAAAGGTGTTTCAGAGGCTCAGCATTTCTCTGTCTCTTCACGTGAGGCTCCTGGATGAACAGCAGAGTGGTCCCACACCAATGTGTACAGAGTTGTTTTTTTCCCCTGTCTCTAACAGGTGATTTATTGTCCACAGGTATATTTCCAAGCATTATTCTTTCAGCAACGGATTGACTTATTTCTATAACAAGCTCTTTTTCTTGCAAAACAGTTAAGAGTGATAACAAATTTTGTTCCTTTTAGCAGAAGCATCTCCTCCACCAGTGCCTGCAAAATGTAAATTATTACTAAGGCAACTTTCCCACCAGAATAAGAATTGCCTTGAGTGCATGAAAGATCATGATCTGAAAATTAAAAGCCACAAAAAATACGCTAAAGCTAAGTCATCTGGAGTATAAACTTAAGTTGAGAAAGAATAGTGTTTAAGCAGTGCTTTCAAATATTTCAACTATTTCTTTAGTAGATATTTTTTGCCAGAATTGTAGTAATAAAGATATTGTAAAGAACTCCCTGAAGCTGATATGAAACTAGATGTTAGGCAAACAAATGATGGAGGATCCTGTTACCCACATTGAACCTCATACTGCTGATCTGAGCAAATTCTTCTAACATGACTTTTAATCTAGATTATATTACTGAATATACAAACTAACACTTCAAAATGTATGTCATTCATAAACTTGATAAACAAGTCATGATGTTTTTCATCCTGTAATTCGAACATATTGCATATAAATTTACAGTTCTCTAGAAAGTAAAAAAAAAAAAATGTAAAGAAAGATGGTAAGAACAGAAGACCTTGAAATCAGATAAAGCTGGGCATATGCTTTGCCTTTACCTCTTCTTTGCTGAGTGATCTTTCATGTTACGTTTATCTCTTTGAACCACTTTTTCCACAGTTGCAAAATATTGTGATACCAAGTTATCACTGAATGTTACAACAAATCTACAGGTGCTTAATTGATGATATCTTGTTGATTCTTATTAAAATAAAGGGCACTGAAATCTGAAAACTATGGGAAAAAAATCATGTCATTCTCAAGGCATAGCTTAATATATGGGAGAAGGGGAAAAATGAGAGAGAATATGTCTATATACCTGAATAGGAGGCAAGGAAAAGAGAACAGAGTGTCAAGCTTATAGAAGACATCAAGGGGTTCAGAGGTCTTTGTTCTACTTCATCCTTTGTTCAAGACCCAATATTTCTGAATCTTGCTTCTCTTCACATTTATCTAGAGAGTTAAACAAACAAGGATGCCTATAACCCACATTAATCTGCTAAATCATGAGTTTTGAGATTGCCAAGGACTAGCAAAACATTTGAGAAAATAGAAACATATTGATATTGCATGGCAACATTTCAGAACACTGAAGTTAAAAAGATGATACAAGTTCTAGGGAGAAGGAAGATCAAACAAAAGGCCCAGGGAACAGAATGCATCAGACATCTAACAAAAAGCTGGAAGCTGGAAGGCAGTTGAGCAGTGCCTTCAAATACAGAAAATAAAGAAAACGATTTCCAACTTAGATGATCCCCACTCAAATGCAGGTGTGTGTGTGACCTAGCATAAGGACATTTTCTGATATGTTAGGTCTCAAAATCTTCCCTCTCTTGCTTCCTTTTCTGGAAAGCTACTTAAAATGTTTTCCTCCAGATGAGGGAATATACCAGGGCAAAACCTGCTGCACAGAAAAGTGGAGTCTTAACATAGGCGATAAGCAAACGTAATGTCCAGCAGGTCATGAAAAGGCAGCATAAGGAGATACTATGTGCCAGGCATGGAGGACACTTGGTCTAGTTTGGAGCAGTTAATTCAGGAGAAAGGATGGGGGTTGTCATGACCACACCTCTGTCCTTGGATGGTCTTTTGAACTTGAAATTACTGGAGGATGTGCTCCACCCAACAGTGGTATAAACCGGGAAAGACGAAAGCTTGACATACAAGAAATAAGGTAGGGGACCCAGGATGCCATGAAGGGAATTCCAAGGTAAGGGAGCTGGGAGCAGCCCCAGAGAACGCAGGAGAAGAAGAGACTCCAGTAGTAAGACATCCAGAGAAAAGTTTGGCATTCACGGTTCCCAGATTTATTTATTTTTTTTTTATTTTTTGGAAAATTGCACTGAGAGGATAATAGAAGATGCTAGAAGATGTAGTGATACATACAAAAATTCTAAGGAAATAAAACTGAACAAACAAATAAGCAAAGAATAGTTAACTTCAGGACAGATTGAAAAAAGGTAAATGTGATCCTGTCATGACACAATGATACTTTTTAATAATATAAACACTGAATGCTGCTTTAACCCTAAATTTTAATGGAATTATAATGGGAGAATGAGGGAGGCAGACAAAAGTGTTGGCAGTATAAGAGAGCTAAATCCTCACCTACCCTAACCAGGTGTCCATAGACAGCATCTAAAACGAATGAATCCAATGACAGCAACGGATCCATGTTATTTGCAATTATGGAGAGTAAACACCTAAGAGTGGTTGCTTTTGGAGAGGAAGATGTAAGGGAGGGAAGTAATGCAGCAGAGAGCCCTTCAGTTATAATCCATTTAGTTTACTATTCAACTTTTTAAGCCATTGTATGTATATGGCTTTGATAACAAAAAATTCAATTAAAATGGTCATAATGCTGCTTTTAAGCCTCTTAGATATTATCAGGCTGGCTTTTCCAGGTAACAGCCATCTGTTTCAGTAATGCCCACTTCTGTTTGCACTTTGACCCTTGCTCGGCAATGCATCCCTCACAAATAGGGCAGATTTTACTGCACACAAAATCAATGCAGCTCAGTAAGCCCTACCCCACTGTATACATTTGACAGAAATACTGAGGATGAAGCATTGTTGAAGATGTCTGTAGATAAAGAAATTCTTTCTCTCCTCCACAAACAGGAGGCTGCCTAGCAACCACTACCCTGCACACTGAGGAGAGACTAGACCACACATTTCCATTTCTGTGCCTATTATGAGATCCAGCCTAACAAAAATTAGCACTTGTATCCCTGATTAGTCTGAAATTATTTCACTACTATCAAACCTAACTTTCTTATGAATGAAAGCTATAGGAAAAAATAAACATACATTTAAGGAGAAACAGGCACATGAAGTTACCTGCGGTGTGTAAGCATTGTTTTTCTTTCTAACTGGTTTAATCATTTTAAAATAATATGTGAAAAAACCAACACCAAACAATAAGCCAATGATGTAAAGCACGCGTGGTTTTGCAGTTGAAGCCGAGTGAATTGCATTATGTTTCATTGCATTATTCTTTCCACTTGAGTAAATGTACTGTACTCCATTTGGACTTAGTCACGCTCTAGTTTGCCTGTCAGAAAATTTGCATTTCTGTGATCAAAATGAAAGATGTGTTTGAGATTTATTGGAAAAGTAGGTGTAGAGAAAGCTTTAAGTGCTTCTGAGATCATTTCTCTTTTATGATGATTTGTAAAGAGCTTTGGAAACAAGGTACAAAGCTTCTAGGAGTGTAAGGAGGGAGCCTCCAGCTCCCTGGTGGGTGCAAGATTCATTCTCAATTAGCACACACTCCATTAACTCTTCACCCAAAATGAGTCATGACGGCTTTGCCTTGGTATAAAAACGAAGGGATAATAAGAGCAAGAACCTTTTCTTTCTTTCTCTTTCTGAACTTTGGGCATCTGACAACTAATAAAAAGTCATTAAACAATTAAATGCCTCCAATTCTTTTTCTTAGTTTATAAAAGTCAGTAACAATCTATGTATTGAATTGAGGTCCCCACAGCAGTTCTACGAAAGCAGATCAAAATGAGTGTAGGGAAAAAAAATATGACATGCCTTATGGCTTGTTTCCTCAAAGTCTCAGATCTTTTTCTAAAGCAACCTGGTCATTGGTGATGGGCATTAAGGAGGGCATGTGCTATGATGAACACTGAGTTTTATATGCAACTGATGAATTATTGAACACTATATCGGAAACTAATGATGTACTATATGTTGGTTAATTGAATTTAAAGAAAAAAATAAAGAAAAAAAGATAATAAATGTTACTTGGTTCAGAAAGAAAACAAAACTAAACAACAAAACAACCTGGTTTCCTTCACAACCTGCCCACAAGCTGGGCAGGACTCTAATGTGTTATTGAGGGTTCTATAACTAGATGCCATGATTCTTTTCAAAGAATCGAAAGAACGCCGACATGTCACTCTGCTTCTAGAAGATGTCCCGATTTGGACAGGAGTTAACTCTAATTTTGCAATAAAAAAATCTTCCGTCTCCTTTCATCACCATCAAAGTTCACATGGTAATCTTATTGTGAAAATGATATGACAATATAATACCATGAACTGTGTGGTAGCTGTAAGCATTCACTGTTAATGATTACATGAGCTCTGAAAGTCACAATTCTTTCTCCTGGACCTTCAGGGCAATTGTGATGCCAGTACTTTTGATCTTTTAGCTAAGAATCATGTAGCAAATAAGCATCATTCCTGGGAAAATGTGGAGATGTGATCTTGTGTCAGAAAAAGAATGCAAGTTCTGTTCTCCATAACTGCTTGATTGTTCAGGCCATGGGTGAAAAATGTCCCCGTGGAGTGGGCAAAATAAATAGCAGCTGGAATATTTAAGACTTGTCCTAGCTTCTTATTTCCAATAAAGGGACACAATTACTTTCCCAGGGGCAGAAGTGACATTCTCAAGCTGGCTCTTGCTAGAGGTTTTGTCCTCCTGAGATTCCTTCATGCTTCTGTGCAGTAAGCGAGAGTCTCTGTATTAACCTGTGACTTTGAGTCAGGGAGGGTAAGCTCACTTCCCCAGCAGCCCTACATTTCTCCCCCCAAATTCTGCTCACCCAAGTGGGAATCCACAACAATAAATCAGTCTGTGCTCGGGACTGCCAGGGTGAACAATAAATCACAATAATTCTCCTACCATTCAGAGAGTTCTCGATTCCTAGGAAATTTGTAATCATGGTAGAAAGGCAAGGGTGTTAATGAGGTCTATAAATTAAGTTAAAGCAGGGTAATTATGTCCTATGTTGTAATAAAGACTGGGGTGGCTAATATCATTAAGGGGAATTAAATACTTTCTTAGATTGGGAAGATGAATTGAATAAAAATATTACTGTAAACAAGGGGCTCTTTTGTTATATACACATTAATTATGGAGTACACGCTCAAATGCCACATGGGCTTAAGCTGAGCATGTCGATGGCTGAGTTTTGAGTGAGGATCACAGGTTTGCGTTTGGCCGTGGGCTGTGGGGAAAGAAGCAGCCTCTGCTTCCCTGGGGTCCTAGAGTTTGAAATTGTAACACTTTCCTCTTGCTCAGTCACTACACCGGCATCTCCTTGAGCTGAGCATATTTACCTCTTAGATTTCCTATTGGACCCTTTATTCCTGAGCTTGTAACCCACATACTCCTGCATGCCAGTGAATGAGGTAGACTTAGGAAAAGAAAACAAAGAAATGAGAACAGGTTTGTAGATGCTGTAAACCCATTTGATTATTCATTCACCGTTAAGTCTGTTATAAATGCTTGAGACAACAAAACTCTCCACAATATCTCATAATTTTGATATATTTATAATATGCCAAGAGTATTCTTAGAGCTTTATATTGATTACTTCCTTGTATCCAAACAACAATCCCACAAATCAGGTACCGTTTTTCCCAATATGCAGAAATTGAGACTGAGACATAGATTATTTGCCTACCTTGTCAAAATTGCTATAGGATGCATTTATATACAACCATAAAATTTTTTAATTGCACAGTATTAATTACCTCCAGTCACCTAAAGATTCCTTCCTATACTGAAGCAGGGTAAGTAACAGGAGAGAAGCAGAGGGGACTCACATCCTGGAATGAACCAGAAAGTTAAGATGATGGAAGTTTTTAATGGTTCAGTATGCTACCAAGGCCAGTACAACAAACACTGATCGGGAGACATTTATGTATCAAGGCCAAAGATACTGATATTCTTTTTTTCCCTCTATTTTTAGAATTATTTTGAATATTATGTAGAGAAAGGCAGTTTGTAGGGC
The DNA here is from genome assembly GCF_003265705.2 of Callorhinus ursinus. Taxonomy (NCBI): domain Eukaryota; kingdom Metazoa; phylum Chordata; class Mammalia; order Carnivora; family Otariidae; genus Callorhinus; species Callorhinus ursinus. The sequence continues at coordinate 2,275,997 of NW_027397122.1, read as the reverse complement.
ACCTGGGTGGCTCAGATGGTTAAGCGTCTGCCTTCGGCTCAGGTTATGATCCCAGGGTCCTGGGATCGAGTCCCGCATCGGGCTCCCTGCTCCTTGGGAGCCTGCTTCTCTCTCTCTCTCTCTATCTCTCTCTCCCTCTCTCTCTCCCTCTGTCTCTCATGAATAAATAAATAAAATATTAAAAAAAAGAATTTTAAAAAAAAAGAAAAAGGCAGTTTGTAGAGTGGTTACATGTACAGACTCAATAAGGCTTAGGTTCAAATCTGATCTCCCTTTTCATAACTGTAAAATCTTGGGCAAATTATTTCATCACAGTCTCTACTACTTCATATATAAATTGGGTATAATTTTGGTACTTCATATGATTGTGTGAAAATTAAATAAATAACAGATGTAAGGCATGAGAAGGGTAGGGGCACAGAGTTTTTATATAGGCATGAGATGCTTTATTTTATTTTTTTTAAGATTTTGTTTATTTATTTGATAGAGAGAGACACAGTGAGAGAGGGAACACAAGCAGGGGGAGTGGGAGAGGGAGAGGCAGGCTTCCCGCTGAGCAGGGAGCCCTGTCGAGCCCGGGGCTCGATCCCAGGACCCTGGGACCATGACCTGAGCCCAAGGCAGATGCTAAACGACTGAGCCACCTAGGTGACCCAAGCATGAGATGTTTTAATTATTGGGGAATACTACAAGAACATTCATTTCTGGTATGGCTCTGAAGAACTGTAAGACTTTTCTTGAAATGATTATTTTTCAAAAAAGTGTTTTTCCTTCTCTGTATTTTTCTTTTTCTTTTATTTTTTTCCCCTCTTTAAATATTGAGGGAATATTTGAATCAATTTTGTGGGCCATCTATAGTAAGTGCCTGGGGCCCATACACGAGAACTTTCTGGCAACGGTAGTTACCATGCAGCCGATGAACAAGACAGATATGTCTTCCTGTGCCATGAATGAAGGCATGCCTTTCTTTGTTAACTTATTCATGGTGCCCCTTGGTATTCTGCACACCAAACTGAAGAGGATCTGTCCACATAGAGAATGATCAACTTCTTTACGTTTTCTTTTTCTTTCTTTCTTTTTTTAAAAGATTTTATTTATTTGACAGAGAGAGACACAGGGAGAGAGGGAACACAAGCAGGGGGAGTGGGAGAGGGAGAAGCAGGCTCCCCGCGGAGCAGGGAGCCCGATGAGGGGCTCGATCCCAGGACCCTGGGATCATGACCTGAGCTGAAGGTAGACGCTCAATGACTGAGCCGCCCAGGCACCCAACTTCTTTCCTTTTTCAATGGCAAATTCAAAATTAATCCTCACGTGGTGTATCAGGTTATATTTATGTATTTTATATGGGACCGTATTTTTCCTGCACTTTCCTCTTTACATTTCCTCACCAACATCTCAGTGTCTCATCTATGAGGCTATGAATCAAAATAAGAATCTAAGTTCCATAAGGGCAAAGATTATTTTCTACTTCCTTCAATGCGATGTCTCCACAGCTTAGAACACTGCCTGGTATACGTAATTATTAAATTGACAAATAGGGTCTCTAAGTACTAAACAATCTTGATCAAAAGAAAATCTGACTCTTGGGCTAGCACAATTATGTAAAGTTAAGAAATAATTGAAAGGTATCAGTCAGTAGATCACCATAACTATGGGTGGTATTATAAAGGGTCTAGAAAGGGCAGGTCTAGATGCAGCTCTGCAAATACTGTATAAGGAAAAGTTTTGTAAGGTTTCTGGAGTACATGCTCCACACCAAAGACTGGCTAGACCCTCAATAGGGCCAACTCCTCTTCCTGGGACACAGCTGAACTACATTTCCCAGCCTCCCTTGTAATGAGATTGGATGATGTGACTAGAACTCACCAATGGAATGAGAGTAGATGTCAAATATCAGGAGGCTCAGACAGTTAAGTGAGGGTGTGCCTTCCCAGTACCTTCTTTCTTCTCTACTTCCATTGGGACCATAGAGGCTCTTGGTTAAATAAAGGTGTTAGAATTTCTCTCAGACTCAGTCCCTGAATAATTATGTGGACCTGAGCCTCCTGACCTGCCTAAATAAGTATATGTCTTTAATGAAAAATAGAATGGCATTTTGTTATTGAGAATCGGGAGTTTGTAATAGGACTCAGCCTATCTTTACCAATATACTCACTATGTTATCTAGTTTAACAAAATGGAATTTCACTTACATTTATTTTATTTATTTATTTTATTATTTATTTACTTATTTATTTTTGACACAACAAACTATATGCTAAGCTCTGTGCTGGGTACATGCAAGTTCATCACCCACCAGCCTTATATAGGAATCAGGGTAACAATTCATAGTATATTGGGGTTTGTGGAAAAATTTTAAAATATCCAAATTTTAATCAATGCAATTATCCGTTGGTAGTTTCAGATATTTATGATTCCAACTCAATTCTAAAAATTCATATTCCCTTTTCTCCCTACTGCTACCTGTGGGAAGTCAACTTCCAATCTCTGTATTTCTCACTCTGGCCCAGGGCTCTGGTTAGTAGAAGTAATGATATGGGGAATCTAGCCCCAAACGATTAATTGGATACATCATTAAATTCCCTGCTCCTCCAGCTAGTACAAAAGAGATCTCTGCATTCTCTTCTTATTGGTTCTGCTTTTTTGCTCTCATCTTTACATATAAAAGGGTTTGAATTTAAGAAAAAGAGGGAAGAAATCTTTAGTGTATCTTAGTCTATGCAAGGAAAGTTGGTTGTGGGAAGCATTTCTTCACTTAATCCAGCATAATTCAGTAAGAGAGTCATCTTGAGCTTGAGGCAAATATCCAAAAGATATTGCTCTTTTCTTCAAATTGTTTATCTAATTTAAAATCCTAAACTTTCCATCATTACAGTTCATTCTTAGATTGTAATCAAATCCAATTTTTTTCTTTTTTTTTTGCAATTTCACTCTTATGAAAGTGAGAATAAATATATCTTTGTAGTCTAAGCCAAGGATAGAACTCCAAAACATAATTCTTAATAATTATTATTTTTTCTTACTAGTAGCTCTTAGTCATATCATTAGCAATATTATTTTTTTAGTTCATACCTCTCTACGTGAGTTATACAACTCTAACAAAATTGAAAGATTATTTGCTAAAAGTCAATATAACCTATGTGTCCAGCAGCATCCTTGCATTCCACCAATACTATTCTGTTTTGTTTTGTTTTAATGAGAATTTTTTTCCTTCAGAATCTGTTATCTTTTAACCATTACTGGCTTCTAAAATAAACTGTTATCATTAGTACCCAACACCCCATTTAACGGTCCATTCTAGTTATGATGGCAGCTTGAGCAGAGGCCTATGAGGTTTCCCTTCCTCTTCTAGCTCAGATCCCAGATATAATTGTAATCTCCAGACTGGAGAACAGTGCCATTAATGGGCAAGAAATGGGAAAGATTTCTGAGCGAGGCATCTGGGCCAGGCTGATGGACTAAAAATGAAAATAATGGCTAACAATTATTGCTTACTTAGGTGTGAAAATAATGTATTTAGAACTTTCAGAAGAATACTGAGGTTTTATTTGCAGATTCTCTTTGTCCAGTGGCTGGGAAGACATTGTCTACTGGAATTGAGACAAGACCCTGCAATTTTTGTTTTGTTTTGTTTTAGACAGAAAGAGAGAAAGTGAGAGCACAAGTGGTGGAGGGGAGGAGCAGAGGGAGAGAGAAAGACAGAATCTTAAGTAAGCTCCATGCCCAGAACAGAGCCCAGCATGGGGCTTCATCTCAAGACCCTGAGATCAAGAACTGAGCTGAAATCAAGTGTAGGACACCAAACAGACTGAGCCACCTAGGACCCTGCAATTTGAGGGGCTGAAGAGTTATGTATGATATTGGGGGAAAATGATTGTAAATTGCTTTAGCAATTACAATCTCTAACAATTAAGAGTAGCCACATGAGAAGTTGCTGCTGTTTCTCAGAAAACCATGAAGATATTACAGCCCAGATGCAGAGCTATTTCTCTTCTACATGGAACAGTCTGTTCTAGATGGAATAGATTTTTTTTTGTTATAGTATGAGGCAACATATTAATGAGACTATACATAGCCACATTGCACTCTTTCCATGGGTACTGAGCAAAGGAAATGCTGAATTAAATAAAATGAAACAAAACAAACAAAAATTTTAGCCTCTAGAGTAACCATTTCATCCACAGACAAGAAAGATGACAGAGATGAAGTTGTTCTGCTGGGATGACCCACATTTCTTTGTTCCCCTCCAGGTTGCCTAGATGAGGAAGAGGCTATGTGAAATTAGAGTTACTAGCCTTCCAAGTGAGGGCATACTGACGGCATGAGAAAGGCAGTGAGAAAGAGCAGACATCTCAATCTGTTCATGAGAAGCAACCTTCCATCTGGCAAAAATGACTAAACAGAAATGAATGAATAAATAATTACATCCAATATGGGATTATGAAAAAATTCTAAAACAAAAGGAGCAACACTGCAAATATAAATTCATTAAACTGAAGTAATATTTGGTCACATTTGTTTTATTCCACCCTTAATAGAATTAGAGGAAATATGCACAAAGTCCTCCAAACTCTTGAGTCACTGCTTCTTTGATATCAAAACAGTACCATGTGGGCCCCTTTCCTACCCCTTCATCATCCCAGGAGTCTGCAGGGACACAGAATTCCTCTTGGTAATTCACATACTAATTTAGACAACTTCTCTTACATGTGGAGCAACACCATAAAAATACAGGAATTAAATTCTTTTAAATACTCTCTAACATCCCAGGATGCATGAACAATTCAAAAGCTGACCCAAGGGAGGTTGTCCAACAGTAAGACTACATGAATATCGTCTTTTTTTGTTGTTGTTTATTTATTTTACTACAGGATAATGGAGTCTAGAGATACTCTTTAATTCTAATGTTAATGATTAGAAAATAAACTTGCATCCAGTATTACACACACACATACATACACAAAATACCTTAGACAGGGTTCATATATCAGAAAATGTGAAACCACAAAACAAAAGAAACACACACAAAAAACAAATCATGGACCGATGTGATAGGGAAAAAAAAGACCGCATTCTCCTACAAAAGGTATACTCCCAGGACCAGTTTAAAAGTACCAACTAGGGGCGCCTGTGTGGCTCAGTCTGTTAAGCATCCGACTCTTGATTTTGGCTCCAGTCATGATCTCAGGGTCGTGAGATTAAGCCCTGTGTTGTGCTCTGTGCTGGGTGTGGAGGCTGTTTGAGATTCTCTCTCTCCCTCCAACCCCCCTCTCTAAAAAAAAATGAAAAATAAATAAAAAAATAAAATTAAAATACCAACTATAAACTGGCTGCAAAGGCTATGGTGAAATAAGTAAATAAACAAGGATAATGTAACAAGGTAGGGATGATAAATCAAGGAAATACAAAAGAAATGGGAAGGTATAGAGATGTGTAAAATGATTAATGATAGGTAAACCAAGGCAAAAAGCAACACCCAGAGAAATTAGAACATATTTAGATGACTAAAACAGACATTTGATACTGATGATACAATGGATATGATTCTTCATGCTCCATAAGCAGCGTCTACATCAAGAGCTATTAACTGCCACTCTCTAAGGTTGTCAGAATTGGCTGTCTAGCTGGCATATCGGAGGTGATTTATCCACCCCACTCCGTGGGCCTTGGGCTGGGGGCGGGGATCTCCTACTGCTCTCAATCGGGAAGAACATACATTTCACTCACGTTTTGTTCTCCCCATCGTAATGTCAGTTTCATGATGATAGGATTTTTTTTTTTCTCTTTTGCTTATTTTTGTATCCCCAGAGTCTGGAAACATACCTGGCAAAATTATCAATGGTCCACAATTATTTCTTGAAAATGAATAAAAGAGTCTATCTCTTGACAATCCTCTTCTTTGGTCTGCCCATTGGATTCACCCCAAAGCACTCCAATCCCTTTCTATCTTCCTGAGCTCAAAGAGAGCAATCACATACTTGAAGAAGTTCTCCCGCTCCCAGCCCCTTTATAATAAACACCCCTGGTTTTTAGAAATCTCTGTCATGCAGACTGGATCTGATTCCTGTTTCAATCTTTCCTCTACCTTCTCATGTGCTTCCACTGGCAATGACCCACACCTGAACAAGGATCTGACAAGACCAGCACACAGCAGAGAAATTGGGGAATGCGTGCACCAAATATAAATTCCATTCCACCGTTATGTCCATTTTATTTAGCAATGTGTTTAAGCACACATGGATCTTTATGTACTTTTTTAACTTTTCAAGATCGACAACTCTAAAAATCGACCACTCTAGAACATAAATAGATCTTCATCTTTCTTTACTATAAAACCCTTTCCTATAAGCTCTTAGAATCTCTGTTTCAGGCCCACTCATGATTTTCCATGATATGTGCAGCAAAGATTGTCACCTACCTCCTCTTTTAATATCCCAACTTGAAGGCCAGATGGGTCCCATTGTACACATTTTGTGTGGTAACACGACCAGTATCTGCTTTATTTCCGTTTAAAATAGTAAAGGGTCATTTTAATTCCTTCTACTGCCTGATTTTACTCTTCCAGGGAGCCTGGTTTTACTATTCCAATTCTCCTGTAAGCTGATGGGCTTCACATTATAGATGCGAGTCGAGAGGCTCTTATAAACAAGTACATTTTCACTTTTAAAATATGTGAGGACAGGAAATGTTTAACCAAATAGCGGGATGAGACAGATCACCCGTCTCAACTTGCAGGGATGCAAAATGAACATTCACCACACCGATCCGATCTCTTATTGCCTCTTTCAGGAGTTTTATTTGTTGAGAGCCTAAGGCAAGGGCTCGCTTGTGTTTTTATTACTAACTTCAATCAACAACCTGTTTCATCACCCATTATGTGTGTCTCAAATTACACCTCGGATCTGGAGTTGTGAACGTGACCACTCAGGGCTCCAGCCTGAGCCTCGGCTGTTTAGAGATGCCTGGGAATGGCTGGTGTTGGGCTCTCAGAGATCACCAGCATTTCCAAAGTTTTCTCTAGAAGTTAGAGTGATTTTGTGGGAGCACTGGAAACAGTGAGACCCTGTGCTGGACTGCAGGTATGTTCTCCCTCACTTCTAAAAATAAAGACCCCTAAATTCAGGGAGTTCTGCACTTGTCCTGCGCACCCACATGTTTGCCTTGATTCATCAGACCTGACAGGCAGGTTGGCAAGGGGTGCTTCCCGGGGCTCCATACAGGTTCAGGAGGACTTTACAGAATGCCAGCATGTCATTTTTATTGAATCAGACCCTGGTGATTACATTTGCAATTTAATTAAGGCAGGTTTATTTTTAGAGCTGGCATTGAAGCCTGGGAGGGGAAGTGGACTGTTGTTTCCTCTCACCACTCAGGGAAGAAGCAACAAATCAAGGCTTGAACGTTACTATGAGAAGGGGAGAGAGGTAAGGGAGCCTAGAATCAAATAACAAAGCAACCAACTGCGCTCTTTGATTTTCACTCTTTGGGAAAGGACCAAACAGGATATTTCATACTTACTTTTCCTTTGCTCCTTCTGGAAGGCAGAATTTAGGCTTTGCTCAAGGATAAAGAACTTGGTAGAGAGCGTGAGCCAGCCACCACCGAGAAGTGGGCAAAGCTTTGCTGCTTCCTGCAAAGGATTTTCCTTTCCCTTATGAGAAGCCAGGCCTCTCTTCCTTTGATTGGGTTAAAACGCCCCCATTTTTAGCCCTACTCTCTATAAAACACAAGCCTTTTGTCTTTTCTTAAAAAGGCAATTTAACAAATCAGAGAAAAGATTTGGACAGAGCTCTTCTCTGGCAGCCTTGCAATTAAAACAATTAGAGTAACCTGTTCTTCTTTTGATTAATGTACAAATGGTGATCTGAGTTGGCCTAAGAGAAAACCAAATTAAACCTAGAGTAAAGGTGAGAGTAAAATACATGGATATCTACGTTAAAGAAAATCATTTGATTGAAAACTGCAACTTGAATATATATTTCCATACCATATAAATAAACCTATGTTTAACTTGCATGGCCGATATAGCCAAATGGAAGAACAAGCATCAACCCACACTCAGGCTCATCCATTATGTCCTTTGGTCCCCTACCTGCTCTCCATTCTGTTGATGGGGATGAATGTCAATTCCTAAACTGGCTTTTTGTATTGATGAAATTAAACCAAAGCTAAATACCTATTTTATTTTTGGTTTCTAGAAACTACTAGTCCCTAGATGTCTATGGTGGCAAGAGACAACCATTTTCACTGGGCATGAATTAGATTAGTAAGATACCTATTCTTTGTACACAGGGAAACATGGATTCAAGGGAAGTATTTGAAAAGTCTGAGCTTAAATCTAGTCTGGAATTTGTGGCAGGAGGTAGATAGAAAAATAATTTATTAAAATATGAATTTATGGTGCACCTAGGGTGGCTCAGTTGGTTAAACGACTGCCTTTGGCTCAGGTCATGATCCTGGAGTTCCGGGATCAAATCCTGCCTCGAGCTCCCTGCTAAGTTGGGAGTCTGCTTCTCCCTCTGCCCTTACCCCCCACTTGTGTTCCTTCTCTCTCTCAAAATTAAATAAATACAATCTTAAAAAAAAATATATGAATTTGTTGAGAGTCTACAATGAACTGGGCATCTAGACCTATTGATACAGCAGTGAACAAAACCAACTTGTGTTCTGAAGGACGTTCTGGAGGCTTTGCTGAGAAGGCAGAAACCTATAGGTAATAAAACAAAATAAAACAAAACAAACAAAAAAAGAAAAAGTTGTTACTGATCCAATGCCAATGTAACACTTAGAGCCAGATTTTTAACTAAAACAGTCTTCCTCACTTCAATTATATTATTCTGCCCCAGTTGAACCCAGCCCTCTCCACAATCTGGGGCATATACCAATAAGACACAGAAGAGCAAAAACACTAACCCTCCCCCTCTTCCTCAATTCCCTCTGAATGGCACCATGGCGCATGCAGATGAATAGACCAGGGACATGGCATTGTCTTTAGAGGTTCCCTGGCCTTTTACCCCTTGTCAAATCCATCCTTTTTACCGTTTAATACCCATTCTCCTTCAGTTGTGGTGTATTCGTGTTACCCCTCTCCACTTCAACCCCACCTCCCTGGATGCCTTCTATAGCTTTTGATTACATGGTACCCTTTAAAACCATCCCTTGTGTTTCTAGAGTTGTTTTTTTTTTTTTTTAAGATTTTATTTATTTATTTGAGAGAGAGAGCATGAGCAGGGAGGGAGGGGCAGAGGGAGAGGGAGAAGCAGGCTCCCCACTGAGCAGGGAGCCCAATGCAGAACTCGATCCCAGGACCCTGGACCATGACCTGAGCTGAGCTCAGGGCAAAAGCTTAATGGACTGAGCCACCCAGGTGCCCGAGTTTTTTCACTATATGTATCTTGCCTCCCATGTAGGGGAACTCAGGAACTATGTTTTCAGAAGACTTTGCAGCTAGGATACGTGATTGTGAGCTGGGCTCTGCCAGTCAAATACAAACCAGTGTGAGATTTCCTTTCAAGAGTGAAGGATGGGAAGGAAAAACCATGTCATGGGGCCACTTCTGTCACAGACGGACTGGCCACCCAGAGGCAGCAGTGGGGGACAGAAGAGCCAGATGTCCAGCTGAGCTGGTATGTGCCACTTCCTGTGGCACAGCAGTGCCTGTGTGATGTCGGCACCCGAACAGTGCCCGAGAGGGCTCCTGCTCAGTGATGATGTATGTCCAGAAAAATGAAAGGAAACATCGAGACACTTCGACACAACTTGACGTCACCACAAATCCAAGAGGATGATTAACTGAGCAGGATACCAACCAGGGTTTTGCCAAACTCACATGGTGAGTCCGGTGTGGTGAGATCTGTGAATTAGTCAGGATTTGTACGACCATGTGAAAGTGTGCGGCATTTTACATAAATTTGTAAATTGTAACCAAGAAATATACTAAATCTGAGAAAATATAAGTATTACGAGTGCAAGATAGATACTTACAACAGTAGTATCTCTCAGCTTGTTGTAATATATCCCATACTTTACCAACAAATATCCCAATTAGGTGATGATCTTAGGTGATTATACATCTGAAAAGAGTTGTCACAGAATACCCAATACGATCTGATTAAGTGTTTCCAATTTTATTTTTCATCAAAGGAGACTAATGAACAGGAAATTAATGGATTTGAAATCAAGTTCTTCCACTGGAAAATCTCTAAAGACAACTAAAACTTTACAGATGAGGTTGTTGACGATGGCAACTGATAGAGGTTTAAAGCTATACTTTGAAAACCAGCATCACTTGCCTCCAGTGGTGATCAACTTAATAAATGAATATTTTGCATTTGCCAAAATTGCCTTAAAATCTCTTCTTTCATTCTGATATGCCTCTGTGAGGCACTGATTTCTCTAGTATAATCTTTATTAAAATAGAACACGAAACCTTTGATATGTATCTTACTCTTGGAGAGGAACAGTGTCATCAGCCAACGTGAAGTAATTAAGTTAACTAGTGAGAAGCAAGATTATTCATTACATTAAAACCTTAAATACTGATGTGCATGGCATTCATTCAAGATGTGCACCTGGGTGGCTCAGTTGGTTAGGCGTCTGCCTTCAGCTCAGGTCATGGTCCCAGGGTCCTGGGATGGAGCCCTGCATCGGGCTCCCTGCTCATTGGGAAGCCTGCTTCTCCCTCTCCCACTCCCCCTGCTTGTGTTCCCTCCTCGCTGTGCCTCTCTGTCAAATAAATAAATAAAATCTTTAAAAATAGAAAACAAAAACTTTTTGTTAAATTATGCTAGTGGAACAACTTATATGCTGGTGAAAACTTGTAAGTAATGATTCTCTAAGTTAATTGTCTATATGTGCAACACCAATAAAAAATGTGTTTAAGTTCTGAAATTTTTTCTATGCTCCTGTGTGCTATATTTATTTTGATTATATTTGCTGAAATGCAATTTATGTCTGTGAATCTAATAATGAAGACTTTGAACTTGTACTTTTCTATGTTTTTCATACTGTTTTCTAGTAATTATTTCATTGTATTTTATAAAAGTATGTGCTCCTTACTGATATACATGGGTCTATATATTTATATACATACATATTTTTCTCCAAAAGTTTATCTGTGTATCCTTCAACACAGAGAACTTGCAAAGCACCATGCTAGAGCCCTCCGAGAGCATTAAGTCCTGATTCCATGTCCATCCCAGCGTCTGTAAGTTATCCCAAAATCCTTTTCTGCTTAAAGCAGAAGGAAGGGATTCTGTGTTTTTCAGTTAGGCCTTTCCACAGTGTCTCCACGTTCTTTCTTGACCCTTCACACCCTTTCTCCACACTTTGGCCTGAGTAATCATTTATAAGTTCAAGTTTGATGCTATTATATTATTTTTAAAATCTTCCAGTGCCTTCCCATTGGTAACAGGAAAAAGAAAAATTCAGTATGTGTCCTACAAGACAGGAATGGCAACTCTTTTTCTCTTCCAGCTTCACAATTTACCACTCTCCAACTCATTCTCTGTGTTCGCTCCACATTGGCCCTTTTCTTCCTCCCTCCCTCCCTCCCTTTCTTTCCTTCCTACTTCCCACACTTTTCTTCCTTCCTTCCTTCCTTCCTTCCTTCCTCCCTTCCCTTTCTCAGACAGTCCATATTGTTGTCCTCCATAGAGCTGTCATTTCCTCAGTTGAAAATTATCTTTCTTTTATTCAATATTTAAATCCTATTATTCTTTTACAGCTCTAGTCAAATGACACCTCCTCAAGGAAGTATTATTTGAAAAGCTCAGATATGGTTTCCAAATTGTTTAAGTTGTCATATCATCGTGTACTTCCATTTGATATTATCTGAGGAAAGTGGCTTGTGAAAACCATTTGCTTCCTTTAGAACAAAATGTAGTACGTAATTGATGCATCTTTCTCTCCATATTGTCTTCAATGTTAAGCCAAGTGCCAGGCATGGAGAACTCAAAGGTCACAGTAAAACACACACACACACGCACGCACGCATGCACACGCACGCACACATGCACACAACTAGATTATTAGATTAACAACCTCCTAGGATGCCAAGGAATATATTTTGAAAAAATATTTTTGAAGATTACATAGTGTTTAGTTATACAGATACACCATAATTTATTTTCAATTATATTTTGATATACCTATTTTTCATATCATAGCCACCCATCAGAAAACATCAGCTATAACGGGAACTGGTGTTTTCATAATGACGTGTTGTCCCATCCCAGTACCACCCTATCTGAGAAGGTGATCATCTGAAAACCCATATTCATCATCCCTTTGCTTTTCATAATTTAATATGCTTTTTATTTTAGATTAATTTTAGATTTACAGAGCATCTTTAAAGGTAGCGCAGAGTGTTTCCATTTGGCCCACACCCTGGTTTCTTTATTATTATTTTATTTATTCATTTATTTATTTACTTACTTACTATTTATAGATAGGGGAAGGAGAGGGAGAGAGAATCTTAAGCAGGCTCCATGCTCAGTGAGGAGCCCCATGAAGGGCTCAATCTCACAACTCTGAGATCACGACCTGAGCCAAAATCAAAAGTCCGATGTTTAACTGACTGAGACACCCAGGTGCCCCCAGTTTTCCCTACTATTAAGATCTTACATTTGTATGGTCATTTGTAACAAATAATGAACCAATATTAATGTATTATTATTAACAGAAGTCTATGCCATTTTCAGATTTCCTCCATGTTTACCTGATGGGTTTTTCTGTCCCAGTAGCTCATCCAGGTGCCCCCTTCACATTCAGTCTCCATGTCTGGAAGCACCTCCAGACTGGGGCAAGACTCTCCCTGTTACTGATAATCTTGATATTTTTGAGCAGTGCTGGTCAGGTATTTTGTAGAATACCCCTCAACTGGGGTTTATACCCCCACTTTTCTCATGATTACAGTGTGATTATGGGTTTGGGGGAGGAAGACCACAGAGGGAAAGTATCCTTCACATCATATCATATCAGTGGTAAATACCACCAACACAGCTTATCACTGTTGATGTTGACCTGGTCACCTGGCTGAGACAGTGTCAGGTTTCTCTATTATAAAGTGACTTTTTTTACACTTTTTTTACAATCTATTATAAAGTGACTTTTTTTACACTTGCTATTAGGAAGGACGTCAGTATACCCAGCACACGGTTAAGGGTGAGGAGTAATGTTCCACCTCTTTGAAGGAACTGTATATGCATTCATTATTTAGAATTCTTCTGCAAAGGAGATTTGTCTCCTATTCCCCCTTTATAAATTTACTAAAGCATTTGTATGGACTCATGATTTTACTTATAGTTAGCATTCCAGTCTCACATTATTTATTTGTTGCCCAAACTATTTCAGCTTTCATCACTGAAAATCTTTTCATCTGGCTCTTGGGTCCCTATGACAGTCCCGCAGTGTTGTATTTTGTTGTGTTTGTTTGCTTGGAGCACTTCCCTATTTTTGGCACTTAACTAAATGCTCCAGGCTCATCGTGTGTATACCCGGCCTTAGAATTTTCTGACTTAGCACTATGCGTTTAAGATTCAGTCATGATTCTGCCTGGTATTTTCTTCTGATGCATCAGTTTGTTTATCCACTCACCTATTGAAGGGTATCCTAATTGCTTCTAATTACAATAGAAGTCCTATAAGCATTTGTGTGCAGATCCTTGAGCAGACAAAAATCAAATCAGTTAACAAAATCTGAAGGAGAGCACATGCTGGATCTTATGGTAAGAGCATATTTAGCTTTGTAAATATACTGCTGAGCCCATAGGGACTGAATCATTTTGCATGAATACCAGTATTAAGTGGAAATTCCTATTGCTCTGTAGCCTCATCAACTGGTATTGTCAACTGGATTTCAGCCATTCTAGTAGGTGTAATAGTAACCCATTGTCTTAATCTGCATTTCCCTCACAACAAATAGTGTTGATCATCTTCCTGAATGCTTATTTGCCACCTGTAGATTTTATTTGGTGAGATGTGTGTTTAGATGTTTGCCTGTTTTTAATTATTTGTTGTCAATTTTTTAAGTCTTAAATGTTCTTCATTGTGAATATTTTAGATAGAATTCTTTCATCAGATAGGTATTTTGCAAGCATTTTCTCTTAGCACATAAACAGCCTTCATTCTCTTAAGAGTGCCTTTCACCCAGAAGGTTTTTTAAATATCAACAAAGTCCACCTTGTCTGTATTTCCTTTCATGAATTGTGCTTCTGACATTCTATCTAAGTCTCATTAGCAAAACCAAGGTGACAGTTTCTCCTAGAAGCTTTATAGTTTTGCATTTTACATTTAGGTCTATAATCCAGTTTGAGTTATTTTTTGTGTAAGATGTAAATCTATGTCTAGGCTGAGGTTTGTATGTGGACACTCAATTGTTCTAGCATTGCTTATTGAAAATTATCATTTCTCTGTTGAAGTGACTTGCTCTTTTGTTAAAAATCAGTGCCTATATTTGTGTGGGTTTCAAAAGAAAAAGTTTATATCAAAATATTAAGTACATGTTACTTTGCACAAGACATTTTATTTCTTTGAATTTAACTAAATGGATAATCAGGTAAGTTCACAAAGATGCATATGTGAAGATGTTCAGTAATTTGAATGTATAAAATTTTTAAGCAATTTCAATGTAATTTTATTGATGACTATTTCAGAAATTAGCATGTATCCAAACTATGTCATTCTTTGCAAATACTGAAATGTGTCTTATAGGCTTATGTATTTCTTATATGAAAATATATCCTAGGTAGTGAATATGTATATCTCTCTATATAAGTTGCAGGTATGAGCCTATTTAAATTATATGACAGTGTATATATGTGGTGTCTGTGTATAGAAACAGAAAGACAGAGACAGATACAGGAAGAAACTTACCAAAATGTCTGGTTTTACACTTCCAGGTGACTATATAGATCATCTGTAGTATTTAACAATTTTATAGATATGTGTTATTTTATTATCAAAGAAATAATAAAGCTATTTCCTAGTTTAGAAAAAAGCATGTTTGTTAACTTTTCTAAAGGTGGAGTTAATAAAAATTAGCAGTATTTTTTTTTAAGATTTTACTTATTTATTTGACAGAGAGAGACACAGTGAGAGAGGGAACAAAAGCAGAGGGAGTGGGAGAGGGAGAAGCAGGCTTCCCGAGGAGCAGGGAGCCCGATGTGGGGCTCGATCCCAGGACCCTGGGATCATGACCTGAGCCAAAGGCAGACGCCTAACGACTGAGCCACCCAGGTGTCCAATAAAAATTAGCATTATTGTATTTTTCCTTTCCTTCTACCTCTTAATTGCAGTTCTTTAATGTTGAAATTTAAATTTACATACCAAACTTACCTTTATTCAATAGTTTTTATCTTTTTCAGAATTATGTTTACAACAAAAATAGGCCTAATTCTCTGTTTAATTGTTCCCATTACCATCTATTTCTTTCAAGAACTAGTTCGCCATCCTTAACCCATTTTGAAATATTGAAAGGACTCTGGGACAACGTAGCTGCTTTGAGTTTACATAAAAAACCTGTTCTGAAATGGATGTCTCTTTTTCCAGAGCAATCTAAAACAATAAGGGAGATTTGCGCACACTTGTTCTGATCAATGAAAGAATGGAACCCTGCATACATGGTAGTGGGGAAAGTAATGTGAGAAATCATTTCTTAGGGAAAAAAAGTACTTTGAATCACTAGGCACAATACAACATACACTAGACTGGCCTGATGGGAACCTGACTGACATGCCCCTAACATCCCGAAGAAGAGACCAACGGGGTTTAAACAATTGAGGGAGGAGATGAGCAATCTTGAGGGAAATTGTTGAGGACTGGAGGCCCAGACGAAGACAGGATATGAGCAGAACAGAAAAAAAAAATATATATATATAGTAAAAGAGTTCACCTTCTTTCTGAGTAAACACAAGGCAAGCACCTCAAGCAGCACCTCCGGAGCCCTGAGAAACTTCTCTCCTCAGGTTTGTGTCCGTAGATGGGTGAAAATACTATCACTGGTCCTTCAAGTTTCTGTCAAGTGCTGTGCTATTAAATTAAACTGAAATTTTACTTTTGTTAACTTTGAAGGGAAATTTATGATGGATTTTGTGAATATTGTGATAAAATGTTGTCAGTTATTCAATGGAGACAAGTTGCCCTAAGTAATAACCATCAAAGGAGCATCAGCACGGTTGGTTCATGCAGTGACCATTCCTTGAAGATGGCGGAGAGTGGCTGATGCACTTTTCGTTTTAACTCAAGCCTGGGTTTGGTGATCGTTTTCTTTTTGTGGGAAGTTTACATGAGAAGAAGCTGCTTCTATCTTTAAAAGAATTGGAAACTTAGGATCACACAAAAGACAAAACAACAAAAAACAACCACAAGTCACATCAAAGCTCTCTTTCCCTGGTTTATGCTCATATTCTATTTTGAAGAGCGTCACAGCGGATGTGAAAGCATGTTGAACCCATTCTATAACCTTTTTAGGCCTGTGGTCATCTTGTACTCAAACTGCACTAAAAAACACAAACAAAAAAACAAAACCCAAAATGATACCTAATACCAAAAATAGTTTGAGGCAAAGTAAAGGCTAAACATGAAGGAGTGTAGAAGCGTGATCTCCAAACAAACTAAAGATCCCAGAAATGCTGCTTCAAGGTCCTCCTCTCTCCATGTCCATGTGCAAAACAAAACATTTAGGCTCATCTAGACCTGGCACATATTTCAATTTGTTCCCCGTGACAGTCTCTCACTGGAAACTGTTGTGGTGAGTTTATTGTGACTTTGTCCAAAATGTTACTGTCTACGTGTATTTATTTCAAGAGCCTTAGAATGAAAAATCATCATATATATATATATATATATATATATATATATATATATATATAAATCCCAATAATTCAACAGTGGTATAACTTTTGAACAGCTGTTCTCAGAAAAATGTTGTTAAACAGTTTTCTTCTAAGAAGATAAAATTGGCTGGTCTCAAATTTAATCCGTGTAATATTAAAATATCCCTTTTGATGAAATTCTACAATACTAATTCATCCTTTAGATTTCAGAGGTGTAAGTGTCACTTCTGATAGAGACATAATACCCTGGCTGGATTCGAACTCTGGTCAAATCCTTTGTCTGTAGATGAGACAGAAACACCTTGAGGTTTTGCAAGTCTTTCCTTGCATTATCTTCTTCTGACTTTCTAGAGCCTAAAATGCTTTTGGTAAACCTTAAGCGTAGTGTACATCACATGATGGTATCCATGGCTGATTTTCAGCTCAAATGCAAGTTTTTTCCTTCATAACTTCAGTGATTTAAATGAGGAGCTTAGACAAATTTAAACACTAGTTTGAAGCTGCCCTTTTCTTAGATTTTTTTTAATTTTTTTATTAATATGGGAGTGTTGAGAATATTTGCTTTGGGGCAAAATTTTTATTTCAATATTTGGAGAGACTCATGAAGAGAATATTAAGGAGGAACCAACACTGATGAATAATGAAAACCAGAAATCCTAGAGTTTGGCTGGAAAGCAGAATATGGATACAGGTGGAGGTCCGACTATTTTAGTAGATTATGGCAATCAGCAGTTTTCAAAAAGTAGGTTTCATGTAGCAAGAAAGATATGGGCAGCAAAAATGACTTAAGAAATTGCCAACTGTGGTAAGTCTAATTAACACTGACACACTCTTGTTATAACATCTGTGACATGTATATTTATCCAAAAAAAAAAATCGGAACAGAGTCTTAAACAACCATAAGACATTGTGTTTCAAGCAGATATGCAAGTAGCAGTTTTAAAGAATTTTATTTAATAAATGATTAATACAATGAAATCTATTTAAAGTCATAGATTATTCAATTTAAATAATCAATTGATGTATAACAAAGAAAAATAAATAGAGGATAATGGAAAATACTACCGGCTTAATAAGGCATGCATTTTTGATGTCATAATAATCACCTCATGTATATATTTTAAAAATTAGTGTTAATTGTTTTCATTACACATTTACTATGCATCATTTACTTGCGGGGTTGAGTACCTATGAATAGTCTGTTACACTGAAGATACCATTTTTAGTTTGTGAAATAAAGCAATTTTAAAATGTTATAAATGATAAAAAAAGTGGTATGTTTATCCAAGGAAATTGGTTTTCTATCATAAATAAAAACTTTGATGTTTAATTTCTGCTTAAGAAAACAATATAAACAACAACATAAAAAACAAAAGCAGGGCACTTGGGTGGCTCAGTTGGTTAAGCGTCTCCTTTTGGCTCAGGTCATGATCCCAGGGTCCTGGCATCAAGCCCCGCATCAGGCTCTCTGCTCAGCAAAGAGTCCGCTTCTCCCTCTCCCTCTCCCTCTGTTCTCTCTCTGTCTCTCAAATAAAGAAATAAAATCTTAAAAAAACAAAATCAAACAATTTGGTAGCTAAAAATCCTCTTACTATAGAATAATTGTAATAACTGTGCTTACGAGGATGATCGGTGTAATTCTGGCATGACAATTTTCAATAAAATAGAGGATCGATTCTAGGCTCTAGGTGGGGAAGCTTGGAAGGGAGCAATGAAGAAGTGAGGACTTCTGGTTATCAGGCTCAGACCAAGGATCAATGAAGAAGTGAGGACTTCTGGTTATCAGGCTCAGACCAAGGATCAATGAAGAAGTGAGGACTTCTGGATCAGGCTCAGACCAAAGATCAATGAAGAAGTGAGGACTTCTGGTTATCAGGCTCAGACCAGAGATCAATGAAGAAGTGAGGACTTCTGGTTATCAGGCTCAGACCAAAGATCAGTGAAGAAGTGAGGACTTCTGGTTATCAGGCTCAGACCAAAGATCAGTGAAAGAATGCTGAGTGCGAGGGTGGACCCTTCCCCACACATAGATGGGGAAACCCTCATGCTATACCCATGCAATGACAAATGGGAAGCAATGGGGAAGGAACATTTGTGGAGTGCTGATTAAAGCTAGAACAAAGAGGAAGACCAAGTCAGTGTTGGGCCTGTGCGATAGAAGGGGTAGAGATCCTGCTTCAGCACTGGGTTAAAGGGATGGTTCAGATGAAGCTGGCAATGATTACTTCCATAAAGTGCAAGCAATCTTTCTCTTTTATGATGTCTTCTGGAATCCAGCAACCCATGGGTAGGATTTAATGCATCATTGCCCTAAAGAGGTTCAGAAGAAAACTCTGCAGTGACATCTTTGACTTTACATTGGTGGCCATTGTGACTGTGGAGGTCAATAAAAGTGATTCTCTGTGTTCTTTATCATAATGCTGCTCATGTTTCTTCAACAACTTCCTGATTGTTAGCTTCCAATATAGATTTGCTAGAGAGTATATTTCAGTCATGGAAAGTAATTATACAAACCACTTGCTAATTATATATTGCTCTGTATTTAACATGTTGATACTGTAGTTGATATTTCAGCCTCTGGTTTGTGGCCATTGATCTACAGTAGAAATATTACATCTGGTTGTATGGCAATCATGAGTTTATACAAGTTTGAGCCCACACTGATGTATTTTGATGTTATCAAGCCAACTCAAATCTAAGACCCATCTCAAGATGAGCTAGTGTTGCTGTAAATTTTTAAATTTATTTCACGATCCTTAAACCAAAATAAACAATTATATCATTTTTAATGGCAGACTCAAGACAGCTGTGATTTTACAACTGGTTTCTCACAAAGATTCTACAATTCCTCACCCCGCATAGACAGTAAGGCCATTATTGTGGGGACACTAACTCACACATGAGTGTGTGAGTTCACACACTCATGTGTTTTTTTTTTTTTTTTTGTAGAAACCAAATTTATTAATAGAGTTACTGAGGGCAGTTTGTTAGATATTATCCATAGCTTATGTTGACATCTGATTTTGCAGAGAACTGTATCATTACTTTTATTAAGGTGATTAATACTTCTGCAAGGTAAATTTAGTTCCTTGAAGTAGAACATTTTTTAATTCTCCAATTGGGTTTGGCTTTACTTAGCTATCACAGTCAAATCTCTCTAAATGTATACACGTAACTTGATATAGGCACAAAATTTTTTCGTTGCCTATATTCCTTCTAAGTGTGCTTGCTCTTCATGCTAAAAAATCCAACTTGCAGAAATTTGGCTGCTAGATCAAAATTGTCAGGACCCTTCTATGGGTTCAGCTGACCCCTCTCAGCTGAAGAAAACAGCTGATTGAAAATGTGATTTATTTATAGAACTGCAATATCCAGATACACAGGATAATTAGATAACTTTTTCTTTATTCTAATTCAGTGTTCACTTATTGTGTGCCTACTCTGTGAAAAACACTCTCAGTCACTGAGGTGATGAAACATAATATGCCACTAAAAGAAGTCACAATAAAACAGAAATGGGTAGGGCCGCCTGGGTGGCTCAGTCGGTTAAGCATCTGACTCTTGATTTCCACTCAAGTCATGATCTCAGGGTCAGATCAAGCCCCGTGTTGGGCTTATAAGGTTCTCTCTCTCCTTCTCCAGCTCTGCCCTTCCCCACTCTACCTCTTTCTCTCTCTCTCTCTTAAAACAAAACAAAAACAGAGGTGGGTAGACATAGAAAGTAATCATAAATTGCAAATCATATTTTGTTATTAACAATAAAAACTACCTTCTTATGTACCACATAATGTGCTCAGTACTGTGGAAACAATAGTCCATTTAATATTTTCAAGAGGCAGGGGTAATATTTAAAATATCTAACAATTCTGGGGTGCCTGGGTGGCTCAGTCAGTTAAGCGTCTGCCTTCGGCTCAGGTCATGATCCTGGAGTCCTGGGATCGAGCCCCGCATCGGGCTCCCGGCTCGGCGGGGAGTCTGCTTCTGCCTCTGCCCCTTGCCCTGCTTGTGCGCCCTCTCTCACTCTCACTCTCAAATAAATAAATAAAATCTTAAGAAAAAATAAAATAAAATATCTAACAACTCATAAGGCAGGGGCACCACCCGTCAGAAGATTAAAACCTGGATACATTACACCCCATGCCATTTGTTCAGGTGCTAGCTGTGGGGGTGACATGGACACAGGGCCCCTCAGGCAGAGCTATCCCATGTGCCCCCAGCCGATAGGCCTGAATATGAGACTAGATAATACATGACTCATTATTATTCCCATTTTTCAGATGAGGAAGACTTGAGGCTAAAGGAAATTATTTCCCCATACCCACAAAACTGGGAAGCGTTGCAGCCAGAATTTGATTAACACTGTCTGACTTTTGAGTCTGCCTCTTAATCTCTTTCCATTTGAGCTATGATAATTGGACAAACATTCCTAGGATTAGAAGGAGGAGGAAATGTTCTTATCTGACTGATGGCTTTTGAGGGAGCTGCTGAGAAGCCAGGATTCGTCTGGGACTTCAGTGGGAATCAGATTCAGCACACATTTATATCTGCGATCTAATTGATGGAAGATATGTAAGCACACTCATTTTCCACAGATTTAATCATTCAAAGCTTTGGGTGAGTCATGTATTCTTTTATTTATGCCTCTGACATGATTAAAAGAAGTTCCTTTTAGTACTTAATCCTGAATTAGATATTCCTAAACTCAGTTTCTCAATTTTCAAGGGGCAATTAACTTGATACTTTGATTTAAGCTCCTTTAGTCTGTTAACCTCAATCTTTACAATATTTAAAAGTAGCTTCTCAGATGCCCAAATCTCTGAAAAAGCATTAGATATGAAAAAGAACTCTTTTATTAAATGCAAGGAGAATCCAGAATGTGGGGCCAGGGAGAGGGAATAAGCAAGGAGTTGTCAGTCTGAGAGATGAAACTGATTCACCTTTGACTCCCTGCTCTGCTTGAGACATGGCTGTCCACAGACCCTGCCTGTGCCTTGGTCACCACATTCACCTTGTCCAATCTCTGACTTCGTCATGCCCTAGCCTGCTGACAGGCCTCAGCACCACAATGCTCTCGTGTGGGTGAACGTTTTTTCTGCTTTCCACCTGTTCCCTTTGCCTTTTGCCATTCTCAGCATTGTCAGGGCCTGCTGTGCTCTTGGGGCTGTGGGATGAGAGCCTCTAAGGGCACTAAGCAAATCCCTGAAGACGTGGATGGTAGCACCATGTGTTACTGATGAGTTCTTCGGTATTTGTATTCCACCGGGAAGTGGTCAGGGCTCCTCCATCACCCAGAGGAGTTTAAGAGATTTGTGAGAGCTGGAATTAGGGGCCTTGCATAGTGATTAGCTTCCATTGGGATTCCACCTTAGACTAAGATTTGAGCGCTGCCCACATGCAGGTTGGGGCCAGGTTGTCCCCCAGCCAACCAATGGCCATGTCAACCCCATCATGGCATTTCCCACTGATTTTTGCTCCCCAGCTCCATTACCTAGTCAATTTCTCTGGTAGTTGCTACCTCTAGCTGAGTCTTCCCCCCAGCTTTATGACACATACACTGATGTCACAGTCTTCCCGGCAACAAAGCCCAAGGAAGGACTCTCCATCCAGCCAATGCATACTGAGATGGCATTAAAGGTGTATTTGTGGAAATCAGTTAACAAAAGGAAGAAAAAATTGGTATAGAATTTATTTGGCAGAAAAAGTGAAGGCATAGCTTACAAAAATCAAAAGCATGCTCAGTAAATTTGTTAATGCCCAAAGTTATATCTTATTTTATCTTTGTATCTTCAGATTAACTCATAGTGTCTAGTATATAGATATCATTCAACAATCGCATGCTGAATTAAACTGATAATATTTGTGCAAATCTGTATACGCAAGAGAAAATGCCAGCAGAGCAAGAAAAACTAGGGTCTGCGGAGAGATAATAGGAATTTGGCAGTAAAAGGGTATTAATTAAATATGCATGAAAGAATCAACAAGACACAGATAAGAAACTCACAGAGTAGCGAGTGAAATCAGTTAGAATCAGAATTTCTATATATTTAGACATGCATGATTTTACCCACCCCGCTCCTTCACCGCACTCAGTATCTCAGGCAGGAGTGGAGAAAGAATATGGCTATGGGAACATGAATCAGAACAAAAAATAGGGATGTCATAGTATCTTGAAAATGGGTTATCCTCAATATGCAGGTACGTCTTCTGGGTAGTTCCATATGGATTTTTTGTTACACCTCATAATAAACATTCCCAAACCCTAAATTTTCTTCTCTTCCTTGTCTAAACTGACTTTCTCAGTCAACAGAACCACCACTTTTGCAGCTGCTATGGACCACACATAGAGAAGCATGACTGCATTTGATTTTCACAGTAGTCACGTTAAGTAGGAAATCATTAGCCCATTTCACAGATAAGGCAATTGAAGTTTATGGAGGTTTCAGATATACAGTTTCATCACTGGCCTCCAAGCCGATGCTATTAACTGCTGTGTTAACAATTGCTTTTCTCTTGTAAAAGCAGTTTGTTTGTACCTCTAACTTAGTGTGCATTTGATTTTGCTTGCTTTGTTTATTATTTGTACTTCTCACTCCTTTATTGCAAGCTCCTTGAAGATTAAAAAAGGGCTGCGTCCTTATTATTTTTGACAATCCTTAGCAATGAGGACTAGAACGGGATGATTTGCACATATTAAGTGCAATAATTACTGGTGAATGAACAAGAAGCTGTATTTTTATAAACACTATAGTAGACTTCTTCACTTGTCAGCAGCTAAAATCCAAATTTGTCTAAACATGTCAGATTCCTTTCTCAATAAAATAGAACTGGTAAATAAAATTTAGCTAGTGACTAGCTCTTGGTCCATTCATTTTCTCAAAAGCAAAGATCAGAGAGGTTGTTGCTTGTCTAATGATGCAGTGAAATCTAATGGACAAAATAAGCAGGATCTATAGTCCCACAATTTTTCCCATTGCCTGTCACAATCCAGGGCTCCAGGGAATTTCTGATAATCACAACTTTGTTATTATTAAAGACCCCATTGTTTCCAAACTGTCAGCTAGTGAAAGAATAGGGTTCTGAGACATACAGCATCTTTAATTGGAGCAGCTCTATTTTATCTGCTCTAAGTATTATACTGCCAAGTTGCTTAAATAAATTATTTCACAAGTCGGTATGTTTTATTTTTTTTTAATTTTTTAGAGATTTTATTTATTTGACAGAGAGAGACAGCGAGAGAGAGAACACAAGCAGGGGGAGTGGGAGAGAGAGAAGCAGGCTTCCCGCGGAGAAGGGAGCCCGCTGCGGGGTTTGATCCCAGGGGAAGAGATCATGACCTGAGCTGAAGGCAGACAATTAACGACTGAGCCACCCAGGCGCCCCACAAGTCACTATGTTTTAAAAGCCTTGCTATAGGAAGTTTGGTTCACCATTCCTGAGGAGACGACTACCGTAACCAGCCACTTTGAATTATCATGTGCTCAAAGATATATTTTCCTCTGTCCCAAAGCTAAAAGTAGGCTCCCTAGCTCCTTTCTGCAGCCCTACAACATGATCGTGATCATCCATTTCTGACACCTGTAATCCTAAGAGGAGATATTATATACATGTATATATGCATATGTGTGTGTTGTGTGTGTGTGTGCAATAGATATTTGTGTCTGCATTTAAAAGGAATTGATGCAAAAAAATGTTGGTTCCATACAGTGTAATTATCCGACTCCTAGTGCCGTGACTCAAATCTGTTCTGGAGAATCCCACAACGTTACAGTTCTACCTTGAGAAATGGGGAGGGGCTTGGACCACTCTGAGATCCTGGAGATCGTAGCCAATAAGTACCAATTTGGGAAAAATAAGAATTCTTGTTCTGATGCTTTTAAAGATTCACTGGATGTTGAGTAGACTCCTAGTAGCTGCTTTGTGGAGTTGCAACCATCCATATGCCACTATTGATCTATTAATTGCATTACTTTTCAACATCTCAAATCTGTCAGCTCTTAACCTAAATCCTAGTCATTTTTAGGTAGCACGTAAAATCCATATTAGACCACTGATGGGTAGTTTATTAGTGTCATGCCTAGTGTATATAATACCTGCTGGGCTTAGCTGAAAATGCACCGTGGCTTTGGATACAATTCATTATACATTGCACACGGGAGCCTGGCCTTTCTAGATCACACAAGCACTTTCAGTCCTAATCAGTTTGGTTATATGAGATTGTAGTATATGACGTAAACTATAAAAGCTGCTTTGGTTTCTAAAAACAGGACATTTTAGTCGTGCAAATACCCATAAATCAGGCCCCATGTCAGTATCTTAGCAATTACATTAATTGAATATTGACCTTTAAAGTAAATCCTTTTAGTGATTCTAGTCATCTCATTTATAGGAGTTCTTCCTGATGTAGTTTTATCTTTAGTTGAAAGAAATGTTACCTTAAAATATTATCATTATTTTTACAAGTATTGCTTTCTACATTTACAAAGCTAATTCCCTCTTTTAGTTAATTTCATTTTGCAAATATGGAAGCCTCTTCTTCATTAGCATGTTACTTATGCGTCACTTTTTACTGGTGTGTTCTTTGCAGGGTTTTGTTTGTATTACTGTTGGGAAGACAGTGCTGTGCCTGTAGTTTAAGCTGTCCTGTTCTGCTTCTATGTAACTGATTCCTTCTTTAGGGCAACATTATATTTAAACAGTGATGGGTAAGTAACATCATAAAGAATGTTACCTTGAGGTGTGAGGAATGTCAATTAAGGCCTCTTCTGAATAAAATGAGTAGAGCAAAGAGGTAACATATGTTTTGAGAATAAAAAGAATGTGAGAAATTTATAAGAATAACATAAAAATGTTATTTTTGACTGAATTTTTATAACCTTGAATATTTCTGCATTTAACAAAAGGTGTACTATTGCAAGGATCTAACGATCTAAAGCCTTTGAGTATTACCTAGCTCCCCATTTAAACCAAAACATCCTTGAAAGCACTGTTAAAGCTACTATAGGCCAGCTCTGTGGGTATAATTCTTCCACTAATTAGGCTTCACCTTTGTATCACTTTCTTCATATGTGATCTGTATCGATTGCTAGAGATAATCTCCAATTTCCATGTCCATTTCCAGTTTAGAAATGCCCAATGTCGGGTAAAATACATGAATACTCTTTGGAAAAATATTTCAATTTCTGAATATCTCCTTAAATAAATCTCTTTCTTTAGTTGTTTCAAGCCTTTCCACTCAAATTGTCTCGCTTTTCATCCCCAAGGACATCGTGTTATCACCTGTCATATTAATTTTCTCTGTAGGCTCTTGCAATTACTCCTTTGCAATTTCCCTGTTGGCATAAAACAATTCACCTGTTTATTTGTCATTTTTTCTACCTCTGTTCTTGATCCACAGTTTGTTTTTGTTTCTCCTTTCCGTATATAGGCCAACTCCAGTGATTTTGATTCCTGCCAAAATTAGTTACTTCTGTGAGTTACTTGACTGAAACTCCCTTCATTTATATTATAAAAAGTAATAGCATTTGGAAGGCAAAAAAAGTCATTTCAGAAAGTGCAAAGGATTTTAAAACAAAGAACAGGACAAACGCTTTCAAGACCTAAAAGCTCGGCTTTGCCGTGGGCACGGATTCAGGTTAATCACTGAACATTGACTTTCAACACTAAACACCCAGTTTCCATATAACTTCTACCATTTATTTCTGATTAGATGTATATTACTTTAATTATTTGAAATAAAAACCCCTCGGTCATAGTCAAAGAAATGGACACTAAATGATGCTAAAGAGGATAGTGATGTGAATGAGGAAAGAACAGCCCTTCTGTTGCCTGCCCTTCAGTCACTAAAGACGTCAGAGGCATTTACTGACCTCAGTCTTAGTGAGGTGGTTCTTGAATATTGGTTTATGGGGTAAGTAAGAGAGAAACAACAAGAGAGATTTGTTTTTTATCCTCTGAGCTCACCTGACTCTGAGGTGACACATTGCTATTATAGCAGATTCTGTTAATTCATTTGATTTGTCACATATTTTTGGTGGCACTTTCTCATAAATTTGACAGAGTAAACCAAAGCACAGGCATTTAAATCAAGCGCTATTAGAAAATACACAAATGTAAGAAAGATTCCAGTCTTAAGGAATGCTCATATGGAAGCACAAAACGTCACTATAAAAAGTGATCAAGAGGGGCGCCTGGGTGGCTCAGATGGTTAAGCATCTGCCTTCAGCTAGGGCTGTGATCCCAGGGTCCTGGGATTGGGTCCCATGTCCGGCTCCTGGCTCAGCGGGAAGACTGCTTCTCCCTCTGCCTCTCCCCCTGCTCGTGCTCTCTCTCTCTCTGTATCTCTGTGTCTCGAATGAATAAATAAAATCTTAAAAAAAAAAAAAGTGATCAAGAAATAGCATCAGCAAAATGACAGGGTATGCAGCTCCAAGTGCCTGCCCCGCATCAGAAACATCAAAAAACAAAAACAAAAACAAACCCAGAAATTGTCAGAACCAACTTTGCCAGAGCTCTGGAAAATAATCAGAGGTTTACAGCAACCCAAAGACTGTTGTATCCAGAAAAAAAGGCACCTTGAAGATGTTAGGAAAACTTTGTGGTATTTTTCACCTGCCTTTGCCCCACACCCTCTCCCTGTCCTGTAAGCTGACTTGTAGTCAGCAGCTTGTGTTCCCGCTGTGGGACTGTGAAATCTTAGTCCCTGACTACAAAGGGAAGAGAACAACCCTCATTTGCAAATTATCAGCTGGGGTCAATTCAAGTCCAAAAGCAGGAAAAAGTCAATGCCCCAGCTCAAAGGCATTCAATCAGGAGAAATGCGCTCTTACTGGTAAGAGGGTTCTTCTTTTCCTTCAAGTTAGGCCTTCAACTCCACATTAGGGAAGACAGGCTGCTTTACTTACTATATGATTTAAATGTTAAGCTCATCCAAAGTCACCCTCACAGCAATACCCAGAAAAATGCTTGATAAATATCTGGAGAAACTATGGACCAACCAAGCTGACACATAAAAACCAACACAATGCTCATATACAAATACAAGAGGCTTAATGAACCTTATAGGATAAATCCAAAAAGACATATGCTAAGACACATTACAACCAGACTGTTGAGAATCTAAGGCAAAGATCTTCGAAGCAGCGGCAAAAGCTACTTACTCATCACATATGAGGGATCTTCAATAAGATTATAAGTAGATTTTTCAGAGAAACCTTGGAGACCAGAACGTAGTGGGAGGATATATTTAAAGAGATAAAATTTAAAAATACATATTGACTGAGAATTCTATATCCAACAAAACTGTTGTTCAAAGGTGAAAGAGAAATGAAGACATTCCCAAATGGACAAAGCTGAGGCACTTCATTACCGTTAGACCTGCCGTATAAGAAATACTAGTGGGAGTCTTTCCTGTTAAAACCAAAGGTCACAACACAGTAAATCAAAGCCATACAGAAAGATGAAATTCTCTAGTAAAAGTAAATATGTGGACAAACATAAAAACCTACATCATTGTAATTTGGTATGAAACTCCACTCTTTTATTATTTTGTGGGATTTAAAAGACAAAAAATATAAAAAATAATTATAAATCTATGTTTATGAATACACAGTGTATACAGATATAATATTTATCATCAATAACATTAAGTGGAGGGGGTGGAGTTTTAAGGAGTAGTCATTTTTAATGCATTTCTGTATGCATTTGAAGTTAATTTATTTTACATTTAAAATAAATTGTTATAACTTTCAGATGTTTTATGTAAGCCCCAGGGTAACCACAAAGAAAATATCTATGCAACATGCATAAAAGAAAATAACAAAGGATCAAACCATGTCACTACAAAAAAAAAAAATAAATAAATAACTAAATGTAATGGAAGACAGTAAGGAAGTAAATTGATAGGCAAAAAAGTTATAAGATAAACAGATAATAGAAAACAAAATGGTAATAGTAAATTTTTTCCCTCTCAGTAGTTACTTCAAATTATAATGCATTTAACTTCTCAATCAAAAGACAGAGATTAGAAGAATGGATTAAAAAAACCAGGATCCAACCTTGTACTGTCTACAAGAGACTAACGTTAGATCTAGACATACAATTAGGCTGAATGTCAAACATGCGAAATTACATTCTATGCAAATATTTACCAAAGAACAGTAGCAGTAGTGCAGTAGCTATACTAATATCAGACAGAGAAGATTTTAAGTAAAAACAGTTCTAAGAAACAGAGGAGTGAATTATATCATGTAGAAGTGTCAACATCAGGGGCACCTGGGTGCATCAGTAGGTTAAGCATCTGCCTTTGGCTCAGGTCATGATCTCAGGGTCCTGGGATTGAGCCTGGCATGGGGCTCCCTGCAGGGAGCCCACTTCTCCCTCTCCCTCTGCCCTTCCCCACTACTCGTGTTCTCTCTCACTTGCTCTGCTCTCTCTCTCAAATAAATAAATAAAATATCTTAAAAAAATGCCATTGAAGATGCAACATGCCAAAATTTATGGGATTCAGTGAAAGCATTGCTAGCAGGGCCATTTATAGCTGTAAATGCTTATATTAAAAAAAAAAAGGCTCTCAAACTGAAAACCCAAATTTACAACTTAATGAACCAGCAATAAAAGAACAAACTAAATTGAAATCCAGAAGAAGAAAATTATAACAATTAGAACAGAGATAAATAAAATTAAGAATTTTTTTTAAAAGCAGAGAAAATCTATAAAACCAAGAGTAGGTTCTTGGAAAAGATCAACAAATTTGACAAACCATTAGGTAGATTGATTAAGAAAAAAAAGAGAGGAGACTCAAATTGCTAACATTAGAAATGAAGAGGGGGACATTGCTACCAATGTTTATTTTATAGAAATAAAAAGAATTATAAGATATTATGTTTACATCAAAAATTGGATCTCCTAGAAGAAATTAAAATCCTAGAAACACACAATTTACTAATTGAATTATGAATAAAAATAAATAACAAATTTATAACTAGAAAGGAAATTTAATCAGTGATCAAAACCCTCTCAAAAAAGGAAACCTCAGGACTGGTGAATTAAAATATATATATATATATTTAAAGAAGAATTAACACCAATCTTTTTTAAACTCTTCCAAAAATTACATAGGCGGTAATATTTCTGAACTCTAAGATGTCAGAGCCATGGTTAAATATTTTTGTTTTCTGATCCTTATATCATCTGTAATAGTTGCAAGCAATAAACATGTTCCAGATATTTTATGCACAGTATAAATTTATTAAGTGACTATAGAGTAAAAGCAACTAATATTCATTTGGTACCTAATGTGTGTCAATGAAACCCTACAAGATGGGAATTACCATCCTTACTTTACCAATGAGAAAGTGAAAGATGGAAAGATTAAATAATGTGCAAAAATATCACATACGTGTACAAATGATAAATATTTAAATCAGGCTCCGCTAGTCCCAAACCTGTGCTCTTTGGCTAGTGATACTCAAATTTGAAGCTTTGTCAGAATTCTTTGGAGGACATGAGAATTTACGGGTTGCTTTTCTCTCACTCCTTCCCCCTCACCTCCAACTCCCAAAGTTACTGATTCAGTAGGTCTGAAGTCAGACTGAGAGGTTACATTTCCATCAAGTTCCCAGGTAATGCTGTTGCTGCTAGTCTAGCGAAGCTTGAGAACATTTGCTCTTGAGAACTATGCCAGGAGAACCAGATAGCCAGACTCAGGGCTTATGAAGCGGCTTCGGTGACCCAAATCACAAGTAGAATCCCATGGGGACTTCAGTAACCACCACCAGTCCTACCACCACAGCAAGGGCTGGAATAAGCATGTGCTTCACACACACCTGCTGTTCCTTTCCACACTCCCGATGTTCTCCTGAGGTGCCACTTTTCCTGAAACAGCACTGCCTGGACAGAACATTTTTGTGTGTGTGGTTCCCATCTCTTTGCATCCCACAATCCCTATCCATGGTCCAAGATGGGTTCATGAGATTGGGTGGAACGTGGGGTCCCATTCCCTTGTCCTTGTTCATAAAAAGTTGCTCAAAGCTTATCTCTGTCACTTTCAGAATCTTTAGTCGATTGTGGGTTCATGGGTTGTTTTGATGAACAAGGTTTATAAGGCATGGGTTTCAGACATTAAGCTTGCAAAAGAATGACAAACATCCACTACAATTCTCTTACCTACTAAGTGGTAAACAGAATATAATTTTAATCATTTTAAAAATCTTCATAGTTGGGGCCCCTGAGTCGCTCAGTCATTAGGCATCTGCCTTCGGCTCAGGTCATGATCCCAGGGTCCTGGGATCGAGCCCGGCATCCGGCTCCCTGCTCAGCAGGAAGCCTGCTTCTCCCTCTCCCTCTGCTTGCTGCTCCCCCTGCTTGTGCTCACTCTGTCTGTCAAATAAATAAATAAATAAAATGTTTTAAAATAAAAAACAAAAAATAAATAAAAATCTTCACAGAGCAAAAATGGTGTGCCAGAACCATAAGGCACTGTAAATACAATGTTCATAGGAAATGACCCGGCCTTTTTTATCCCTACTCCTGGGAAAAGTAAGGAATGTGGTTATATGATTGATTCACGGTCACATGTGTAGCAAGATTTGAGCAGAGACCAGGCTTCGGGTTCTAATCACCATAAATTCTAGATTCCCTGAAGTTGCTTTTCTCACTGTGTGCCTGCTTACCTTTTTTATAGTGGAGGCACTTATATTAACTCTATTTCAATCATTTCTGGAAACCAATATCTACTCTCAAGCATTTCAGAAGGAATGACTCTGTATAGCTGTGTAGTATTTATGACTATTTGATTACATGGAACAGAATCCAACTCTGCCTAACATAAGGGAACATTTTATTGGAAGGAAATGGATAGTTGATGAAATCCAATCCAGGCTTACAGAAAACAGGAACCAGGAGAACCCTAAAGTAAAGTCTTTTAGGGGCACCATTGTCAGAATCAAATTTTCTGACTACTGTTTTTGGAGGTACAATATTTTCACCTTGCTAAGATTCAAATCTTGAAGTGATTCCCATCATCTTGTCAGGCCCCTAGACAGAACAGAACCAGCCCTAGTTCAGGCGTCAGACCTGGGAGACAGAGGGGTGTTTTCAAAGGCAGATTTGAATGCTGATACCCAAAGAGGATGCATGGCAGGCAGGAAGAACATAAAGTTTGCTCTTTCCCTAACCTTCTTCTGTTCTGTATTACTGGATATAATGAATGTCCTCAATCAAACAAAAGATCAATATATTAAACTTAAAAATATTCCTGCGTGATAGCTATCTGCTCATCAATTTCTCTCTTATGTTTGCTTTCTCTGGAAAGATGTGTTCGGATGGGAACGGCATGGTAAGCTTCTCATGAATAAAGTATTTCAAAAACTAAGATGTTTATAACACATTTGCTACAATTCTAAAGTCCTTTAGAAGAAAAAGAATGAATAAAATTCCAGTTTCTATAGTCACAGTGTATTTATCATTATTTTATGAGTAGTTTATCCCACACCTTTAGCTTCTAATTTTTTTCTGCCTCTTTTTTCACTAATAGAATGGTATTACTTTGTTTTGAACTAACATTTTATGGCAGTACTTAAACACTTTCATTCTAATCAGACAATAAAATGGTGCACATAAAAATTGTTAGGCAAAATATTTAACCAAATAACAAAAATGTTTAACAAAATTATATCCCATTATAGTCCTATTCTAAAACCTGAAAGTACCTATTACTGATAATGCAGTTATTATTTTGGGATTCAAAAGGAAATTTTTCTAGAGGGTTTATCTTTATTCATTAATATTCCTATTTTATATATCCCTGAGTCCAAAATAGCAGGAAAAACTATTAAAAATTTGCTTTAAAGCAATGCTTCCATATGAGATAATCACTTCTCTTAATGCTAAAGACATAAATGTTTTAGAGCTATCACGAAATCTGTCAGGGGTACAGGGACACAGTAAGTGGCATACTGAGCTGCATATGGACCAAATGGTACATTTCCTAGTATTTATTTTTAAATATTTAATGTAATATGTTTATTTTCCAGGTGGATTTGTATAGACTATCAATTAAGAGTTGTTTGTTCCTATTATTTAAGCTCAAATAAGAATAAACTAGATAAAATACTTGGTGCATGGTATATAAAAAAAAAACAAACCTGAGGAAAAACAAAATACCTTGACCATTTATTATTCACATAACATTTGAAATCATCTGTATGGAGACTTCTTTTCAAATATAGCATACTCACTTGACTTTTTTCACTATCATTAAAGTTTTCTTTTGGCTAAGAAAACACCGAAGTACAAATATACCAATAAAGTCTAACCTTAGAACCCTCACATCTTAGAAACAAAGATTTCTTTAAAGTAAATATTTAGGGGCACCTGGGTGGTTCAGTCATTAAGAGTCTGCCTTCGGCTCAGGTCATGATCCCGGGGTCCTGGGATCGAGCCCCGCATTGGGCTCCCTGCTCGGGGGGGAAGCCTGCTTCTCCCTCTCCCACTCCCCCTGCTTGTGTTCCCTCCCCTGCTGTGTCTCTCTCTGTCAAATAAATAAATAAACTCTTTAAAAAAAATAACGTAAATATTTACCATAACGTTTGTCCATATAACCTTGGCCTTGACTAAGTTGGACTTAGAGAGAAAATTAGAGGAACTTCAACTGCAGGCACTAATTGAACAATAAAGGATGTCCCCAAGGAATGCAGTTTAGATAATGGTGTTGAATCAGGAAAAAGAAACCTACCTCTATTGATATGGGGTGGTATCTTCAGCCAAGAGGTTCTGTCTAGGGAGAGGATTTACAGGAGTCTAGGATGGTGGTTGTTCTGAGCTCAGCAGTGTCTTGGTAGAAGAACCCACATGTGTTTGTATATGTCTGTGTGTCTGCTTGCATGTGTTTGAGAGGGTCAACAGAGATTGACACCTCGGTTAAAACAGAATCCCAGCCTTTATCCCAAGGGGAGGGACAAACATGAACCCCTCAAAATCAAGAGAATAGGTCATCCTGCTAATCCTGCTCCTCGGTCTTGGGAAGTCTATTTTGAGGTCAGGAGCCTGAGCTGAAGCTCAGTCGCAACAACATGGAGATTAAAAATTACCTCATGAAAGTTTTAGGAGCTCACCTTGCCTATTTCTGACCTAGGGCAATAGAGTAATTCTCAAATTTCAACTTCTAGACAAGATCTTACAACATAGTGCTATTTATTTTCTCAATGACTCAGAATATAGTTTGTCATGAATCCATATAGATGGAGATTCCCGCAGCTAAAAAGTGTGAGGTCAGAAAGGGCTGATAAAATACAGGGAGTAAATTGATGTACTCTATTAGCTATGCATTAGATTTGGAGATTTATAGGAAAAAGTGAAAGCAACAGTTGCATGTGCCTTCTCACCAAATCCATTATCTCCCCACGATTATTCTCCTCCCATTGCGTGTGATTAATGGTTACACCACGTAGTAACTCATCTAAGTTGGAGACCTGGATGACCTAGTGGACTTCCATTTCTTCTGATTCTTCAAATCCAGCTGACCCCTAAATCTTGTGAACTCTACTCCCTTCAGACCTCAAAAATTTGTCTGCTCTTTTTTTTTTTTTTTTCCTCACTTCTTTGTCAAAAAGTCATCCCATGCTGTCATTGGAGGGTCATCTCTGCACTCAGGGACATGAGTCTCACCTATGTCTGATATACATAGCATTTAGATGAAACTTTGGGCTTCAGAGTTGATGCTGGAATAAGTTAAGATGTTTGGGATGGAATGAATGTATTTACATGTGAGAAGGACATGAATTGGAGTGAGCAGGGGTGGAACCCTATAGATTGAATTGTGTCCCTCGCAAAATTCATATGTCCAAGCCCAACCCCCATGTGACTGTATTTGGAAATAGGGCTTATCAGGAAGTAACTAAGGTTAAATGAGGTCATAAGGGTGAAACTAATTTGGGGCGCCTGGGTGGCTCAGTCATTGGGCGTCTGCCTTCGGCTCGGGTCATGGTCCCAGGGTCCTGGGATCGAGACCCACGTCGGGCTCTCTGCTCAGCAGGGAGTCTGCTTCTCCCTCTCCCACTCCCCCTGCTTGTGTTCCTCTCTCTCCGTGTCTCTCTGTCAAATCAATGAAAATCTTTAAAAAAAAAGGTGAAACTGATTTAATAGTATTAGCGTCCTTGTAAGAAGAGGTGCCAAGTGCTTGCTCTGTGCACAGTGAGAAGGCAACCACCTGAAAGCGAGTAAGCGAGGTCTTGGAGAGAACCCTGGTCTTAGACTCCTAGCCTCCAGAACCATGAGAAAGCACCAGTCTCCTGTTGAAGCTGCCCAGCCTCTGGTATTTTGTTATGTCAGCCTGACCTGATTAATACACATACTTGAGGACCTTCATTTCCTATGTCCCTGTCCTTACCTATTACCACAGTCCTGCATTAATAATATTCTTCAGCATATTAAATTGCTCAGAGATCTTCAAATGAGGTGTTTTGTTTTGTTTTGACAACTTTGTGTTTTGATACTACTCTTTTCCTTCTGGAAAGAGTCTTTTTTACTTTGCTTTCCTAATAAATGTTAGTCCATTAAGACTAAGCTAGAGATTCTTTCCCCAGAATAAAGCCATTTGGCACTGAGTAATGTATAGAATTGTCGAATCACTATATTGTACACTTGAAACTAAGGTAACACTGTGTGTTAACTATACTGGAATTAAAATTAAAGAATACAAATTTAAAAAAAAATGGGATTCTTTATTTACAGGCCTCTAGAGTGTGAGCTAGTTGGTGCAGTGTGCTTTGGAGTTGAACAGACCTATGTTCTCATTCTAACTCCATAACTGATTACCCCTACCATTGTCCAGAGTTAGATTTATTATCCATGCATTTGCTTTATCTCCACACCCCACTTTACCTCATTCTCAATAAACAAATAAACAAGGAAAGAGATTGTTCCAGTAAACTGACCAAGAGCAGAGCTTCCTCCGAGAGGAAGCCCCATGCAGGTGAGGGGTTTACACCCTTCCGGATAGGATGCGGATCAAGGAGGCATAGCGTTTCCCCTTAACTCGTCACCCTGGAGAAGGAGCACTTCTGCAAGAGGGAGGGCAGACTGGTGGGATAGCCCAGGGTCACGAACACAGCTATAACCCCAGGCCTTTAATGCCGAGCAAAAAGAGTAAGTGGGCACATTCCCGGGTAACAGGTGAGAGAGGCCGTTAGCTTATGGACCCAGCTAAAACCCAACCAACCCCCTTCCAAACCTCAATGATGTGCTGGTCAGACAAAGAGGGACAAAGCAAATGAGTCATCCCAGGCTGGCTGCAACCCTGAGGCCTAGGGAAGGCATATAGCACCTGCACCGACACCTTTGAGGTCCAATGTAAGAAGGCCTCATGAACTTCTGCTTGAATCTTGGTCTTCCTCTGTGAGATCAGAAATGTGGTTCTAAGACGTGGAGGGTAGGCCCCACAGAAATGCAGAACTATCCCCTCAGGGGACCACTCACACCTTGTCTTGGAGACAGTGGAATTCAACAGATTTGTCTCAATGGCGTGTTTTCACAACAAGCATTTCTGGGGGAAAGTTTCCCCCCGGATTTCTGCCCTGTGCGCATAGATGTGTCCTTGAAGGGCTGGTTTCAAGGATGTCTTGCATCCTTCCTCCCTGGCATGGGGCCCTTTCCAGGACAGAAAATGTTGGATTTTATGATCTGAGACTCTTATGCTTTGGGCAAAAAGACTGTAACAGGCTTGGCTTCAAGGTTAAATATTTAATGAACAAAATGTATCTATCTGCTTTTAAGGGTGATAGAGCAATTTATCCATGAAGTCCGCAGGGCTGGAGGTAGGTGACATGCATCTGGATTTGTGTCGGTAATTAGTGGTCCACGCTAGTCACATATTAACAGCTGGCTACTGTAGGCATAGACTGTTCCTTGACATATAGGGATTTTTGAGAGTTTATTTAGATGTGCTTTCCCAGGCGCTCCCTTCCCCATTTCAATTTGTATCTCTAGGTCTCGTGATATATGTTCATTTATTAAATGACCAAGTCACTGTTATACATTTCAGAGTGCAAAGAAGCCAAGGGATGGGATACAAAAATTTTAGCATAAACAATCTTCTGCTAAAAAAAATTTAAAGTTTATTTGATGTGACAGATAGGACAAACTGCCCACACACTGCGTCCCTCCCACAGCACCATCATCCTTTACCTTATAAGAAACATGCACGGAGAGGGCCCTGGGTGGCTCAGTTGGTTAAGTGTCTGACTTTGGCTTAGGTCACGGCCCCAGGGTCCTGGGATCGAGCCCTGCATCGGGCTCCCCACTCAGCGGGGAGTCTGCTTCTCCCTCTCCCTCTGCCTGTCGCTCTGCCTACTTGTGCTCTCTCTATCTCTCTGTCAAATAAATGGATTAAAAAAAATCTTTAAAAAAAATGAAAGAAACATGCACGGAAACCAGGATTAACTTAAACCAGCCCTCCTGCCAGGGAGTTCTTGAGGCCTGCAGCCAACCCGCCCTGGTCCATCGGTCTTAAGGAGAAGTTTACTGATGAGGTTCTAGGAGAGATTTTCTTCCTGAATAAAGACTTATTCTAAAACATGTGGCTCTTTGTCCTGGGTGCCTGTGTGTGCTGGGAACTGCCAAAGCTCTCTGTCCAAGAGGAAGACACCCCCAAATCAGAAAGGCAGAGCAGGGGAATGGGGAGCAATTGGCTCATGAGTTCATCATCCCTGGGAGCCCCCACTTCTGGGTTTCAGGATATGTGAATCTAGGAACTCCTCTCATCGCCCTTTTGGAAGTGGGGTTTCTGGCCCTCATATGATGCGGACTTGTCTTTTGTGAGAAACGAGGAAATCAGGGATGAACGGGTAACTCTATTTGCACATTTGCCTAATTTCACTGATAATGCTTAGGTTGCGACACTGTCTCAGTGAAGAGAGAGAAGGTACCCCATTATAAATTTCTTAGTCATAGCTTCATATTACACTCACACCCACATAATCTTGTAAAAGTGATCACATGCAATGCTTTGCTAATTAATGTTAAGAGTAGTAATAGGTTGAATTGTGCATGTGAGTGTGTGTGTGTGTGTGTGTGTGTGTGTATAAATCAAAAGGGGCAGAAATATTTATTTTCACAAGAGGAATGACTGTAAGTAAAAAGGGGACATTGTGCAGAAAAATAATGCTTAGCATACAGGAGAAAATGTCTTTCGACCCCAGGGATGAACAGAAGGCTTTCACAGAAACATTTATATAGCAACGCTTCACATGGAAGTTTAAGATTTTTAAAAGTAGCTTTTGTTGTAAAATGATTTTTTTAAAGATTTTTTAAAATTTATTTATTTGAGAGAGAGAATGAGAGATAGAGAGTATGAGAGGGAAGAGGGTCAGAGGGAGAAGCAGACTCCCTGCTGAGCAGGGAGCCCGATGTGGGACTCAATCCCGGGACTCCAGGATCATGACCTGAGCCGAAGGCAGACGCTTAACCAACTGAGCCACCCAGGCGTCCGTAAAATGATTCTTGATACCTGAGATACTACTTCATTCTCCAGAGACTCATCATTTTCTTTCATTAACTCTTTCAACTTGAAATATTTGTTTTATTTTAATTCTTTCTGTTCCTTGAATGTTTTAAAATATTTTATCATTTTTTCTTTCCATCAAATGCAATGAGTCCCTTCATATTTAGGATCTGTTCTTTTGAAAACTTTCTCTTTTTTTCTTCTTTTTCTTTTTTCCCCTTCTCTGAGTTACATATCAGAGACACAACAATACCTACCTGCAAAACTCCAGTGTGAGATTTTCATATATGGGCATGAGAGCTCTTCAATATCCCTTTTTCCATTTGCTGTTTGTATTGCTCAGTGTAGGAGAGGGGGTCACATTTCACTCTGCTTTCTGGCCTTCTTTGAAATTTATTTAAAATGGAAATGATAAGATTTTCAGATTCTGATTCAATGCAGTTGTAATAGCAATACAAGGCAAATTATTTTTCGTCTTTCCAGTGATTTCTGCATGATGTGTTATGTTTTCAAAAAATTATGAAATATTCTTATCAAATCCATCTTTGATTTTTGAGAATCACTTGAGATCAGTTTGTCTGTGACTAAGTGTGGAATGCCCCACCAAGGCATTTGTTCCTGTTGCTTTTTGAAACTTTATTATATTTAATCCAAATATCAACTGATAAAATAATTTGCCTATATTTTATAAGGTTTATTAACTCTCATTTGCTTCCAAATGTCATTCCATACATTATTTCATTCATTTTACAATATCTCATGATTTAGGGGTGCCTGGGTGGTTCAGTCATTAAGCATTTGCCTTCAGCTCAGGTCATGATCCCAGGGTCCCGGGATCGAGCCCCACATCCAGCTCCCTGCTCTGCGGGAAGCCTGTTTCTCCCTCTCCCACTCCTCCTGCTTGTGTTCCTGCTCTCGCTGTGTCTCTCTCTGTCAAATAAATAAATAAAATCTTTAAAAAAACCTCGTGATTTAAATATTATTAAATACACCATTACTGTCCTTTGATTCTCAAACCTACACATCATCAGTTAATTTTACGTTGTTTTGAATTGTTTTTCTATTATTAATAGGAGAGGGGCCAAATGTACTGGGGGAGCTGTGCCGGCAACTGTGGGTGAGGGGTGTTCACTGGGGGCTTGTGATCAGGAAGCAGTGTTTAAAAGTACAAGTATCTGGGGCGCCTGGGTGGCTCAGTCGTTAAGCGTCTGCCTTGGGCTCAGGTCATGATCCCAGGGTCCTGGGATCGAGGCCTGCATCGGGCTCTCTGCTCGCTGGGGAGCCAGCTTCTCCCTCTGCCCCTTCCCCTGCTCATACTCTCTCTCTCTCTGACAAATAAATAAAATTAAAAAAAAAAAAAAGTACAAGGATTTATTTTACAGAAATGCAAATGAGGGCACAGACACTTAAATAAATATATTTGCAAGATTGTTTATAATAGAAAATAATAGATGAGTAACTTAAATGCACCGTTCCAGAAAGAAGGAAAGTAGAATGAGCCCGTATGAGGGAATATTATGCAACTCTAATCAGAATGAGAGAGAACTATAGGTATTATCTTAGAAACACCACGATATGTTGTTGAACAGCAGTAGCAATAAAAAGATCCGAAAATTCTTCTCTTCCTCTCTCTTCTGTCTACCTTTCTCTCTCTCTCTGTTGTTTTGTGTAAACACACACACGAATAGCATATACACATATTTATGATCGCAGTGTAAAAAACAGCGCCAAGAAACAAAAAAACAAAATGATTTAGAAGGCCTCAAGGTGGTCAAAAGTACAAACTTCCAGTTAAAAGATAACTAAGTTATACGGTTGTCATGTACAGCACAGGGGCCAATAGTTAACACAAACTGTATGTTTGAAAGGTGTTAAGAGGGATGCCTGGGTGGCTCAGTCGGTTAAGCGTCTGCCTTCGGCCCAGGGTCCTGGGATGGAGTCCCTCCTCCGGCTCCTTGCTCAGCCAGGAGCCTGCTTCTCCCTCTGCGTCAGATGCCCCCAATCGCTTGTGTGCTCTCTCTCTCTCTCAAATAAATAAATTAGATCTTAAAAAAAAAAAAAGAAAGTTGGTAAGAGAGTAAATCTTAAAAGTTCTCATTATAAGAAAAAAATAATTTGAACCTGTGAGTGGTGACGAATGTTAACTAAATGTATCATGGCAATCATTTTATAATATATACAAACATCAAATCATTATGTTGTAAAATTAAATGCAATGTTATATGTCAATTATATCTCAATTTGAAAAATAAGATTAAAAAAATGTAAGTGCAATTAAGCTAAATGAAAAAGCACACCTGAGAAAAAATAAGATAAACTAGACAATTTTCTGAAGATAGATTACCATATGTTAGACAATGAAATCTCAACCTCTTGCAGGTTCTTTTCTTTCTTTGTTTTTGTTTGTTTGTTTGTTTTTAATAAGAAATTCTCATTCTCAGATGCACATTATAAAGACTGCAACCACATTTGCAGGCATAAGTGCACCAAAGTCTTATGTATAATACTAACAAAAGTTTGTGTTTGTTTATTTATTTATTATTGATTGATTGATTTTGTAAAAAGAACAGATGAAAGTTCATTTAGGAGCATTTCTACTGGCAAAATTTACTATATTAATAGTAGTATAATTAATGGGCACAAATATTTCATTAAAGAAAATTTATATTTAAATATTTGGCTTAAGATTACTCTATCAAATCGCTTCACAACATCAGCAGCAGGCGTTTAAGTGAGGAAGAGGCAAAAATAATGTGTTACCCTTAATCTCAAGGACTTACGGTCTGTACTATTCTAATGAATACTGTAAAATAATGCTTGCTATAATAATTAAAAAAAAAACTCCCTTGGCTTAGTGTTATTAATAAAACAAAGAGGAGGTTTACTTGGCTTAAAATTATAATTGATTTGATCTTTCAAGCAGTTTGCGCAAATGGATCCACTGGGCATTTTGTTTGGTTATTGTCATTTATCTATTTATCTACTCCACAATTCTAGAATATTTATTATGGGCCAGGCACCACACTAAATGCTGAAGATTTAGAGCAAACGAGTGATCCTAGGGCTCATTCCTATGGGTGGGCTGCGCCTGCAGTCTTTGTAATGAGTGGGGGTGGCAATGGGGCTGCATGCAACAATATTCGCCTGATTTGTCTTCTCTCCATCTCAGAATCACAGGGTCAACCCTAGGTCTGAAAGATGCCCAGCTGTTGAAAAGAAAAAAAAGAGGGCCTGCCAAAATGTCCGTGCTTCTGTGCAGAGGAGGGAGAGTAGGCTTTTCAAGTTCTTCTTTTTATACTGATACAATGCATTGTTTGATTCTTTAGAGGAGGCTGCATTTATATATCATAGAACATAATACCACCAGCAAATACTTATGAGAATTCTGAGGGAGGGAGTTTATTTTATTTTTTTAAAGATTTTATTTTTATTTGACTCAGAGAGAAAGAGAGCACAAGCAGGCTGAGCTGCAGGCAGAGGGAGAGGGAGAAGCAGTCTCCTTGCTGGGCAGGGAACTCAATGTGGGGCTCGAGCCCAGGACCTGGGATCATGACCTGAGCCGAAGGCAGAGGCTTAAAGATTGAGCCACCCAGGCGCCCCATGAGGGAGGGAGTTTAAATCCAAATGAGCCAGAGGAAGAGGCAGAATGCAGATGGGAGGCATCCTAAGTGGAGCTGGATCACCAGAGTCTAGAAATGGAGCACAGAATGGAAGACACAGGCAACAGTGGAAACTTCTTCATGGGGTGGAGCATGATCTCTGTTTGGGTTTTTGTTTGTTTGTTTTGCATTGTTTTTAATTTCATACAGAACTGTATCACTCTTTAAGAATGGATAGACTATAATTGCTTAAAAGTTTAAAAAGATATATACAAATGTAGGCTATCAATTTTCTAAATTGAATGAATACCCTATCATTACTTGATCAAAAACTTTATATAAAACAAATTCAAAAGTCCTTGACATTCAAACATTTCATACTGGAATTTTTTTCTTTCTTTCTTTCTTTTTTTTTTTTTTTTACTAAATAAGGGCAGTATCTTGAAAATCTTTGGTA
Organism: Callorhinus ursinus; assembly: GCF_003265705.2. Taxonomy (NCBI): domain Eukaryota; kingdom Metazoa; phylum Chordata; class Mammalia; order Carnivora; family Otariidae; genus Callorhinus; species Callorhinus ursinus. The sequence goes on along the minus strand of NW_027397122.1, from coordinate 2,233,611 downwards.
CAGTAATTCATAATTTTTGCTGAGGGATCACTTTGAATAATGGACACTTAAGTCTTAGGGTTCAGAGGTGGTCCTACACCAGTTGCCAAGCCCTAGCTAAGTTCTCTGACCAGAATCTCTGTTATGGACTGAAGGTTTGTCCCCTGGCACTCCCCACCCTCCACAAACTGCATATATTGAAGTACCAACTTCAAGTGCGGTTATTTTTGGTGTAAGGAAGAAATTAAGGTTGAATGAGGCCAAAGGTGGGGCCCTGATCCAATAGGATTAGAGTCCTTATGGGAAGAGATACTGAGTGTCCTGCCCGGCTTGTGAGAGTACACAGCAAGGAACTGCCTTATGAAGACAGAGCAGGGAGATGGCCATTGGAAGCCAGGAAGAGGGGTCTCACCAGAACCGAAGCTGCCGGAACCCTGTCTGATCTTGGACTCTCACCCTCCAGAACCATGAGAAATAAGTTTCTCTGGTGTAAGCCACCCGGTCCATGCATTTTGTTATAGCAGCCCAGATAATCTTAGACACAGTGATGTTTGTGTCACAAAGAGTAAAAATCAACAATTTATTTTTCCCCAATATTACAGTACAGAGTTTCAAAAGATTCTCAATCTATCTTCAAAAATCATTCGCTTTAGCTCCCCCACTTCAGGGAAAAATAAGGATTCCAAGAGCTTATAATTAAAATATCTTCATTTTAATAATCATTATCACTTCCCCAAAACAGTTGTAGAAGATTCATTTCAGTTAAAATTAAGGATTTGGAGCATTACAAGAAATTGAAACTATTACAGTGCTTAAGGAAACATTTATTATTCAAAAGAAAAGTAGCCTAAATCCATAAAAGGTTTAAAATAAAACATCATTGTTTAAGTATAGTCTTTTTTTTTTAAGATTTTATCTATTTATTTGACAGAGAGAGACACAGAGAGAGGGAATACAAGCAGTGGGAGTGCGAGAGGGAGAAGCAGGCCTCCCACGGAGCAGGGAGCCCGATATGGGGCTCAATCCCAGGACCTGGAATCATGACCTGAGCCTAAGGCAGACGCTTAACGACTGAGCCACCCAGGCGCCCCAAGTTTAAGTATAGTTTTGAAGTAATGTTCATGATCTGTAGAAGTCAGTCAAGAGAATATTGTATGGCAATAACTGGACCCACCTGTGCTCTCTTACAGAATCTTCTTTGAGAAATGGGGGGGGTGGGTGGGTGGGATGAATTTCAATGGCATCCAACAAAAAAGCTTCATTGTAATTTTTTTTTTTTAGAACTCTGTTTAGTCTTTTTTCTTCTTGAAAATAGAATTCAAGAAACATAACTCTATAATAATCTCCTCTTGGGGCGCCTGGGTGTCTCAGTTGGTTAAGCGTCTGCCTTCAGCTCAGGTCATGATCTCAGGGTCCTGGGATCGAGCCCCACATCGGGCTCCCTGCTCGGCGGGAAGCCTGCTTCTCCCTCTCCCACTCCCCCTGCTTGTGTTCCCTCTCTCGCTGGGTCTCTCTCTGTCAAATAAATAAATAAAATCTTTAAAAAAAAAGAATCTCCTCTTCTCTGTCTTCTAATTCACACAAGCTGTGGACCTATTCTTAGGCGAAGACACTGCTGGATTTTCTTCATTGTTTTTTGGGGGAAAAACATATTTTCTGATTTTCAGTAGAGGGGAGAAGGAGACCTTGGTGATAACCTCTAGGTAAAGACGAGGTAACTAGTGAGGTGTCTGGTGGTGGGGTGGTAGGGTTTTTTTGTTTGGAACATTCCATCTCTCTCTGTTTGCTTGTTTGTTTGTTTGTCTGTTTTCATGAAGGCAGATCTCTCTCGTTTCCCTAAAAACTGTGCTGGGGACACTGAGATGAGACCATATCCTGGACAACACAGCAACATCTCAATATATGTGTGTCTCAGAGAGTCTAAATACCACATTTCATAAACTGGAGGAAGTGAAGTATCTAAAGTGATTTGCTAAAATCCAATCATTGCCTTGCAGATTGTGGGATTTTCCAAGCAAAGCAGCCAGTGCTGGTCTTGAATAGGATATACCTAAGTGATTTCTCATGCTTTTGAGATAGAATGGTTCAGTTATTTCATTAGGAAGTTTTCTAGGGATTTATTGGCATGCTGCAAAATGGACATTATGGACAAGTATTGTCAAATATACAGATTTACTCATTAGCATTTGAATTTCTCCTAATTAAATTTCTTTTTAATCTCTATGTATCTGTTCCTGATTTATGCATTTTTGCCTTTTCTTTTTTTTTAAGATTTATTTATTTATTTTGAGAGAGTGAGAATGAGAGAGAGAGAGAGAGAGCACATGAGAAGGGGGAGGGCCAGAGGGAGTAGCAGGTTCCTCGCTGAGCGGGAAGCCTGATGCAGGACTCGATCCCGGGACTCCAGGATCATGACCTGAGCCGAAGGCAGTCGCTTAACCAACTGAGCCACCCAGGCGCCCTGCATTTTTGCCTTTTCAACCCTTCAGCACAAAGACGTCTGAGTCTTTTTAAAAGATATTTTTAAAGGGTTATAGGTCATCCGTAGGATCCTGTAGGGTCCTGTAGACAGCTTCTTGATAAATGCCACTCTTCAGGGCTCCACTGATCACACCTAATATCCCATGCGCAGTCTTTTTAATGGACACATTTTCTTTTCTTTTCTTTTAAGATTCTATTTATTTTGTTTGTCAGAGAGAGAGTACAAGCAGGGGGAGTGGCAGGCAGAGGGAGAAGCAGGCTCCCTGCTGAGCAAGGAGCCCAATGTGGGGCTTCATCACGGGATCCTGGGATCATGACCTGAGCCGAAGGCAGACACTTAACTGACTGAGTCACCCAAGCGTCCCTAGTGGATACATTTTCATGCTCATTTAGATAAAGGCTTGGAGGTTGGGCTCCTGCGTGATTGGCTGGTGAGATTTTTGAATGTATTTGTAGTGTTTTTAGGGCCAGTAGAAGTCATCGGAATCACTTCCCAAAGTACTTGATTCATAGACACTCCTTTCAGACTTGTTGTTGCTTTCTTCTTTTTTAGAATTACCTGCTCATTTTATTTTGCCTGAAAAGAGTGAGATGAACGTCCAATGTCAAATTGAAATTGTTGGCAATACTTGAACTGACATATCTTTCCATTTTTTTTAAATAGCATTTTGTTTGGTTTGGTTTGGTTTAATTTTCACTTTTGCTCCCTTAATGCTTTGATATAGACTACAATTTCCTTTCTCTATTAGCTTTTCCTTCTTGGTTTTCTTCGTTTTGCCTCTCTGTGCTTAGTTTTAGTTTGTTCAGAGTTAGACTCTAACATGACCTGATCGAGTAATCCTTCCTGTGAGGATTAGCTTTGGTGATTAGTCAATTTGGTCCTCGTTCCATTGACAAACATCTGTTCTACATTTCCAAGAAGTATCTATGTCCTAGCAGATCTGCAAATCTAATTTTATCCAATTCAAAACATTCCTCTGCCTAATGATTGGTCTCTGAGTCACCCAATGTAGCATATTACATAGATTGGTAAAACCTTCCTTTAAACTGAGGTGGGCAGTTACATTTTTTCTTTGTTTTTTGTTTTTGTTTGTTTTTTATAGAGAGCTCATGCTGGGTGGTGAGGGTGTGCAGAGGGAGAGTGAGAGAGAGAATCCTAAGCAAGCTCCACGTCCAGCATGGAGCCCAATGCAGGGCTTGACCCAATAGACCTGAGAACATGACTTAAGCTGAAATCAAGAGTCAGACACTTAACTGACTGAGCCACCCAGGCACCCTGGTCAGATACAGTTCTAAGGAAGACATCGTCATCAGTACACCTACCTTCACCTGAACTAGAAACTGCAAAATCAAATCTATCTTGAGGAATAGCAGATATTTGCTTTTCTATTGGGAATGATTCTCCCTGTCCTGGAAGGCCAGCTTCCTGAAGAGGAACTTAAAAATCCTTGACCAGTAAATCCCTAGCAGTACAATCACTACTGGAGTTTTCTCCAGAGGGATTCACTAAGCCCTTGGGTCTGAGAAGTTTATTCTGTCTACTACGAAGTAAGATTTTTTTCAAACACACATAGCTGACATGTACGAAGTAGTAACATTATTTTCTCATCTGTAAAAGGACATCCTGTTCTTCTCTCACTTTGGAATTTTCACTTTCCAAGACTAAAACCAATACTCTGTTGTTGTCCCTGTAATTTGTCAGCAGCTTAGAAGTGTTAGTGATAATTTGGTACAAAATAGGTAGGACAGACTTACATTTGCCAATGTCTGACTAGTTTTTATTTATTTTCTCTTTCATTTGTTTCTTTATGACTTCTGCACTGTACTGAAGGGACTTTTCAGGCACCTTTCTTCAGCCATCTTTTGCCTTTGACACCCGCTCAGCCACCATGGTGACCCTCCTCCTCACAATCCAAAGCTCTGTGAGGCTGCCTGACAGCCCTGGGCCCCCATTGTCTGTGGCTCCATCTTCTTGCTGGAGACCTCCACGACCACATTGGAAATTGTTCTCTACATTCACTCATTGATTGCTTGGGAATCTATGGATGTCTAGATTTTGCTACAGTCTATCAGATTCCAGTAAAGGATGAAAATAAAAGTATTTTTTAAATTCAATTCATTTAAGTTAAAAAAAATTCATACATTTCTCCTACCTCCCATCTTGACCTATGGCAAACAATAATCTGTTGTCTGTATCATGAGCTTGAGAAATATATATATATAATATATATATATATAAAATATCTATTAAATTTAGATATATTTAGATTCCACATATAAGAGAGATCACATGGTATCCATCTGGCTCTGCCTGACTGATTTTACTTAGCATAAAGCCCTCAAGGTCCAACCATGTTGCTTCTAAAAGTAAGAGTTCAATCTTTTTTAGTGGCTAAGTAGTATTCCACTGTGTGTGTGTGTGTGTGTGTGTGTGTGTGTATACCAGTTTCTTTATCCATTCATTCATCAATGGACATCCAGTTGTGTCCATAACTTGGTTATTGTAAATAATGCTTCAGTGAACATGCCCAGAACTGGAATTAGTGGATCATATGATAGTTCTTTCTTCATTTTTTTGAGGAAACTGTGTATTTCTACTGTGGCTGTATCAGTTTACATTCCTACCAACAGTGCACAAGGGCTCCCTTTTCTCCACATCCTTACACATTTATTACCTTTAGTCTTTGTGAAAATAGCCATTGTGTTTTTGATTTGCATTTCTATGATGATTAGTAATGTTGAACATCTTTTTATGTACCTATTGGCCATCCATATCTTTGGGAAAGTGTCTATTCAGATCTTCTGACCTTTTTTAATCAATCATTTGTATTTTTGCTATGGGTTGTATGAGTTCTTTATATATTTTGAATATTAACTCCTTATCAGAGATATGTTTTGCAAATATCTTCTCCCATGTAGTAGGTTTTTTTTTTTTTTTTCTGTTGGTTTCCATTGCTGTTCAGAAGCTTTTTGGTTTGATGTGGTTCAACTTGTTTAGTTGTGTTCTTGTCGCTTTGCCTTTTGGTGTCAGTGTCAAAAAGTCATTACCAAGATCTATGTTAAGGAGGTTACCACCTATGTTCACTTCTAGTATTTGTATGGTTTCAGGTCTTACATCCAAGTCTTTAATCCATTTTGAGTTAATTTTTGTAACTTGGAGTGATTTTTAATGGAATTCTGTGTATGGTACAAGATAGTGGTCCAGTTTCATTGTTTTGTATGTAGCTGTCCAGTTTTCCCAGCACCATTTATTGAAGAGATCATAACGTAATTGACTATATATGCATGGGTTTAATTCTGGGCTCTTTGTTCTGTTCCATTTATCTTTTTGTCTGTTTTTATGCCAATTCCATACTGTTTTGATTGCTAGAGTTTTGTAATATAGTTTGAAATCAGGGAACATGATGAGATTTATTCCTAAGTATTTTATTCCTTTTGATGCAAATATAAATGTGATTGTTTTCTTAATCCCTCTTCCTGATGGTTTATTATTAGCATATAAAAATGCAACAGATTTTTGTGTACTGATTTAGTATCCTGCAACTTGACTAATTTGGCTTATTCTAACAGTTTCTGATACAGTCTTTAGAGTTCTCTCTATATAATATCATATCATCTGCAAATAGTGACACTTGTACTTCTTCCTTTCCAATTTGGATTTCTTTTCTTTTATTATTTTCTTTTTTTCTTTTTCCTATTTGCTCTGATTCGGACTTCCAGCAGTATGTTGAATAAAGGTGAAGGAAGGAGCATCCTTCTCTTGTTCTTAAGGTTAGAGGAGAAGATTTCAGCTTTTCACCATTGAGGATGATGTTAGCTGTGTGCTTGTCATAGATGACCTTTATTATGTTGAGGTATGTTCCCTCTATACCCATTTGTTAAGAATTTTTATCAGAGGGGCGCCTGGGTGGCTCAGATGGTCAAGCACCTGCCTTCGGCTCAGGTTATGATATCAGGGTCCTGGGATTGAGCCCCGCATTGGGCTCCCTGCTTGGCGCGGGACCTGCTTCTCCCTCTCCCTCTACTGCTACCCCTGCTTGTGCTCTCTTGCTGTGTCAAATAAATAAATAAATTTTTTTTTTAAAAATAACTTTTATCAGAAATTTTGTCAGACGCCTTTTCTGCATGTATTGAGATGATCATATGATTTTTATCCTTCATTTTGTTAATGCAGCATATCACATTGACTGATTTGCAGCTGTTGGGCCGTCCTTGCCTCCTTTGGAAAAAATCCCACTTGATCATGGTGTATTTTCCTTTTAATGTATTGAATTTGGTTTGCTGACTTTGTTGAGAATTTTTGCATCTGTGTTCATCAGGGATATTGGCCTATAATTTTCTTTTCTTGTGGCATCCTTGTCTGGATTTGGTATCAGGGTAACCCTGGTTTTGTAAAATGAGTTTGAGAGAGTTCCCTCCTCTTCTACTGTTTGGAAGAGTTTGAGGAAGATTGGTATTAATTCTTTGAATGTTTGTTAGAATTCACCAGTAAAGGCATCTGGTCCTGGACTTTTGCTTGTTGGGAGCTTTCTGATTACCAATTCAATCTACTTGCTCATAATTGGTCTGTTCAGATTTTCTGTTTCATCATAATTTAATTCTGGTAGGTTATATGTTTCTAGAAATTTTTCCATTTCTTTTAGTTTGTCCAATTTGTTAGCATATAATTGTTCATAGTAGTGTCTGCGTTTGTATTTCTGTGGTATCCGTTATATTTCCTCTTTTGTTTCTAACTTATGTCAGTACTCTCTTTTCCTTGATGAATCAGGCTAAATAAATGTTTGCTAATTTATCTTCACAAGAAACCAGCTTTTAGTTTCATTGATCTTTTCTGTTGTCTTTTTAGTCTCTATTTCATTTATTTCTACTCTAATCTTTGTTATTTCCTTTCTTCTACTAAATTTGGGCTTTGTTCTTCTTCTAGATCAGTATTAAGTTTAGCTTAGCAGATAGAATTACCAACATTTTAAATCGTATTTAAAGGAGATTTTCTGGTAACACACACATAAGTTAGCTAGTTCAGAAGGAGAGGGAGAGAAGAAGAGAGGGAGGAAATGAGGGAAGGAAGGAAAGAATGAGGGAGCGGGAGAGAGAAATAGAAAAAGGGAGAGAGGGAAAGAAGAAAGAGAAAGAAAGAGACAGGGAAAGAGAAGAAAGAGGAGGAAAGAGAGAGAGATAGAAAGA